>NC_084592.1:3857500-4215000 GCF_033807715.1 Cololabis saira | reverse complement strand
ATGAATGTTGTTTTAAAACCAGAATTATTAGAAAATGTGAATTCTGTACGTAATATAATTGCACTGGACTTTTTACCAACTACCTCCTCGCACTGCTGTAAATACTGCAATCACACATGTTTATACTTTAATTCAAATCTGTGTGAATCATATAATCACATCTCATCTGTTCATAATACATATTACATTGTGTTTATTTCACTGCAAAAGCACTTCTGGTTAGATGCTGACTGCATTTTGTTGCCCTGTACTTTGACATGTGCAATGACAATAAAGTTGAATTGAATCTAATCTAATCTTCTCTGGGAAAATCTCTATCTACTATTCACAGGAAACCGGGGTAGCTTTAATCACCTCACCAGTTGACTTCATAAAGCTGCATTTGTTTAACAAAAAAATGATTGCATCAGGTACCTGCCTGCGCTGATGCTCAGTACACTTCCTCTTTACACAGCCAGTTTGCTCCATTTCTGTTCCACGTTTATTCCACCCCAGTGTGCTGTGGAAAAAACACATGTACAGTAAAATGGTGTAACATTTTGGTTTGCAGCTTTTAGACCTCTGTTCTAAAAAAAATAGTAGAACGGTGGAAAGGTGTAACAGTGTCTGTGGACGACAGCAGACTCTTTACAGACAGCAACGTCAGTCCGACGTGATGGTGAGAGACGGACAAACAGCTGTCTGACAGAAGTGGTGAGACACGGTCACAATGCCAAGCTAAGTGGCAGGCAAGTAAAAAACACGGCAGAAAAAAGAAGAGAAAATGAGCACCAGGTTGGTACTCCCAGTGGTGTGAGAGGTCAGAACCTCCGGGGTGAACCAGCAGCTGGAACTGAAGCCAGCCGGCACCTTTCCTTTCATTTTCATTCATTTAATTAGCACAAATCTTTTTTAAAAACGGTCCTTGGAGGGAACGAGCCTGAAGGGCTTGTACAGAGTTTCACTCCCATCAACAACCGTGATGAAATAACAAAGATAATGTACAATACATTTTAAAAAATTATAAATATAAACATAAAAGAGAACATGGATATACAGGACTGTTTCAGAAAATTAGAATATTGTGATTTTCTGTAATGCAATTACGAAAACAAAAATGTCATACATTCTGGATTCATTACAAATCAACTGAAATATTGCAAGTCTTTTATTATTTTAATATTGCTGATCATGGTTTACAGTTTAAGAAAACTCAAATATCCTATCTCAAAAAATTATATTCTGGGAATCTTAATCTTAAACTGTAAGCCATAATCAGCAATATTAAAATAATAAAAGGCTTGCAATATTTCAGTTGATTTGTAATGAATCCAGAATGTATGACATTTTAGTTTTTTTTAATTGCATTACAGAAAATAAAGAACTTTATCACAATATTCTAATTTTCTGAGACAGTCCTGTAAAGTCTGGATTACATTAAAAATAAAGACATTGAAGGTTAAGACAGAATAAGATGTTTTTTTAATAACTTTCTGAAGGAGGTAAAAGATAATGTTGACTTCAGCGACACATTCAAGTCATTCCAGAGTTTTGGATCTAAATGTAATATTAAATTGATGACCAGATGTTGGACAGAAGGGTAAATGAAGATTGCCACTCTGTCTAGTTGAATTAAAATCAGATTAAAAAGTAAAAAACTGCTGGAAAGTGACAGGAAGATCTTGTTTTCTATTGATAAACGTATGCACAAACTAGCTGCAAGTTAAACAAGTCAAACAAGTTAATGGCTTCATTAACATCTTTTCCCTGAGAACCTCACCCCAGGACACAACGCTGATTAAGGACTTAAAGGACTCCATGTTCTGCTTGGTAAATCTACAATATTTGATTTGCAAGTGATCAGAGTTATTGCATCTATAATTTCCTTTGGTACGTATTATCTGAAATATAGAGAGAGGATTTGAGATATCTGACAGTAATAAACCTGAGGTGATTTGCAGCAACAAGGAGACAGGACGACTGCGTGTGTCCCAGATGGATAGAAACTTTATTTCTTATTGTCTTTTTTTGTATTGCCACGTTATTATCGAGCACTAACAGAATGAGGCCTCCAGTGACTGGAGACATCAGGGAATTCATTAAAGACTGACAGTGAATACAAGTTCGGGGACGGTCCTCAAATCACAGTGATTTGTGAAAGCACACATCCGGGAGGGAATATTACGTCCTCACAGGAACGCTGTGAACGCACAGCTGGAGATCTGAGGTGGAACGAAGAGGGAACCATCAGTCCGTCTTTACAGCATTTACAGAAGAGAAAGTAGCTTCAATTGAAGCCATATCCAACCAGAATTTAAACTGTCAGCTCAAGTCTATTCAAATTTTATCAGGTAAGGATTTGTTGGGAGATATAATGATAATGTTATTTCAAATGCTTATGTTGTATGTGTGTTGAATCACTAAAAGCACATAAATGTTATTCTTCAATTCTAAAATAATCACATTTTTTAACATAGTGGAATTCCAAACAGCACAATTCATGTATAAAGCTAGGAACAACTGATTACCATCTCACTTACAGGAAATGTTTTATGACAGAGAGGGGAGGTAGAATTTAAGGGGTACTCTAAATTTTAGGACTCGTAGAACACGAACAACAATGAAAAGATTTTCTATATCAGTCAGTGGAGTTAAACTATTTAATTCAGAATGCATTCAGAATTAAAACAATGTCCAAACATTAACCAGTTTAAAAACCAATATAAAACATGATTTTCACGAGGTACAAAGAGGAAGGAGTTTAGCAGCTTTTAGGAGCCTGATATAACACTGTTGGGTGAATGAGTAGATTTGTTTATATTTATGTACAGAAATGGGCAGCTATGTACTGTATATGTGTATGTATGCATGTGATTATATATATATATATATATATATATATATATATATATATATATATATATATATATATATATATTAGGGCTGTCCAAGGTAACGCGTTAACGACGCGTTTGTGGAAAGTTCAATGAACATTATCATGAAGCAGCATATTTGCCCTTTCTCATGTTGTTAACAGTATTAAAAACATTTAAAAAATACCTTGAGGTAATTTAGAACAGCACAAAATGTGTGAATGAATTTGCAATTAATATGCGATTGATCGCAGTTAATTACAGAAATCATGGAGTAATTAAGATTAAAAAATGTTATCGTTGGCCAGCACTAATATATATATATATAGATAGATAGATAGATAGATAGATAGATAGATAGATAGATAGATAGATAGATAGATAGATAGATAGATAGATAGATAGATAGATAGATAGATAGATAGATAGATAGATAGATCTGTAAATGTAAATGAAGATATTAAGTGTTAAAGTATAAAATTCTTTGTTGTTTTTTTTGCTTATCTTCTCCTTTAATTGTTGTCTTTTACATGTACAAAATAAATCAATCAATCAATCAATCAATGTACAATGCTGTTGTGAATTAAAGCACTTTTGAATGAAGCCTATTCATTTCAGGTTCAGATAGAACTAGACATGTTTGTCTAAGTTGGAAGCATATTGCTGTTTTCAGTGGATGTGTAGGTGTGTGTGGGTGGCTACAGCATGTGCAATAAGGTTTCAGATCCACTAAAGTTTGGAGAAAACCACCAGGAGCACAAAACAACAAAACTTTATTTTACAAGAAATGATTTAGTTTCGTTTTTTTTTTAAAAACCTTGCTCTCTCTCTTTTCACTTTGTTTCTGCTTTCCATGACCTTCACTGGTGGGGGAAGAAAAGTCTTCCAGTAACATGATGTCATCTCTGAATAAAACATGCCGGAGTGAAGCAATGGTTCGCTGTTCTACGAATGATGTCATCTTTTTTTTTTGGTTACAGGAAAAATCTTCTGCTTGAAAGATTGAATTGCCTGTGTCATCACACCAAAACACATCAGATCTAAAAATACAGTGACACGCATTTTAAGATGCACAGGCATATACACAGCTTATCAGACTGGATGACTCATTATACATGATGAAATCATCATACATCCCTTATTGTGTCAGTTCTTAACAGTTGTAAGAGCTCTTGTAACTGAAGACATTTCACTGCTGTCAGATTTGTGTAAAGATACATTTACAGCAGGGCTGTAAATGTACTTTTTCGATCACCAGCCAATGTGGCTGGTAAGTTTCTGAAGTTACCAGCCAATCAGATTTTTCAAAAAAGACAGATTATAAGAGCCAATGAATGAATTTGATCATTTTATTAACAAAAGCTTTAAATGAATCTTACAGTGAAGTAGGGAATGTATATCCAATTAAAATAATTACAATAAAATGAAGCTTAAGTACATACAAAATTATCCTAACATTTCAATACTCATGAACCCTTGCATACTATCCAGGGATCTAATTTTACCCATTTTTGGTTCATAAAAATAAAAAATAAACTAACACTTTTTAGCTAGAAATTTGACAATTTATTTTAATGTGACCCTTCAAAATCCATAGGAATGAACAGGTTATGTTAGTAGTTAATTTACTCAGGAGAATGCATTATCAATTTTAGCACCGCTGATATATGTTACGTTTTATACACTAAATTACATTTCTTGGTATAGATAAGAGTATCGATAAATATCGGTACCGATAAGGAGTATCGGTATTGATATCGATAAATTCCTAATGATACACATCCCTATTTATCACCAGACACCACTAAACACTTTTTAGACGTAGCTTTCTTGTACAAAGGGACTGTTGTGTTGGGCGGGAAGGGAACAAAAAAAAAGAAAATAATTGTAGCAGCTGAACCTCCTATGTGATTGTTGCTGTCGTTTTCTCCCAGATGGAAGTTACTTTGGATAAAAGTGTCTTTGACAGTAGTAGTAGTAGTAATAGTAGTAGCAGTTATTGTTGTCAGGAAGGTTGTAGTGAGGACCCAGATGCAGGAGAGCAGGAGGCAGGAGTACTCAAAAACTGTGATTTATTAACTTAAACAAAACGCACGGTCAGAGCTCAGTCCACGGGACCGGGCACACCGGCGAGACAGTTCGGGGGCTCATCCTCGGGACGTAGCAGACGGGACGGGGGGGTCGTCCTCGGGGCCGGACAGACCGGCGAGACAGTTCGGGAGGTCGTCCTCGGGGCCTAGGCTTGGGGCGGTGGCTGGGGCAGGAACCTTGGCTTGGGCTGAGGCAGGAACCCGGGCTTGGGCTGAGGCAGGAACCCGGGCTTGGGCTGGGGCAGGAACCCGGGCTTGGGCTGGGGCAGGAACCCGGGCTTGGGCTGGGGCAGGAACCCGGGCTTGGGCTGGGGCAGGAACCCGGGCTTGGGCTGGGGCAGGAACCCGGGCTTGGGCTGGGGCAGGAACCCGGGCTTGGGCTGGGGCAGGAACCCGGGCTTGGGCTGGGGCAGGAACCCGGGCTTGGGCTGGGGCAGGAACCCGGGCTTGGGCTGAGGCAGGAACCCGGGCTTGGGCTGGGGCAGGAACCCGGGCTTGGGCTGGGGCAGGAACCCGGGCTTGGGCTGGGGCAGGAACCCGGGCTTGGGCTGGGGCAGGAACCCGGGCTTGGGCTGGGGCAGGAACCCGGGCTTGGGCTGAGGCAGGAACCCGGGCTTGGGCTGGGGCAGGAACCCGGGCTTGGGCTGGGGCAGGAACCCGGGCTTGGGCTGGGGCAGGAACCCGGGCTTGGGCTGGGGCAGGAACCCGGGCTTGGGCTGGGGCAGGAACCCGGGCTTGGGCTGGGGCAGGAACCCGGGTTTGGGCTGGGGCAGGAACCCGGGCTTGGGCTGGGGCAGGAACCCGGGCTTGGGCTGGGGCAGGAACCCGGGCTTGGGCTGGGGCAGGAACCCGGGCTTGGGCTGAGGCAGGAACCCTGGCTTGGGCTGGGGCAGGAACCTTGGCTTGGGCTGGGGCAGGAACCCGGGCTTGGGCAGGAACCCGGGCTTGGGCTGAGGCAGGAACCCAGGCTTGGGCTGAGGCAGGAACCCGGGCTTGGGCTGAGGCAGGAACCCGGGCTTGGGCTGGGGCAGGAACCCGGGCTTGGGCTGGGGCAGGAACCCGGGCTTGGGCTGGGGCAGGAACCCGGGCTTGGGCTGGGGCAGGAACCCAGGCTTGGGCTGGGGCAGGAACCCGGGCTTGGGCAGGAACCTGGGTTTGGGCTGGGGCAGGAACCCGGGCTTGGGCTGGGGCAGGAACCCGGGCTTGGGCTGGGGCAGGAACCCGGGCTTGGGCTGGGGCAGGAACCCGGGCTTGGGCTGGGGCAGGAACCCAGGCTTGGGCTGGGGCAGGAACCCTGGCTTGGGCTGGGGCAGGAACCCGGGCTTGGGCTGGGGCAGGAACCCAGGCTTGGGCTGAGGCAGGAACCCGGGCTTGGGCTGGGGCAGGAACCCGGGCTTGGGCTGGGGCAGGAACCCGGGCTTGGGCAGGAACCCGGGCTTGGGCTGAGGCAGGAACCCAGGCTTGGGCTGAGGCAGGAACCCGGGCTTGGGCTGGGGCAGGAACCCGGGATTGGGCTGGGGCAGGAACCTGGGTTTGGGCTGGGGCAGGAACCCGGGCTTGGGCTGGGGTAGGAACCCGGACTTGGGCTGGGGCAGGAACCCTGGCTTGGGCTGGGGCAGGAACCCTGGCTTGGGCTGGGGCAGGAACCCGGGCTTGGGCTGGGGCAGGAACCCGGGCTTGGGCTGGGGCAGGAACCCAGGCTTGGGCTGAGGCAGGAACCCTGGCTTGGGCTGGGGCAGGAACCTTGGCTTGGGCTGGGGCAGGAACCCGGGCTTGGGCAGGAACCCGGGCTTGGGCTGAGGCAGGAACCCAGGCTTGGGCTGAGGCAGGAACCCGGGCTTGGGCTGAGGCAGGAACCCGGGCTTGGGCTGAGGCAGGAACCCGGGCTTGGGCTGGGGCAGGAACCCAGGCTTGGGCTGGGGCAGGAACCCGGGCTTGGGCAGGAACCCGGGCTTGGGCTGAGGCAGGAACCCTGGCTTGGGCTGGGGCAGGAACCCGGGCTTGGGCTGGGGCAGGAACCCGGGCTTGGGCTGGGGCAGGAACCCGGGCTTGGGCTGGGGCAGGAACCCTGGCTTGGGCTGGGGCAGGAACCCGGGCTTGGGCTGGGGCAGGAACCCAGGCTTGGGCTGGGGCAGGAACCCGGGCTTGGGCAGGAACCCGGGCTTGGGCTGAGGCAGGATCCCGGGCTTGGGCTGAGGCAGGAACCCGGGCTTGGGCTGGGGCAGGAACCCGGGCTTGGGCTGGGGCAGGAACCCGGGCTTGGGCTGGGGCAGGAACCCTGGCTTGGGCTGGGGCAGGAACCCGGGCTTGGGCTGGGGCAGGAACCCAGGCTTGGGCTGGGGCAGGAACCCGGGCTTGGGCAGGAACCCGGGCTTGGGCTGAGGCAGGAACCCGGGCTTGGGCTGAGGCAGGAACCCGGGCTTGGGCTGGGGCAGGAACCCAGGCTTGGGCTGGGGCAGGAACCCGGGCTTGGGCTGGGGCAGGAACCCGGGCTTGGGCTGGGGCAGGAACCCTGGCTTGGGCTGGGGCAGGAACCCTGGCTTGGGCTGGGGCAGGAACCCGGGCTTGGGCTGGGGCAGGAACCCGGGCTTGGGCTGGGGCAGGAACCCAGGCTTGGGCTGAGGCAGAAACCCAGGCTTGGGCTGGGGCAGGAACCCAGGCTTGGGCTGGGGCAGGAACCCGGGCTTGGGCTGGGGCAGGAACCCGGGCTTGGGCAGGAACCTGGGTTTGGGCTGGGGCAAGAACCCGGGCTTGGGCTGGGGCAGGAACCCGGGCTTGGGCTGGGGCAGGAACCCGGGCTTGGGCTGGGGCAGGAACCCTGGCTTGGGCTGGGGCAGGAACCCTGGCTTGGGCTGGGGCAGGAACCCGGGCTTGGGCTGGGGCAGGAACCCGGGCTTGGGCTGGGGCAGGAACCCAGGCTTGGGCTGAGGCAGGAACCCAGGCTTGGGCTGAGGCAGGAACCCTGGCTTGGGCTGGGGCAGGAACCCGGGCTTGGGCTGGGGCAGGAACCCGGGCTTGGGCTGGGGCAGGAACCCGGGCTTGGGCTGGGGCAGGAACCCGGGCTTGGGCTGGGGCAGGAACCCGGGCTTGGGCTGGGGCAGGAACCCGGGCTTGGGCTGGGGCAGGAACCCTGGCTTGGGCTGGGGCAGGAACCCGGGCTTGGGCTGGGGCAGGAACCCGGGCTTGGGCTGGGGCAGGAACCCGGGCTTGGGCTGGGGCAGGAACCCTGGCTTGGGCTGGGGCAGGAACCCGGGCTTGGGCTGGGGCAGGAACCCGGGCTTGGGCTGGGGCAGGAACCCTGGCTTGGGCTGGGGCAGGAACCCGGGCTTGGGCTGGGGCAGGAACCCGGGCTTGGGCTGGGGCAGGAACCCGGGCTTGGGCTGGGGCAGGAACCCGGGTTTGGGCTGGGGCAGGAACCCGGGCTTGGGCTGGGGCAGGAACCCGGGCTTGGGCTGGGGCAGGAACCCGGGCTTGGGCTGGGGCAGGAACCCAGGCTTGGGCTGAGGCAGGAACCCTGGCTTGGGCTGGGGCAGGAACCCTGGCTTGGGCTGGGGCAGGAACCCGGGCTTGGGCAGGAACCCGGGCTTGGGCTGAGGTAGGAACCCAGGCTTGGGCTGAGGCAGGAACCCGGGCTTGGGCTGGGGCAGGAACCCGGGATTGGGCTGGGGCAGGAACCTGGGTTTGGGCTGGGGCAGGAACCCGGGCTTGGGCTGGGGTAGGAACCCGGGCTTGGGCTGGGGCAGGAACCCTGGCTTGGGCTGGGGCAGGAACCCTGGCTTGGGCTGGGGCAGGAACCCGGGCTTGGGCTGGGGCAGGAACCCGGGCTTGGGCTGGGGCAGGAACCCGGGCTTGGGCCGGGGCAGGAACCCAGGCTTGGGCTGAGGCAGGAACCCTGGCTTGGGCTGGGGCAGGAACCTTGGCTTGGGCTGGGGCAGGAACCCGGGCTTGGGCAGGAACCCGGGCTTGGGCTGAGGCAGGAACCCGGGCTTGGGCTGAGGCAGGAACCCGGGCTTGGGCTGAGGCAGGAACCCGGGCTTGGGCTGGGGCAGGAACCCAGGCTTGGGCTGGGGCAGGAACCCGGGCTTGGGCAGGAACCCGGGCTTGGGCTGAGGCAGGAACCCGGGCTTGGGCTGGGGCAGGAACCCGGGCTTGGGCTGGGGCAGGAACCCGGGCTTGGGCTGGGGCAGGAACCCGGGCTTGGGCTGGGGCAGGAACCCTGGCTTGGGCTGGGGCAGGAACCCTGGCTTGGGCTGGGGCAGGAACCCGGGCTTGGGCTGGGGCAGGAACCCGGGCTTGGGCTGGGGCAGGAACCCAGGCTTGGGCTGAGGCAGAAACCCAGGCTTGGGCTGGGGCAGGAACCCAGGCTTGGGCTGGGGCAGGAACCCGGGCTTGGGCTGGGGCAGGAACCCGGGCTTGGGCAGGAACCCAGGCTTGGGCTGAGGCAGGAACCCTGGCTTGGGCTGGGGCAGGAACCCGGGCTTGGGCTGGGGCAGGAACCCGGGCTTGGGCAGGAACCTGGGTTTGGGCTGGGGCAGGAACCCGGGTTTGGGCTGGGGCAGGAACCCGGGCTTGGGCTGGGGCAGGAACCCGGGCTTGGGCTGGGGCAGGAACCCGGGCTTGGGCTGAGGCAGGAACCCGGGCTTGGGCTGAGGCAGGAATCCGGGCTTGGGCTGGGGCAGGAACCCGGGCTTGGGCTGGGGCAGGAACCCGGGCTTGGGCTGGGGCAGGAACCCGGGCTTGGGCTGGGGCAGGAAACCGGGCTTGGGCTGGGGCAGGAACCCGGGCTTGGGCTGGGGCAGGAACCCGGGCTTGGGCTGGGGCAGGAACCCGGGCTTGGGCTGAGGCAGGAACCCGGGCTTGGGCTGAGGCAGGAACCCGGGCTTGGGCTGAGGCAGGAACCCAGGCTTGGGCTGGGGCAGGAACCCGGGCTTGGGCTGAGGGGCGTCCAGGACCATCACTGGAACAGCAACCGGGGTTCCGCTGAAGGAGCTGGGAGCAAAGCTAACGATGATTAATGTGCGTGTCCCAGAGGGCTTGCTGAGTGACATGGCTGCGCTCTGTACGAAGGACAACGGGCTTCAAAACTGCCCTTCAGAAACCAACGGGTCACGTGACCGAATGTTTCGTCCATTGTTATATACAGTCTAAGGCTGCACCGGGCTCTATATTGTCCTCTTTCATGAAATCTAACCAAACTTTGGTGCGTTTCCACATCCACATTAAGTTGAAAAAATTCTGACCCCAAATACGAAGCGTGTACATTGTGTCATCAAGCAAATGCGTCAGACGTTGGCAGAACCTATAACTATTGGGGGCCGGTTCTCTTTGAGAGCCTATTCTCAATTCCAATCCCTACTGTTGAGCTGAATCTCAGAAATGGGTCTCCCAACTACACTTCCCAGAGTGCACCAGTAGCAGCAAGCAGGCTGCTGGTCACCTGATCAGTCATTGTCTGATTTGGAGCACCTGAGAAAGACTGGGGGAAGCTGAGGGACAAACAAACCTTAGAGAAGGAAGAAAGAAGCTCCAAGTCCACTAATGGATTAAGTTCAAAGACGCCAATGGTCGGGGAAATGGTTTATTTATTTTCATGCTGCTTAAAAGATTAATTTAAAAATGTTTAAGATATTAACTTTTGTTTCAGTCTTCAAAGGTTTACAACCTATTAAGCTGACGTGACCAACCAACCTAAAGAGAAAATAAAAGTTGAGTTGGAAACTGAAACTGAGTTGTCCTAGCGTCCTTTGGAGAAGAGGTGGACTTGACACCTACACTGCCAGTTACAGTGCTGCAGACACCTGCACCTCCACCTCCGTCTAGCCTTTGCTAGTGTAGAGTGAGGCAAATAATAACTAACAAGTATAAATGCCAAGAACGGCACGAGCCCCATATGAACGTGTTGTGTATCGTAGTAGTAGAAATAGATAAAATCATAATTCATGCTTCAGACTCTTGTGCAGACTTTCTAGTGTTATTGTTTTCAGAACAAATTACAAAGACGTATACATGGTCCTCCATAGCTGGGATACTTGTGCTTCAACCAGCCTCTGTAGCTTCACATGTACTTTCCTAAAAATGTCCCTCCAGGTCGTGGATTGCAACACATGTGATTTGTCCTCTGCTGCTGCTACTTTTTCTTACTTGTTTTCAAGCTGGATAAAAAAATACATTGCTGTAATGTCACTAAAAATATTACTGTTGCTCAGCAGTTACCAGCTTCAAAGATATGGATCCTCTGCCCTGCTGCCCTATTTGAGGAACAGTATATGAATAAAATGAAAAAAGAAGCTGCTGCAAGCTACAGCGCTACAAACAAGAACCTGCACCACCGGCCAGCGTTTGGTGTAACAGAGTGACACAAATGACAGCAAACTAATGCAAACGCAAACATAAATGTAAACTAAACTTTGGCTTTACACACACAGTTACACATACAAACACACCTGCTTACTCACCTACATACTCACTCTGCAGTTTTGGGGGACAGATAATCGCAGTAGCCTAGCTTGATTCAGTCTCAGGGACCTGGAATGGTTGCTGTTTGTTTTTTCTCTTACAGATCTCAAAGGCTTGTGTGTTCGTTGTGCGTTTCCCTGTTTTTCTCGTTTTGGACTAGCAGCGGATGTCACCCCCCACCCCCACTCCCCACCGCGACCCCCCCTCCCCTTCACAATTTAAATTTGTGTAATTAAAAAAATAAAAAATAATATATATATATATATATATATATATATATATATATATATATATATATATATATATATATATATATAATATATATTAATATGCCTCAGGTTTTTACCAACATGGTATTAACCATGACATTTAATTTTGTTAGACTAAAAGCGCGAAAAAAGGTTTTAGTTAAGGTGTTACTATACACACACACACACACACACATACATATATATATATATATATATATATATATATATATATATATATATATATATATATATATATATATATATATATATATATATATATTAATATGCCTCAGGTTTTTACCAACATGGTATTAACCATAATATATATTACGGTTTTAGTTAAGGTGTTACTACACACACACACACATTATATATATACACAGCCAATATAAGATGATCATGGCTTATTTTAGAAGAACTCAACTCTTGAAATAAACATCAGAAAATTGAACATGCAGTCATAACAGCAGAAAATCACAACCCCCCCACCAGGGGCACAGGAAGTGACACGTGAGAACAGGCAGTGGTTAATTACTCTTAGCCCTCCACCGCCGTCCCACCAGGCGTCAGCCTCAGTTGCTCCCTATGCTAAAATAATTAATGCTGTCGCTGTCATCCCCGGTCCCTGTAGCCATGGCAATGAGAAGATTTCCCCCCCGGGGACCCCCCCACAGCTGTGAAGCAGCAGTTGGCCAATGAGGGAGTCAGTGAGTGAGTGAGTGTACGGTTCAGTGGTGATCTGAATGATTTAAGCTATGGCTTCGAGCTGCAGGTACCAGCTGCTTTCAGTCAGGTTAGGCTCATTGTCTCTCACATTGTTCATTTCCTGTGAATCAGTGCAGATGCTGTTTTATAAACTAAGAATCAACTACACACACACAAAAAAAGGGAAAATGTAGTCAGATCATGTATGGCACTGGTTCTCAACCTGAGGTCCCTGCCCCAGGTTTTTATTATGTTTTATTTTGCCATCACTGACTATTTTTCCTTATTTTTATGACATTGGAATAAACACCTGGAAGTTTTATGTACATATTGAACATGATGCAGTGCTAAGCTACACTGACTAGATATGATACTCATGAAGATGTCTTGAGTGCACAAAATAGATCATATTTAAAGTCTGTCCAATAGCTTATCATTGACATTATTTTTTGTTTTTGTTCCTAAATCATGCATGTTTTATCTGCATAATCACTATTACAGTTTCAAAGCTCTTATTGTTCCTTAGAAGTAATACAGGACTGTCTCAGAAAATTAGAATATTGTGATAAAGTTCTTTATTTTCTGTAATGCAATTAAAAAAACAAAAATGCCATACATTCTGGATTCATTACAAATCAACTGAAATATTGCAAGTGTTTTATTATTTTAATTTAGCTGATTATGGCTTACAGTTTAAGATTAAGATTCCCAGAATATTCAAATTTTTTGAGATAGGATATTTGAGTTTTCTTAAACTGTAAACCATGATCAGCAATATTATAATAATAAAAGGCTTGCAATATTTCAGTTGATTTGTAATGAATCCAGAATGTACGAATTTTTGCATTACAGAAAATAAAGGACTTTATCACAATATTCTAATTTTCTGAGACAGTCCTGTAATAGTAATTCCTACAAGAATATTAGTCAAACTGCAAGTTGTGTTTGTGATACTGCCAGCAGAATATCTTCAGCTGCAACTTTGGTGTATCACATTTTGACCAGAACAAGTGATGAAGCCCACTGTTTGCCATTAGCATCCACATCACATGCTGCACTGGAGTTTGATGCAAAAACGTGATTCATTCAGGAAAAGGGAGATAAGATGCTGTCTTGGAAATCTAAGTGTAAAATATCAGGGCGGTGAGACACTGCACTGAGCAGGTGTGAGGGGGTATAAACGATCAAACGCGTGAACATCACGGCCCTGCCTGCGCTCTCAGAACCTCATTTATGGGAACGGCACAGATGTGAACAATTGCAAACATACTTCTCTGCTCATGAATAGCATGGCATTCATGAGCGACAAATGTTCCTCGATGATAGTTTTTCACTTTTGAGTAAAGGGTTCGCATTAAAAATTCTCACAGGTAAAATAAAATGAAAATTAGGATGAAAATGTTACTTTGTATGGGGTGCACGGTTATGATGCTTTTTGATGTTTGCGTTATCAGGTGAATAAGTGTGTTTTCAGGGCTGGACATGATATATATCAATGTGTATTTCACGCCTTCTTTCAGCTCTTTCCTTTAAGGGAAAAGCCGAGCACAGCAGTGCTGATCGCCATGTTATTCAGACTGTTTTGGCTACGGCTGATAGTTCCTACTTTCTGCCATAACTTTTGAATGGTTTGACATAAAGACTCGTGGGTGGTGTCATCAGACTCGGTTCTGAGTCCTTGAACATAATTGGTGCAAATTAGCCCCGCCCCTTCTTCTGATTGGTCGATATTTGATAGTCCCCTTTTCTCTGCCATAACTTTTGAACGGGTTGTGATAAAGACGTGTGGGTGGTGTCATCGGACTCGGTATTGAGTACTTGACCTTCATTTGCATGAATTAGCCCCGCCACTTTTTCTGATTGGTCCATATTTGATAGTTCCTATTTTCCGCCATAACTTTTGAATGGTTTGACATAGAGTCGTGGGTGGTGTCATCGGACTCGGTTTTGACTCCTTCACCCTAATTGGTGCAAATTAGCCCCGCCCCTTCATCTGATTGGTCGTGAGTCGTGGGTGGTGTCATCCGCTAAATGTCCAGGCCTGAAAAGTCTACATGCAAGTCATACAAGCTTCCACTGCAGCCTGATCGTGCACAAGGGTGGAGGGCCCGTTCATCGATGCTTGCAGCTTTAATTGTATTTGACGAATAAATAATTCTCAACAGGAGCTGTGTTGTACTGTCTGTTGCTAAAAAAGTAGGGATAAAATTAAATGTTTAAAACACAGTTTCTGGTGTCCTCACTGAAAGAAACATTTCTGCAAAAACATCCTGAGTCTCACGAGTCACATACTTGTTCTGTCTGTAATGATCTTGCACCATTTCAAGTCACATTGATTTTCACTTCTGCTCGCCACAGTAATCTTGTTCACTCTCGCCATGTCTGTTTTCCTCTTCCTCCTCTGCTTTGATATCTGTCAACTACACTAGCTTTTAATGGATTGTGTTGCCATGATTATATGGGCAAACAGTCTGTTGCAATGCTCTTGAAACAGATTAGGGGATACATGTGTGTGTTTGTATGTGCACATCCCCATGGGCTTCAGAAGATGTCCTGTGGTCCTCTGTTTCTGTTGGACCCTTTAATCCTTTTAAATCAGACCCCGGTAATCCCACTTTCCTCTCAGAGCTGCTGTGGCTTCATGCAGGTGCATGCGAGCAGTTTTATAGCGCTTTTCCACTAGAACCTACTCAGCCCGACTCTCCTCCACTCAGTTTGGTTCTTTTCCACTAGGGGTCTAACGTGCCGAGTAGATACTTTTCTGTATCTATTCTGAGGTTCTAAGCTGCTGAGTCGGCTGTATCTGACATCATCACACTACAGGCCACCGATTGGTCGTGGGGTTGGAGTCAGACGTCTGAGTCAGGAGGAAAATCAGAAGAAATCAGAGAAAGAGACTCTGACGGATTCTTGTTCATTTTATTCAACAGACAATGGCAGCAAAAGTCTGTTTCATGATCCAACTCTGAGGGTCAGATGTTCATAAACCTGGTGCTGAGGAGAGAATTAAAAAGATCTAGATGGAGATAAGGAACGACCAGATCTACCAGGAGCTCTGTCTCTTCATAGCTGCTCACGGCTCCAGCTGACTTTTCAGCAGCGCAGAGACAAACTAACAAAAATTAAAAAGCGACACCGCTTGAAGCTTCTTTCACTCTTATTTTTTAACTTGATATCGAACACAAGTCACAGATCCAGCAGCACATCTATCATCTCCTCCAGGTTCTACATCTTTAGTGTTGTTGTCTTCTTCTCTTGTCTCCCACCCCCTTCATGAGACTGTCAGAACCCTGGAGAGCTCTATCAGTGACCGGCTTTGTCACCCGCGATGCACCACTGTGAGGCATCGCAGGTCCTTCCTCCCCGTTGCCATCAGACTGTACAACCAGGCCTGCTCTCAGTAGCCAAAGGACAAAAACTTGTGCAATAACTTAACAAGATGTGCAATATCATACGTGCAATATCTGCCTGTCTACCTCACACACACACTACCTGCTTTTTTTGCACTGTTTCTTTTCTTTCAATCCACTGTATATACTGCTCATATTTTGTGATTATATATATTTTTTACTTTTTAGTCTCTTTTACCCATCCCCTGCATGTGTGTGCTAAGTGTACTGCTGCCAACAAAGTAAGTTTCCCCACTGAGGGAGAAAATAAAGGATTATCTTATCTTATCTTATCTTATCTTCGTTTAGATACACAATCAAATACATCTCAGCAGCTTCTCCAACCTCCTACTTCTGCTCCAGGTGCTGAATTGTTATGGAAAAGAAACCAGGCCGAGCTGAGTCGAGCCGAGCTGAGCTGAGTAGGTGCTGGTGGAAAAGTGCCATTAGTGTGCATGCAAACTGAGGATTGGTCCTCCTTCAGATCCTTATAAATGTCATTAAATACCTGTTTTCTACATTGTAGCGATGGAAGGACGTTAGCATGAAGGCACTAGCAGGTACATTCATGAATAATCATCTCTAGCTGATTCATTTCAAACGTCTTTCATTTACTCTTCAGCCGTTCATTTATCCATTTTGCTGTGTGCTTCAAATAGTTTTCCTTAATGAAGAAAGATAATGACGTGACTTTTATTTGAAACCTAGTTTTCTCACACTAGGTGAGGGGTGCTCATCCAAAGTGCTTTAGCTGTTGTTTGATTTCAAGTTTTTTAGGATTATTTTAATTCCCTTCAGAATCAAAGAATGAGGAGCATGATAAACATGTGCTGTGATTATGCTCTTCCTTCCTTCAGTTAGTCCCCCATTAAGCCGATGCAATGCCCTCTGCCGGAGTCCCATTGTTGCATTTTGCAACATTTTTCTGTGATGGTTTACGCAGGACCTTAGAATTTCCCTTTCCTACTTCTCCTTAACTTTCATGCACAGCGTTCTTATTGTGCAGCAGGTTTTGTCTAAACAACGCCCTCTCCACCTATAGTATAAATGTTTACGTTAGCCATGCGGTTGGCGTCTTTTATTGCACGCTTCTGGTGAATTTTGATCAGATCACAACCTTATTTCCAATTTTTACGGAAGAGTAAGGGCCAGGCATGTGAAAAATAAAAATAATATTTTAAAGGAGGAAGATTTTTTTTTCATTATTCTCTTAGAGAAAAAAGGTTGAAATTTCGAGAAAAAAGTCGAAATGTCAAGATTAATGTTGAAGTACAATTTCGTGAAAAAAGTCTAAATGTCGAGAAAAAAGTCAGAAATGTGTGAATAAAGTTGAAATGTTGACAAAAAAGGCAAAATTTCGCCTTTTTTCTAGAAATTGTATTTCAACATTAATCTCGACATTTCAACTTTTTTCTCGACATTTCAACTTTTTTCTCGAAGTGCACAATAAAAATTTTTGAACATAGTTATACTCCTTAAAATACAAATAGGAAACAATTATCTTGCTATTATGCTGCAGAGCCGTCACGATCTGCCATCTAATCTGTTTGACAAGCCAAGAGTCTTTTTTTTTGGGGGGGGGGGGGGGGGGGGGGTTAACTCTGCATGCTTTGGCACAAAATTGTCATTGTAGTGTTTTTCTCTAATTCAATATTGGAAACTGTGCTACAATTCAACCATGTAATTAGCCAACTTCATAACCACAGCAAGATGTCACCAAAAACACTGAAAGTGAAACCCATCTGCTTCCTGATCTGACTCTGTGAGTGAGACAGAAAACACAACCCCTCCCTGTGACCATTGGGGATTCCTTTTTGTTTCACAACGTTGCCTGATTTTAACCTTCAACGGATTCCTCTCAAATATTCTCTCCAACTCTGTCAGCACCCCTTTTTCCCCAGGATCTGTTTATAGAGACAGAGTCTTTGAACCCCAGCAGCCTTTATAGTTCAGAGCCTGCGCGGTGGCAGCCGATAATGTCAGTGCTAATGATACTTCAGCTGGAAACACCTCTGCAGTGCCAGCCAACTGAGGCCCACGCCGCTGCAGTCCTGAATCCTAATTGCAGAGAAGTTATGTGAGGTAAGGGTTTGAAGGAGTTTTTTCAAAATAAGGAACTCCACAAATGCATTCATGAAAAAGATCAGATGGGTGAGAGGAAACAAATGGCCTAAAACTTACGTAGTTACGGAGGGGACTGCAGCCAGGATGCATTCTTCAGCTAGTATGTTAATATTGAACTGATATCGCTCTAATAACAATGATGTGATCATGTGTTTGCACCGCTGCAATGTTGCACTTTTTGTATATATACTGGGATACAGAGTCTATTCTGTTTTATTTTGTACTATTTTATACTTCTACTTTTTTTACTTAACCCTTGTGCTGTCTTCAGGTCAAGGAAGGAGGAAGGGAAGAAGGGAGGAAGGAAGGAAGGAAGGAAGGAAGGAAGGAAGGAAGGAAGGAAGGAAGGAAGGAAGGAAGGAAGGAAGGAAGGAAGGAAGGAAGGAAGGAAGGAAGGAAGGAAGGAAGGAAGGAAGGAAGGGAGGGAGGGAGGGAGGGAGGGAGGGAGGGAGGGAGGAAGGAAGGAAGGAAGGAAGGAAGGAAGGAAGGAAGGAAGGAAGGAAGGAAGGAAGGAAGGAAGGAAGGAAGGAAGGAGGAAGGGAGGAAGGAAGGAAGGAAGGAAGGAAGGAAGGAAGGAAGGAAGGAAGGAAGGAAGGAAGGAAGGAAGGAAGGAAGGAAGGAAGGAAGGAAGGAAGGAAGGAAGGAAGGAAGGAAGGCAGGCAGGCAGGCAGGCAGGCAGGCAGGGAGGGAGGGAGGAAGGAAGGAAAGAAGGAAGGAAGGGAGAAAATAAGGAAGGAAGGGAGAAAAGAAGGAAGGAAGGACAGACAGAAAGAAGGAAGGAAGGGAAAAAAGAAGGAAGGAAGGAAGGAAGGAAAGAAGGAAGGAAAGCAGGAAGGAAGGGAAAAAAGAAGGAAGGAAGCAAGGGAAAAAAGAAGGAAGGAAGGAAAGGAGAAAACAAGGAAAGAATGTATGAGGGGAGAAAAGAAGGAAGGAAGGGAGAAAATAGGAAGGGAGAAGGAAAGAGAGAGCAGGAGGAAAGAAGGATAGGTCATTTTGACCCAAAGACAGTACAAGGGTTAGATTTTTGAAGGAAAACACCAGTCCGTGCTGCTTTAATTTCGTTGTAATCCTCGTACAATGACAATCAAAGTCTGAGGTCTGAGGTCTGAAGTCTGATGCAGACAGACGGAGAGAAAGTTAAACAGACTCAAATCAAAATAGAGTAAATCATGTAGGTCAACATATTTTGTGCACCTTTGTTTTATTTGTTTTCCTTTATTTGAAACACGGCATTGCCAGCATTAAACATCTTTGCTGAACAGATGTCTTCGGTTGGCTGGTGAATTAGGAAAAAAACAATCCATCAAAGAACGAGAGTCAAAGCATCAAGTTTTGCAACTTTCACTTTCTGTGAGATTATGTCTCTGAATGTTTGCAGCTGCTTCCCTGCAGATTGTCCTTGAGGACTGAAGGTCAAGAGGCTTTTTATGCAAGGTCCCCAGAATTCAGAAGCCAGTAAACAATTCATTTATGATCAATCTGTCACCTGTGTGAAGCTGCCCCCACTCCACGCAAAACTCAGGGAAAATATTCTCAATTGTTTGTGCTGCGTTAGTGCTGGTTTGTGCAGAAATAATTTTTGTTTGTGCTGCTTTAGTTTTGAAGATATAACCGGTTTATTATGACACGATGACATCACGCAGCCCCCCACCTTTGTTGATGTCTAGAGCAGGGTGATTGAAGTAATGAATGAATGTGTGAATATTCACCTGTTCACCGCGGCGGCTGCATGGAGAGGGGGTGAGTAGGGAGAGTGTCATTCTTTGTTGACGGCTTGAATTACAAACTGAGAGTGAATATCTTGCCTTGCCTTGCTTTTAACTGTTTGTTCGGCATTGGAGGAAAATAAATACGGACACAGTTGGATAACACGGAAATGGCTGTCGTTTGTGTAGCGAGTCAGCAGTTTCCACATAGCCGGGTATTTACAAAACCGGATATTTACAAAAACGGATATTTCCCCCTCTACGTTTTGAAAAATACCATCATTTCCAGGAACCTGCATAAATATCTGTTAAGGTGCTATGAGCATCCAAACCTGCAGGGGGCAGTGTAACGAGAAGATAAAGTCATGCTAGCCAATCAGAATCCTGGAAAAAAACATCAACAAATGACACGAGTAACTTCCAGTTACTTCCAAGATGAACCAGAGTCTTTGGTTTGGAGTAACAGAGAAGTGGAGTTACTTTTAAGTGTGACTTTAGAATATAAAACAAGTAAAATACAAGAAAATATTGACGGTGGCCAAACAAATTGTAAACACAGGTCGCACTCATGATGCTGGTGACGTTTCTGTTGCATAATGCCTGAATTATGGTTCTGCGTTAAATCGACGCAGAGCCTATGCCGTAGGTGCGCGTCGCCACATACCCTACGGCGTAGGCTCTGCGTTGGTGTAACGCGAAATTTATGGAAATTAGCCATAATCTGACGTTCTGAAGCCTAAATATCCGTTTCCCTCTGTTTACAAGCAAACGTGAAAACAGAGTTTTTGCAAATCTCCACTTTGGCCGGAGTTTTCAGAAATGATGGTTTTTGGTGACTTTGAGCTTCGTTTTTGTGTAAACGAACGGCCAGAACGCATGAAAACACCACCGTTTCTGCTACGTGGAAACGGGGCCTAACATTAACAGCGGGCGTTTTACACGCCTTAAAATACAGCTCCTCTCTAGTTCCTTTCTGGAATCAGCACATCCACACAAGCACATCTCTGTGTCAGATGTATCCTCCGTTTCATTTAGCCAGATTTTTTCTACCTCCAGGGTTGAACCACTCTTCTTCTTCGCAGCTAGTTTAAAACATTTGTTTTTGCCTGCTAGCAAACATTGCCTCACAAAAAAAATCACATACTCAAGCAATGATTGTTGGTCTCTTCCCTCTCCTTTGTCTGAAAAAATACATCAAACAAATTTAATTAGTCAGACAAAAAATTATAAAATGCATTATCTTATCAAGCAAATGCAAATGTAAGTCAGGTAACAACAGGGGGGGTCAGTACAAATGATAGATTTCTTTAAAGATTTGCCAACAGATCTTTAATTGCAACAAATTAATTTTTCTTACCCCACTGGCACAACTGCTTAAAATAAGATAATTTTGACCAGATTCATAGAATATAAGGTTAATTTTATAAGGGCTGTTTTTGCAGTGTTGAAACACTTTACTCATGACCACACGCAGAAAAGCAGAAAGTCCAAACATATTGCTATGATGGATCACTTCACAAATTGCATAATGAGACTGTGTTGGAGCATTGCTCTCTGTTCATGGGGTAGACTTTGACATTTTCCTGGTGAAAAAAAAATCTTCATATTGCAGCCATTTCACATGATTTTAAATTCATTTAAGAAACAAAAATAGCCAAAGGCACATTTCTACTCCTGATAGGCTGCAGGTGTTGTTGCCGGCAGCCTGCACTGCTGTTATGTGTATGTCACTCAGCACCAACAGAACTGATCTGGAAAAAAACAATACAATAAGGTATTCCAGGGGAAGAAATAAACAAATAACTAGTCTGTCAGAAATTTGAAAATAGAGAGAGAGAGAAGACGGATGCAGTTGGTTGGGGAGATGGGTAATTGTAATCCTGAAGAGAAAATGTCAGAAGATTCAGTCATGCAACAGAAAGCTATTTCTTTTTTCTCTTGTGCAGAGCTCAAATACTGAAGCAGGTTTCACTTTTAAGCAATTAGAGATAAATCAACACTTTGCAGAATATGACAGTTAAGAATCTTCCTTCTTCTCAAGTTACAGTGTATTCAGTGGGTTAAAATGTATTTAGCTTACCTTAATATGTCATCTATAAAGTCATTTTATATGGCTATTATGCAGAAGGCAGCTCATCATTGATCATTGTGATTGCTAAACACTATTTACATCTACAGGACTGTCTCAGAAAATTAGAATATTGTGATAAAGTCCTTTATTTTCTGTAATGCAAAAATGTCATCCATTCTGGATTCATTACAAATCAACTGAAATATTGCAAGCCTTTTATTATTTTAATATTGCTGATCATGGCTTACAGCTTAAGAAAACTCAAATATCCTATCTAAAAAAATTAGAATATTCTGGGAATCTTAATCTTAAACTGTAAGCCATAATCAGCAATATTAAAATAATAAAAGGCTTGCAATATTTCAGTTGATTTGTAATGAATCCAGAATGTATGACATTTTTGTTTTTACAGAAAATAAAGAACTTTATCACAATATTCAAATTTTCTGAGACAGTCCTGTATATTTGATGTAGTAGATCATGGTGTCATCCTGTCTTTTGGGTAATTTGACACACCACAGCTGTCTTGCACTCAACCATTTTTCCATCAATCCATCAAACCTTTATTTAATCAGGAAGAGCACATTGAGATTTGAAATCTCTTTTACAAGAGTGTCCTGGACAAAAGGCAGCAGTTAAAAAAGGAATCTATGGACAAAGATGTAACGTACATAAACACGCTGGCACAACATGTCAAAGACATTATAGAATAAAATGAAGATTTGTATATTAAAGACAGCATAGCAGTGTGAGACGAGTGCACAAGTTTAACAAAGCATCTACACACGGATGAGTCCAGCACCACGGCATCCAGAGCTCCCATGAATTTCCAAGGAAACCAGTTCAGCCAACGTCAGGGTCTTTTGCAGGTTTGCTTCAAGCATATGGAGCTGCAAATGAAATTTTTTTTTCCAGGCACCTTTGACACAGTCAATAAAAATATATGATACAGCCTTCGGTCCGAAGGCTGTATGGGCCTGTATGGTTTCTACTCACGCTGGTCTGGAAATAAAATGGGAGCAAACCAGGAATATATTTATGAATAAAAATATGCGTAAAATATGTGTTTTAGTCTGCATGCTGACAAAAAAATGTAATCCAGCTTGAAAATATAAAACACAATGTGATTAGGGCGTACTCTGAAGTTTGTTATAGACCATGCATGACGATAACAGCGTCCAGAATACTTAGTTATTGTGGGAAGCATGCATATAAATCACATTACCATAGTCCGCCTTTTGTAAATATGTAAAGTACAGCCTTTTTTCACAAATTTTCTGATTTAAAAATGTTATATTATATTATACTTTTTATTAACTTGTTGATATATTAACCCAGGGGTCGGCAACCCGGAGCTCTAGAGCCGCATGGGTCTCTTTAGCGTCGCCCTAGTGGCTCCTGGAGCTTTTTCAAAAATGTTTGACCTTTTTTTCTCTTCTCTTTTTTTCCTTTTTTTCTCTTTTTTTCTTCCTTTTTCCTTTCTTTTTTAATCTCGATATTTCAACTTTTTTCTCGAAATTTCAACTTTTTTCTCAACATTTCAACTTTTTTCTCAAGATTGTACTTCAACATTAATCTCGACATTTCGACTTTTTTCTCGAAGTGCATAATGAAAAAAAATTCTTCCCCCAGTTCTAACTAATATAGAAACATGCAGCATGTGTTGCCTTCATTCTAAGGCTTATACAAGAATTTCCATTTTTTGCGGCTCCAGACATATTTATTTTTTGTGTTTTTCTTAATTAATCTTTTTGTTTAAATAAACAACTTTTTCTGGGATGTAAATCATCAAACAAGATATTTAATGCCTATAATACCTGCAGAATTTGTTTCATTGCTGTTTAGGTCCACCTTTGAGAGATTACTTAACAAGACTGTATCTCCATTTGTACGTTTTCACGTCCACAAGGAAAAAGAAACGTATGGTCATGTCCTTGGACATGAAGTAATGGTTACAGGAATGTCCCCCATGTGTCGTCCAATGAAGTGGAGTTCCTCTTAAACTGTTATGAACTCATTTCCTACAGCACTCAGGTTCTGTTACACTAAAGGGAGTTATGGCTTTGGTCATGAAAAAAATACGATTGTAGGTTTTAGGCTTCACATAAAATTAAGACATTGAAAAGCTTTTCATTTGAGAATCACTTGCTCTTTGGTCCTGGCTGAGGTTTCGCTGAAAAGGGTAAATAAACAGTATCAACATTTTTTACAAATGCACTATACAATGATATCCAAAATTGCATTATTTAGGATGAATGCTTTCAAGCATCTCGCAAAACTATAGTTTAAGTCAATGACGTAACAAAAAAATGTAACAACTGTGCTTTCAAGCCCTGCAAAGGGCTTTTATACACAGGTGTGATTTGCAGCAAAGATCTGAAAATAATGATCACCTTCTCAGTATAGACTGCATTAACCTTTGGGAAGTGTGTGTGTGTGTGTGTGTGTGTGTGTGTGTGTGTGTGTGTGTGTGTGTGTGTGTGTGTGTGTGTGTGTGTGTGTGTGTGTGTGTGTGTAAGGAAGTAATTTGAGAACAACAAAGGGGCTAATTATTTTTTTGGTCCATTCTTTTTATTTTATTTTCTGTAGTTCTTGCTTTGTTTAATTTTAACACCTCCAAAAAAACTCTCATTAAAATAAAATCCAACAGTGTCGTGACCAAGACAGCAATTAACACCACATGCGGACACATGTAATCAGTATACAATGTACAAGAAAAACAACTTTATGTTCATGTGACTACAGTGGGAAATGTAATTCAGAAGTGTACGCTGCACAGGACTGTAGCCAACCTCCCAGGATGTGGAATATGACAACCTGAAGAGAGGATAAAACGGAAGAGAATCAAGCTGAAGTCCAAGGGCAAAGTACATTAGTTTCAGATCACGCCATCCAGGCACAGATTTCTTGTGTTTTGTTTCAACATGATTGTTTGAACTAAAGTATGCGACCGAGAAGGGCTCCGCAGTTAAAAGTAATTTTTTTTTTTTTACTGGGAATGTCAGAAGAAGATGACATCAGAGCATACTCTTTGTTTTTTTTTGTATCATATATATTTATATATATATATATATATATATATATATATATATATATATATATATATATATATATATATATATATATATATATTTATATATATATATGTATATATAATTTTTTATTTTTTATTTTTTATTTTTACATTAGGGCTTTCAGTTTAGCACATTATTCAATTAATTAATTACACTGCTAATTAACGTATTATGAAAATTAACGTAATTAATTATGAGTGGCAAAATAAGCAAGCATTTTAAATTTGGCCCATTGAGGGACCCGCAGGTCACTTGGCAGTAACAGGTCACTTCCCACCTGCGTTGCTAGTCAAACAAACAAAGTAGGGTGACAACAGACCTGGATGCGACTCAGGGGAGCGACTCAGCAAATCTTTGCTGGGGCTTTGAATGGCAAGTTTATGTATAAAAAGAAAGAAGACGGGACTATCAACAACAACGCAGTGATTTGTACATTTTGTAAAAAAGAATTTTCCTATCAGCGGCGCTGTTCC
This sequence comes from Cololabis saira, assembly GCF_033807715.1. NCBI lineage: Eukaryota > Metazoa > Chordata > Actinopteri > Beloniformes > Belonidae > Cololabis > Cololabis saira. The sequence continues at coordinate 4,189,809 of NC_084592.1, read as the reverse complement.
AGCCTGAATTTTCATTTAAACGCTAAACATGTCCGGACAAGTTCCACTGTAAACGTTACAGCTACTAGTGCTAGCGTGAGCTCACTACGCCTCTCCTCCCGGAGGCACATGCCTGGAACACCTCCCTAGGGAGGCGTCCAGGAGGCATCCAGTAAAGATGCCCAAGCCACCTCAGCTGACTCCTCTCAATGTGAAGGAGCAGCGGCTCGACTCCGAGCTCCTCCCGGGTGACCGAACTCCTCACCCTATCTCTAAGGGAGCGTCCAGCCACCCTGCGGAGGAAACTCATCTCGGCTGCTTTATCCGCGATCTTGTCCTTTCGGTCACAACCCAAAGTTCATGACCATAGGTGATGGTAGGTGCGTAGATTGACCGGTAAATCGAGAGCTTCGCCTTTCGGCTCAGCTCCCTCTTCACCACGACGGTCCGGTACATCGACCGCATAACTGCGGACGCTGCACCGATCCGTCTGTCAATCTCCCGCTCCATCGTTCCCTCACTCGTGAACAAGATCCCGAGATACTTGAACTCCTCCACCTGAGGCAGGACTTCTCCACCCACCCGGAGAAGGCATGCCACCCTTTCCCGGTGGAGAACCATGGCCTCGGTCTTGGAGGTGCTGATTCTCATCCCTGCCGCATCGCACTCGGCCGCAAACCGCCCCAGCACATGCTGAAGGTCCCGGTCTGATGAAGCCAACAGGACAACATCATCTGCAAAAAGCAGAGATGAAATCCTGAGGTTCCCAAACCGGAACCCCTCCGGCCCCTGGCTGCGCCTAGAAATCCTGTCCATAAAAATTATGAACAGGACCGGTGACAAAGGGCAGCCCTGCCGGAGTCCAACATGCACCGGGAACAAGTCTGACTTACTGCCGGCAATGCGAACCAGACTCCTGCTCCGATCATACAGAGACCGGACAGCCCCGGACTCCATACTCACTGAGCACCCCCCACAGAATGGCACGAGGGACACGGTCAAATGCCTTCTCCAGATCCACAAAGCACATGTAGACTGGTTGGGCAAATTCCCATGAACCCTCGAGCACCCTGCGGAGGGTATAGAGCTGGTCCAGTGTTCCGCGACCGGGACGAAAACCGCATTGTTCCTCCTGAATCCGAGGTTCAACTATCGGCCGTAATCTCCTCTCCAGTACCCTGGAGTAGACTTTCCCGGGGAGGCTGAGAAGTGTGATCCCCCTGTAGTTGGAACACACTCTCCGGTCCCCCTTTTTAAACAGAGGGACCACCACCCCGGTTTGCCACTCCAGCGGTACTGTCCCCTTCCTCCATGCGATGTTGCAGAGGCGTGTCAACCAAGACAGCCCTACGACATCCAGAGACTTGAGGTACTCAGGACGGATCTCATCCACCCCCGGTGCCCTGCCACCGAGGAGCTTACGAACCACTTCGGTGACCTCAGCTTGGGTGATGGATGAGCACGCCCCAGAGTCCCCACTCTCTGCTTCCTCAGTGGAAGGCATGTCAGTCGGGTTGAGGAGATCCTCGAAGTATTCCTTCCAACGTCCGACAATGTCCCCAGTCGAGGTCAACAGCTCCCCACCCGCACCATAAACGGTGCCGGCAGAGTACTGCTTCCCCCTTCTGAGGCGCCGAACGGTCCTCCAGAATTTCCTCGAGGCCGACCGAAAGTCTTCTTCCATGGCCTCCCCGAACTCCTCCCAGACCCGAGTTTTTGCCTCCAGGACTGCCCGAGCCGCGGCTCGCTTGGACTGCCGGTACCCATCTACTGCGTCAGGAGTCCCACCGGCCAACATAGCCCAGTAAGACTCTTTCTTCAGTCTGACGGCATCCTGTACTTCCGGTGTCCACCACCGGGTTCTAGGATTGCCGCCACGACAGGCACCGGAGACCTTGCGACCACAACTTCGAGCCGCCGCGTCGACAATGGAGGCAGAGAACATGGTCCACTCGGACTCAATGTCCCCCGCCTCCCCCGGAATCTGAGAGAAGCTCTCCCGGAGGTGGGAGTTGAAGATGTCCCTGACAGAGGGCTCGGCCAGACGTTCCCAACAGACCCTCACAATCCATTTGGGTCTGCCCGGTCTGTCCAACCTCCTCCTCTGCCAGCGCATCCAACTCACCACCAGGTGGTGATCAGTGGACAGCTCAGCCCCTCTCTTCACCCGAGTGTCCAAGACATGCGGCCGAAGGTCAGATGAAACGACAACAAAGTCGATCATTGACCTCCGGCCTAGGGTGTCCTGGTGCCACGTGCACTGATGGACACCCTTATGCTTGAACATGGTGTTCGTTATGGACAAACTGTGACTAGCACAGAAGTCCAACAACAAAACACTGCTCGGGTTCAGATCGGGGAGGCCGTTCCTCCCAATCACGCCTCTCCAGGTATCACTGTCATTGCCCACGTGAGCGTTGAAGTCCCCCAGTAGAACAATGGAGTCCCCAGTTGGAGCACTATCAAGTACTCCTCCCAGGGATCCCAAGAAGGCCGGGTACTCCCCACTGCTGTTCGGCCCGTAGGCACAAACAACAGTGAGGGACCTTTTCCCGACCCGAAGGCGCAGGGAAGCGACCCTCTCGTTCACCGGGGTGAACTCCAACACATGGCGACTGAGCTGAGGGGCTATTAACAAGCCCACACCAGCCCTCTCACCCTGGGCAACTCCAGAGTAGTGGAGGGTCCAGCCCCTTTCAAGGAGCTGGGTTCCAGAGCCCAAGCTATGTGTGGAGGCGAGCCCGACTATCTCAAGCCGGTATCTCTCAACCTCACGCACAAGCTCCGGCTCCTTCCCCCCCAGCGAGGTGACATTCCATGTCCCCACTGCGAGGGTTTTGGTCCAGGGATTGGGTTGTCGAGGCACCCCGCCACGACTGCTACCCAGCCCACATTGCACCGGCCTGCCATGGTCCTTCCTGCGGGTGGTGGGCCTACGGGAAGGCGGGTCCCGCGTCGCCGTTTCGGGCTGAGCCCGGCCGGGTCCCACGGGCAAAGACCCGGCCACCAGGCGCTCGCCAGCGAGCCCCAACCCCAGGCCTGGCTCCAGGGCGGGGCCCCGGTGACGCCGATCCGGGCGACGTTACGGTCCTTCACCTGGCCCGTCACCCAGGACCTGTTTGCCATGGGAGACCCTACTAGGGGCATAAGTGCCCCCGACAACATAGCTCCTAGGATCACTCGGGCACACAAACCCCTCCACCACAGTAAGGTGGTGGTTCAAGGAGGGGTATATATATATTTTTTTTTTGTGAAAAAAAAAAAATATATATATATATATATATATATATTTTTTTTTAATTTATTTATTTACTTTTTCTTTCTTTGTCTGCTATATATTAATGGTTAATACCAAGTTGGTAAAAACCTAAGGCATATATGCATTTTTAATATATAATATATATATATATAATATATATATATATATATATATATATATATATATATATATATATATATATATATATATATATATATATATTATTTTTTTTTATGTGAGGGTTGACATCCGCTGCTAGTCTAAAACGCGAAAAAACAGGGAAACGCACAACGAGCACACAAGCATTTGAGATCTGTAAGAGAAAAAACAAACAAACAACAAGACAAGAGAACAAGCAGAGACACAAACAGCAACCATTTGGTCCCTGAGGCTGAATCAAAACTAGGCTACTGCGATTATCTGTCCCCGAAAACTGTGGAGTGAGTATGTAGGTGAGAGAGCAGGGGCCTCATTTATAAAAGAGTGTGTAGGATTCATACTAAAAGTGTACGTGCGCTCAAAAGCCGAAAATGGCGTGCACACAAAAATATCCAGATCTATGAAACCGTGTGCACGAACATCTGCACCCAATGTTCTCTTTATAAATCACAGTTCAGCTGGAAGGTTGCACAGGTGAATTCGCCTCATATCCCGCCCTCTACACGCCCACTTTCTACCATGAATGGTCAATGCAAATTACTTGATGACTGTATTTGCATATGAATGAGCCTGCTGATCATGCGCAGCGGCTCCTGCAGCCTGTTTGGGTCAGGATGAATGAGACGTGTCGAGCCACCGTGTCACTTAATTTCATGGAGATGGAGATGTTGTGGATGAGGTGGAGGCAGGAAAACCACATTATTTGGTGGTCACAGTAGTGGCATCACTAACAAAAATAAAGCGAGTGAGTGGCAGCACGTCGTTGCTGCTGTAAACGCTGTGAGTGCCACGGACAGATCTGTGGCAGAAAAAAAAAAGAAGTGGTGCGATCTGAAGGTGGAGGCCAAGATGAGAGTGGCCCAGTGTTGTACCGGTGTCATGCCAAAAAGTGATTCCCTGCCAGAATCTGATTTCTGGACACGCGAGCGCGCACAGCAGCCGGTTGAGCGATAGCGCTAAAACGTCAGATTTTCAGATTATGAAGCTCAAGAATGAGATCAAATCATATTTAGGTAGAAACAACTTTTCATTAACTGTATTTGGCCTTCAATCAATTTTTGGCAGGTGAAAAGACCCATTTTCAGGGGGGAAATCAGATTCTGGCAGGCAATCACTTTTTGCCACGACACCGGCACGGCGTGTCCTGCAGCTCCAGCAGCACCAGAGTCCTGACTGACGCTGTGCTTCAAACACAGAGGGACACGATCAGCGCTATTATATTATAAGTCTGATATGTGATGACATTAAAAGTATGACATGAATCTGGCTTCATTTCACCACCTCACCGTCTGCCTCACCAGTTCCCCATATCTTCAAAATGTTCGTGCGCTAGGATCAAAGTCTGCGTAAAGATACGCACATTTTCCCATTAGCTTTTTTTTGCGTAGAAGGTGGCTTGCGCATCTTTCAAGCCCTGTTTTGTGTGCACGCAAGCTTTATAAATGAGGCCCCAGGTGTACATGTCTGTGTAACTGGAAACTGGAACTTTTTTGACAGTTCACATGTTCTGGAGATGCTTTGCTGAATCTGCAACAGGGTGTCTTGAATCTTTCCAGATACAATTAAATCTCAAGCATATCGAGACATTCTGGACTCAAATGTGCTCCCCAGTGTCAGTTGCAGGTCATGGATCCTCCAACTGGATAACGACCCAAAACAACCAACAAAAAACAGCCAAGAAAGAACTAAACCTTGGACTATTCTGAAGGGTCCTGAAAGAGCTGAAAAATGGAGTTTGGAGAAGACTCTCTGAACTTTATCTCTTTTCTAATCTCACCTGTTCTTCATCAATAAAAGTTATTAATTAATCTTTATACGGTACACTTTAACTGTCATATTTCAAATGTATTATACCTATTAATTTCCATAAAGTTATTATAAGATGCCTCCTAAATATCAATAAAATCCTGACTGTCTCCATCTGCAGAAGTCTCTCCTTCTGGCCTTGACTTACTCGGTCTAGATTTCAATACGAAAACGTATTAATAGTGAGTGTTTTATTCGTTTCCATTTATTATACAGTAAGATAACAAGCCAACAAATGAGCTAAGTTCTTTTTGTTGTTGTCTTTCTTTTTCTTTTTCTATAGTGAACACACATGTCACTAAGTTTTTGCTTTGTTAAGTAGGAATGATTCTCCTGTTTGTTATTTGGAGTGATGATGATTTACATTTATCTTGAAAATTAATTTATCTATAATGATTCTGCGGCTCTCATCAGTGTTACAGCAATTTCAGTCTCTGTGCAGCTGACTGAAAAGCAGCAGAAAGAAACGCGAACTGGATGTTCATTGGCGTTACAAAGCTCACCGAGGAGCGGTCAGTGTCACCAGTAGGATGAAAACATGGAGCCGATTTTCAATGAGATTCTCTCATTGAAAATCTGGAATGAAGTGTCACTCTCTCTCAATTTTACCCTGAAGTCATTTGAAACAATAAAGAATGAGATTGATGAAGCTGAACATCCAGCTTTGGGGCCCCTGATGGCTTGTGGGGCCCGACGTATTTGCATAGTCTGCATATATCAAGAAACGGCTCTGAGCTGAGTGAAACAAAGCTTCATATTCCCTGCATGAATAAGGATGTCTTTCTTTTATGCAAACAGAAAGTAATTAGTTATGTTCATCATCTTCTTCATCCTTTTCTTCTTTTGTTTGTCACTTTAGGAGTCAGCACAGTGGTTCACCTGTTTCTACTGGACCCCATCTTATGCATCTTCCTCTGGGACACTAGCCAAATCCAGAAATCTCCTGTTTGGTGTTTTTCTGCTGCCTGGGCCAGGGATGCACACCAGCCGGGACTCTTGGCCTAGTCACCTGCATGTTTTAGATGTTTCCCTGCTTCAACGCACCTGATTCTAATCACTGGTCGTCATCAACATGCCTTGACTATCAGCAGAGCCGTCCCAAGGCATAAGCGAACTAAGCGGGGCCCCCAAGAGTTAAAAAATAAGATAAAATAATTTTTACATAAATACACATATGGACGAGGTACTGTTTATCTAATAATCCGTGTATAACGGATCCCAATTGACTTCGCATAGGTACAATATCCGTGGTGCTCACACGGAATTTTACAACCTTCCGTGCTGGTGCCACGGAAAATAGTGGTAAGAGGTTGTGGGCATTTCACAGATTTTTTTGAGATCAGTTTGGTTTTTCCAGGGAAGCTTTCTGTAAATAGAGGGTATGCATTGGCGTCACTTCCCCACTGGACCACGCCCCCTTAATCGCACTGAGTTCCAAAACATCAGCAAAACTGGCTGCAACTAGTAGGAGAAACTGTGTAGAAGACGGGATAACAGACGATTATCGGCTTAAATTAAAGGCAGTTGGACTTGACAGTGACCCGTACAGTTACCCCAAGAACCAGTGGTCCATGGACATTAATATTTGGTACAGTTACCCCAAGAACCAGTGGTCCATGGACATTAATATTTGGTACAGTTACCCCAAGAACCAGTGGTCCATGGACATTAATATTTGGTACAGTTACCAAGAACCAGTGGTCCATGGACATTAATATTTGGTACAGTTACCAAGAACCAGTGGTCCATGGACATTAATATTTGGTACAGTTACCAAGAACCAGTGGTCCGTGGACATTAATATTTGGTACAGTTACCAAGAACCAGTGGTCCATGGACATTAATATTTGGTACAGTTACCACAAGAACCAGTGGTCCATGGACATTAATATTTGGTACAGTTACCAAGAACCAGTGGTCCATGGACATTAATATTTGGTACAGTTACCAAGAACCAGTGGTCCATGGACATTAATATTTGGCCACCAATCCAGTTTCCTGATATTTATATGAACTTAATTTCTACGCCGGGGAAATACATGAAGCAAAGCTTGAAGGCTTACAAAAGTCTTGACGCTTGGTCCGACTTCAAGGCAGGATTTGTTGTAGAAATTAAAGTGATGAGGACACCGAACTTTATGATTTGACCGTTTAACGTTAGCTACCCAAAAATCCAACATTACCTGATACAAAATGGGAACCACAAATCCACGTTTCGGTGCCTGGAATCCAATTGTTTCTGAGAATTACAGCGATCCATTTGTCTCTCTTAAGCTTATTTTTCGGCAGTCTGTAAAACGATAACTCTGAATTTTTGCTAAATCTATGAGTACAGTCGATCGCACAACAGCTTTTTCCCATTTTAGATGTTTTCCAGTTGCTCATCTGAAAGTTTACGCTGCCACTCAGTCTTTCTGCCACTCAGTCTTTCTGACACTCAGTCTTTCTGACACTCAGTCTTTCTGACACTCAGTGGGTGTAACCGGCTGTGAAGTTGCATCTGTGACGTCATGCACATTCCCTCTATATGGTCAACATGGTCAATCCACAGAGCAGTGTTTGGGGCAGTGCAGGGTAGAGTAGCACAGGATCGACGCTAACTGTGCCGATCCTCCCTAACCAGTAATTACTCTCAACTGTAGTTGTATGTACATGAGTGGATGTGATTTGGGGCGTGGTGTATTAGTTGAAACAAGAGGTCTTTGTCTGTTTGTCCCATCTGGCAGCTCCTGTTTGTGCTGAGCACTGAGACTGAATGTGTAACATCCAGAGTAATTACCTCATCCTCTTCCAGTCTCACGCACAGTCGGAGGGACGTCCGTATGCTTCCACTGACTGACCTTGTGTGTCTGGCTGACCGCTACCCCACTGACAGTAAATACAGGACTGGCAGGACCTGGCCCAGGGCGCAGTAGTACACCCTATTTATTCTTCTGGTTATTACATGTTACTCTTCTCACCTGGTGGTTGACTAACGACACTATATATAACGATAATGACCACAACGTTATGATTAGACAGTAAACCACAGCAGAGCTGAACAGCTGAAGGATGTAAACACCTTGTTTCCGGGTTTTAACCCTGGTACAGTCTTTGGGTCAAAATGACCTAATTCTCCTGTCCTTCTTTCCTCCTGCTCTCTCCTTCCTTCTTCCCTTCCTCTTTCCTTCCTTCCTTCCTTCCTTCTCCCTTCCTCTTTCCTTCCTTCCTCTTTCCTTCCTTCCTTCTCCCTTCCTCTTTCCTTCCTTCCTCTTTCCTTCCTTCCTTCCTTCCTTCCTTCCTTCCTTCCTTCCTTCCTTCCTTCCTTCCTTCCTTCCTTCCTTCCTTCCTTCCTTCCTTCCTTCCTTCCTTCCTTCCTTCCTTCTGCTCTCTCCTTCCTTCTTCCCTTCCTCTTTTCTCCCGTCCTTCTTTCTTTCCTTGTTTTCTCCCTTCCTTCCATCCTTCTTTCCTTCTTTCCTCCTGTTCTCCCCTTCCTTCTTCCCTTCTTTTTTCCCTTGCTTCCTTCTTTCCTCCTGCTCTCTCCTTCCTTCTTCCCTTCCTCTTTTCTCTCCCTCTTTTCTCCCTTCCTTCCATCCTTCCTTCTTCCCTTCCTTCCTTCTTTCCTCCTGCTCTCTCCTTCCTTCTTCCCTTCCTCTTTTCTCCCTTCCTTCCTTCTTTCCTTGTTTTCTCCCTTCCTTCCTTCTTTCCTTCTTTTCTCCCTTCCTTTCATTCTCCCTTCCTTCCTTCTTTCCTCCCTTCTTCTCTTCCTCCTTCCTTGACCCAAAGACAGCACAAGGGTTAACTATATTTATTCCACACACATGCAGTCAAACTTACAGAGTAACTTTGTTTAGTTTTTTTTTAAACAGAACTAATTCTGCCAGCATACATTTACCAACCGTATGTGGAGCAATCAGAATGTATTGTTTGTGAATGATGCCAATAAGCCACAATTAATTGTTGAGGATGAACTTCAAAAGAGTTTGAACATGAACATTATCAAACTATTTCAGTACAGGTCCTTAAAAAGGACAATTTTAAGCTGCTCCACAGTCTATTCCAGTGATCACCAACTGGCGGCCCGCGGGCTGAATCCGGCCCTCCGAACCGTCCGATCTGGCCCGCGACTGGATTGTTCTCTGACAGCGCAGGATATGAATCCTTGAAATGTGTATGTTTAGTGATGTGGTGACGGAACAGATTATATTCTTTTGCAACAGCAACAGTTTTGTTGCAAATGAGGCAAACAGGTGACGCATTTGGGAAGGTTGGCATGATAAATGTGTACTTTTCAGTCCAGTCATCATCGTTAAAGGATCTGTTTTCCACATCAACTTTTCGTTTCATGGCCTTTGAGAGCCATTTTACCTGTATTAAGAGGCTTTTCCTATCACTTCCGTGGTGTTTGTTTTTCAAGTGCTCTATAAATAAAGTTGACTTAATTTAGTTGAGGCTAAATATCTCTATCACTCCCGGTGGATGACTGTGGTCTAGGTGATAGGAGACTGACTCATAAAGGCTAAAAATGCCTTCAGTTTTGTAATGAAATGGCATTTAAGCAGCGAAAAGGATATTTAGCAGTTTTTAGCTCAGTCAGCCGTGCTGCAGGACTGAAGGGTTAAGCCGCTCTCGCCCTCATATTTTCCATCATTCCATCAAAAACTCCTTTGTGATGCTCTAAGGGAGACCACATGATTGTTAGAAAAGATGGATTAAGATAACAAGAATAACGGAGGGAACAGCCCTGTTTTGACTAGACTTATGGATTTTAGTGTGCTTGATGTGTGAGAATTTCAGATAATTGATCCTGTGGCTAAACAAACTTTTGACCAGGATTTTAAAAGGTTGCAGCAGTTGAAGTGCTCCATCATGCAGTCATGAGCATTAGCCTGTGGCTGAAGACGTACACAGTAGTTCACCGTGGTGGGAATGAGGAGGGTTGGCCAGGATGATACGATCCCCCTCTCCATCAGGGCTCCAAGACTGGAGGCCTGGTGAGTCCTGCTCTGCAAATTGATAAATAAAACAAGAAGAACATCTGTAGTTATCAGCTGCACACGTCAAAGAACTTGCACTTTCATCCCCAAACCCAGCTCCAGCCATTTTCTACTTTGTCTGCATATAGATTCATGGTTAATTCCATGTTGGTAAAAACCTGAGGCATGCATATATATATATATATATATATATATATATATATATATGTTAGGGATCCTGTCCTTGGACCCAAGCGCACGACACCAGACAGGTTCAAGATTAGCCCAAAAAAAGGCGTAGTTTATTTTCAAGAACAAAAAGCGCTGCCTCCTTAAATGGCAGGGGAAGAAACTCACTGTAAGAATACAGGAACAAAGTCAAAAACTCCACAAAGTAATCCAAGGGAAAAGTCCTCAACAAAAACCCAAAAAGTAATCCAATCTTTCCAGGAACCCACGACCAGACACAGGAGTGACAACACGAACTCACAAGGGTCTGCAGCAGTTCTGATCCTTATAAGTGCTTCCTGTAATTGACCTGATGCGCTGCAGCTGCGTTCAGGTGCGCTCCCGTGTTGGCTCAGCTGCGCCACCGGGCTCGTCGCTGGGCGCGCAGATCTCTGGCTGTGCACTGTGCAGACTCTGCTTCTGCAGGGCGATCGGGCCGAGGGGAAACCCCAGCAGGCCGAGACATAACAATATATATATGAATTTTTAATATATAATATGTATCATGAATGTATAAGGGCTGTCAGTTTAGCACGTTAATTAGATTGATTAATTAATTACACTGCTAATTAACGTGTTATGAAAATTAACGTAATTAATTATGAGTGACAGAATAAGCAAGAATTTTAAATGTGTCCCATTGAGGGAGCCGTAGTTCACTTGGCAGTAACAGGTCACTTCCCTCCTGCTGCTGGTCAAACTAACAAAGACCTGACAGACCTGGACGACTCAGGGGAGACTCAGCAAATCTTTGCTGGGCCTTTGAACGGCAAGTTTATGTATAAAAAGAAAGAAGACGGGACTATCAATAAGAACGTGGTGATTTGTACATTTTGTAAAAAAGAATTTTCCTCTCACCAGGGCTGCTAAACGCTAAACATGTTTGGACCAGTTCCACTATAAACGTTACAGCTACTATTGCTAGCGTGAGCTCACTTCACCAACCCACGCTTGCAGAATCTGGGAAACGAAGGAGCAAAGCCACGACAGAAAAACTGACAAACTCAATGGCAAAGTGGGTTGCTGCTGATTACAGGCCGATTTCAATCGTGGAAGACGAGCCTCGAGGAGGAATGGTGTCATGACCAAACCGTATTAAAACCACATCGCACAACGAGCACACAAGCCTTGGAGATCTGTAAGAGAAAAAACAAACAGACACGAGAACAGGCAGAGACACAAGCAGCAACCATTCCAGGTCCCTGAGACTGAATCAAAGCTAGGCTACTAAGCTCCACCCATTTTCTCTCAACGCAAAGATAGCTCCAGTGTGTTGGTCCAGTCCAGTTTATGTTACAAAATGTCTCACAAATCCACATTTTTTCCAAGTCCTCCTGCATAATGACAGGATTTAACTTGTCCCTTGTCCATCATGGAAGTCCACAGTGCAGTGTGAGTTTTACAGGATGGTTTAAAAGTGCCGTCTAATGATATTTTGATGAACTGAACCTTGACATTATAGTTGCTGATCTTTTCAACATCTTCAGTTGAGTTTATGCCTGTTGGGTTTTTCTTTTATTTTCTTTCCCCCAAAATTCCTTCAGCTTCCTTTAATGGTCCACCAGCGTGCATGTTCTTGTAAACAGCAGGTGTGAGTGTGAGCATGGATGGCTTCTTAAAACTTCCCTGCATACAGTATGTGTGGGGGATGGTCGTGGAGCAAGGCAGCGTTCTTTTTAGGATCATGTATCTTTGTTGCCTGATTTAAGATTCAATACACTCCGGTGGCATGGAATGGACTGGTTTTACAGTCTGGAACCAGATTTAGTACATTTAATGAATTTGAATAGAACATCTGTAAGTATTTGCATTACGGTATGTTGCAAAAAAGCAATCTTCATCTGAGTTCAAATCCTTTTAAAAGAAATGCAACGAGCTGTTTAATTCAGCTGCAGTGAGAATCAATTGCCCCACTGCTTCTTATGAGTAGAATTTTAAAAGTGTGTGTGTGTGTGTGTGTGTGTGTGTGTGTGTGTGTGTGTGTGTGTGTGTGTGTGTGTGTGTGTGTGTGTGTGTGTGTGTGTGTGTGTGTGTCCATCCATCTTCCATCCACTCTCCTCCCTCCCATTTTTAAGCCCAGTGCTGAGCCATTAATGGAGGAGAAGCCTGTTAGAGCAACACGCCACGCTATGTCAGCAGCACACCAGGGACAAACACGCACAAACACCAGCACACACCCTGGCATACAGGCTGGAAATACTCTCACGCAAACAGAACGGCTGGAAAAAAACTCACCTTCACATATCTATATTCAAAATACACACACTCGTAGAAAAAAAGATAACACGGAGAAATCAACCATAATACAGAGTTGCTTACACACAGATGAATAATCAAGGAAATGGCAAACGTTCGCTTCCAGAACATGCACGAGCGCACCCTCTCACGCATCCCAGCAGAGCACACCGCCATAGCAACAGCCTCAAACAGCTAATCTATTCGGTGATGCAGCAGCCATCTCTCAGCAGGAGGCGTGCATCCAATTGTACCTCCGTTTGTTTGTCAGTTGTTGTGAAGTTGACAGGAATCCAATGGAATGGCAGGCCTACCGTGTCGTTTAGAGCACCTCTGCAGCAACTCAGAGACACACAGGGCAACTTTGAAAGAAAAGTACCTCATACCATGGGGGCGATTGTTGTTAAATGTTCTACCATAGTGGCAGAGGTGGGTAGTAACGAGTTACATTTACTCCGTTACATTTACTTGAGTAAGTTTTGGGAAATGTTGTACTTTTAGGAGTAGTTTTGAATCACTATACTTTTTACTTTTACTTGAGTAGATTTGTGAAGAAGAAACTGTTCCTCTTGCTCCGCTACATTAGGCTACGTTGAGCTGTTACTTTTCTTTTATCCCTTTTATCCGCGTACGTGTCAATCTCATGACATCACTGGGTGATTCTTTGGGAAAAATGTTTGTTTTTGCATGTTTTGTCACATTTACACAGACTCAAACACACACAGAGTTTCTATGAGTTCATGTTTGTTCTAGTTCTGCCTGGTTAAAAAATAAAAGTACAAAGGCTGGACATTTTGTGCTACTTGTGCTTAATTTATTTTTTTAATATGTTATTTTTATTATTTATTATATTTTATTTATTTTATTTATTAAAGAACTTGAATTTACTGTAAAATTATTTTAATTTAAGTTATTATTTATCCATTCTAATTTATTTTATTGATTTAATTTGCCTGAAGATGATTATTTTGTACTTTGTCTGTTTGAATGGTTGTGTTAAAAAAAATAAATCAGATGTTACTCAACAGTAACTAGGGTAGTTTTTTCACCAAGTACTTTTTTACTTTTACTCTAGTAATTATTTGGATGACTACTTTTTACTTCTACTTGAGTCATATTATTCTGAAGTAACAGTACTTTTACTTGAGTACAATTTTTGGCTACTCTACCCACCTCTGCATAGTGGTGAAGGCCCCCACAGTAAGTAGTCAAATCAGAATATCATCAACAATGACATGAAGATTCTGTCAGAATTTTGAGACTTGCTGTTTTTTGGTCACTGAAGCTCTAAATCTACCTTCAGTCGAAGTGTTTCACCTTGAGATCTAAGCTTATTATTCCCCGAACTGACGTGAGGAACCAGCAGCGATGAAGGGCCCCCTGCTGCGCGTCTCCACGTTGCAAGTGTCGTCAAAAAAAGCTAGCTCTTGAGCATTCTGCAAAGACGACATCCAAGTGCCAACGAGGATCAATGCTTTCACAACACGACATAACTTTGAAATGCAGAAAGCAGCTTTGGTCTATACATTATTCAATAAGAAGAAAGAAAACAAAGCAATGTTTGCATGAAGTCGGTTTGTTATTAGTTGAATTTTCAATGTACGACACGCTTCTAGCTTAGCTGCTTGTGTTTTAATGTGTAGACACTCAAAAACCTAGGTTTCCATTTAGATTAACATATCATATAGATTTATTGAAACAATATTATTTGAAGTATCTACGCTGTATGCACTGAATAACAAGAAAGGTCACATTAATGTGAAGAGCTCCATCTCACACTGAACAATCAGACGGAGCTCCTACACTGACTGACCCGACATGTTGAATCAGATTTTAAAACGTTGAACGCCGTTCACAAACTCAAGACAGATAGACATTAACCTTTGCTCCCAACAGTCTCTGTTGAACAGCTTTTGTATGAGGGCCATAATAAAACTGGTTTGTGTTTGCTGCCTATTCTGTCCTCTATTCTGTACCCGGACAATAGCTTGACAGATAGCTAACAACAAACTCCAGGAAACCATTTTCTTCCAAAGAGTATGGCTTTACTGTCGTTTCTGTAATACAAAATGTGTGTCAATATACTGCATAAATTATACAAATGAAATATCACAACATTATAAATTGTGGCATCTTCTTATCAACATGAAATGAAATACTAAACAGCAATGAACTAGTGAATATGAAATAAATGTACATGAATTGTAATCTTCTCCCTTACAGGTGATAAGACAGGCTACTGCCAACATAGGCAATGCACAGGTATCGAGCACGCAGAGACATTGGCACTTCCGGTCTTACCAAGTTCGATGATTCACCTGAAAATTATCGGGCTTGGAGGACGTCCTTTAAGAACGTCATTGATGGTCTACTACTCAGTGCCAATGAAGAGCTTGACCTTCTAGTTAAGTGGTTGGGAAGTGAGTCTGCAAAACATGTGAAGAGAATGCGTGCAGTGCATATAAGTGATCCAGATCTCGGCCTGCACAAAGCTTGGCAACGCTTGGAAGAATGCTTCGGGTCTGCGGAAGTAATTGAAAAGTCCCTCTTTGACAGGCTGGACAAATTCCCAAATTGCCAATAAAGACCCTATGCAACTGAGGGAGCTCAGCGACCTACTCCAAGAGTTGGAATCGGCCAAATTCGGGGGTTACCTGACTGGTTTGGGGTATCTAGACACTCCACGTGGTATCACACCTATTGTGGAGAAATTGCCCTACAACATTCAAGAGAAGTGGATCTCACAGGGTTCCAGATACAAAGATGAGAATCTAGTTGCCTTTCCCCCTTTTGAATTCTTCTGTGATTTCATCAGCCGAGAGGCAAGAGCTCGCAATGACCCAAGTTTTAGCTTCGCACAGGCCTCCACATTGGAGAGTAGAAAATCACATGAGTAACTCACATTTATCAAACAAATTACAATAACATTTTGCTTACACAAAGCCATCTTTACCAATAAGCTCTCAAATCAACAATGTTTTGCATATCTACTTACAGACATATCAACTTCAAGGCTTATATCAGGAGAAAACGTCTAGACGTGTACACTGTTTGGTGTCCACTGCACTAATGAGCACATGGTGTGTAACTAATTGAACACTACTGACAGAAGTGAGTGGAAAAGTACTGGCAGAAATAAAATAATACTAGCATTGCCCACTAGGGGTCAGTAATATTTAAACTGAACAGGTAACAACTGAACAGGTGACAAGACACTGCCACTTGTGACTGTACTGTGAGAAAGTCGCTGTGTGAAGTTTTCTTATTTTCAGGCATGTTATTTTGCCTTATGTGGTTCATATTGTTTTATTCGTAGTGTAAACGGTTATTCTAACGGTAGCAATATCGACCGTTAATTTTCTTCTTCTGGTTTCTTATACTGCGACTCGGTTTAACCGGTGAAGCTGAGCTGGTGAGTTTAATAAATCATTTTAATTTGTGTTAAATATCATAAATGTCTGTGAAATTAACATAGTGATGTTTATATTTATACAGTTTATATTTATATGTTTTCAGTTGATTAACTGCTGACAGCACAATCGCTCTTTAAGTTAGCATGTGTGGAGTTGCTAACCAGGAAATAAACCTGTGGAAAGACAACGGTTGTGAGTTGGAGCTGAGTGTTGGAGCTGACACTGTTTCGCCGGTCAAGCGCACGCCGTGCAGTGGGATTTATTAGTCCGATAACGTTAGGCTGGTAAAAACCGTACAGTCGCTCTACACGCCAGTTTTCTTTTAAGAAGTTAATCACTGATTGATGGAATAGTTGAGCCTTTAATAAACTGACAATATCCAGGAGCTTGTCGTGCTTCTTTTTCATATTTCCTTAAGATGCCGTGTGGGTGTCAGTGGGTAAACATTGTATGACTGATAGCACTTTTCCACCAGCACCTACTCGGCTCTACTCATCTCAACTCGGCCTGGTTTCTTTTCCATAACAATCCAGCACCTGGATCAGAAGTAGGAGGTTGGAGAGAAGCTGCTGAGACGTATTTGATTGTGTGATCTAAACCAAGAAGACAACAACACTAAAGATGTAGAACCTGGAGGAGATGATAGATGTGCTGCTGGATCTGCGGCTTGTGTTTGATATCAAGTTAAAAAATGAGAGAGAGAGAGAGAGAAGCTTCAAGTGGCAAAGCTTTTTAATTTTTTTTTTAGTCAGCTGGAGCAGCGAGCAGCTATGAAGAGACAGATCTCCTGGTAGATCTGGTCGTTCCTTATCTCCGTCTAGATCCCTTTTTAATTCTCTCCTCAGCACCAGGTTTATGAACATCTGACCCTCAGAGTTGGATCATGAAACAGACTTTTGCTGCCGTTGCCTGTCGAATAAAATGAACAAGAATCCGTCAGAGTCTCTTTCTCTGATTTCCTCCTCCTGACTCAGACGTCTGACTCCAACCCCCCGACCAATCGGTGGCCTGTAGTGTGATGATGTCAGATACAGCCGACTCAGCCGCTTAGAAACTCGGCAGAAAAGTATCTACTCGGCACGTTAGACCCCTAGTGGAAAAGAACAAAACCGAGTGGAGGAGAGCCGAGCCGGGCTGAGAGGAAAAGCGCCAATAGATAAAGCTAAACAAAGAAATTGGACCTCTGATCATTCAAAGCTGCGCTGCACTCTTTGCAAAATGTATTTCAGCTTTAGTGTAGGATCAATTGTCTTTGGCACCACAGTTTGAATCTCTTCGGTGAGACTCTTTTCATCTGTTTCTTACTTATTATTAGGTTTGCTTTGGTTTGGTACCGCAACTATTTGGTTAGAAGTCAATCATAATTAATGTAAATAACACGAGTTAGCATCACAGAGCAGCATGAGCTAAGTTGAGCCAACACAGCTAACTTGTGGTAGCTGAGCTATGGTGAGCGTAGTCCAGGCACCTTCCAGGCTTGCTTGTTCTGCCATTTTCTTATTTTTGGATTGATCCAAGTCAGCTCTGGTAAATATGGAATCCAGAATCTCTTTAATAAAGTCTGATTTCCACCCCTTTTATTGTTATGTCATACAATTACTTGAAAATTGCTAATTTTGGACTGTTACATTTTTAATTTGTGTTTTGTCAAGCATGTATTTCCCCTCATGTCTACAACCATAACAAAATATTACTTAAAAACACACCAGAAACTTTGCTAGAGAAATTAGTGCTGGTTAGACAAAATAACTTGGTTCAACTCTAACATATCAAAGGTGGATATTACAGACTATTTTTGATTTGATTTCATTTGAAGATTTTATTTCGAACATGCATGTTAAAAAAAGAATACAAAAAAGTAAAAAAATTAAATACAAATGTAGCAAACTGAATTGCTGATTTTATTTAATTGATTTATTTTATTTCACGATATGTTATTGATATGAATCTGTTAGTCCCGCCCCTTGGCGGCCCGGAAGTGTCGGGGTGACGAGTTCCGCCTCGCGGGTTTTGTTGTCCGGCAGATGAGGTGTTAATAAAGGTGCCGTGCCGTGCACGGCTGAGTTCCGACCTGACTTCTCTCTCATTCTTGTCCACACTCATCGATAACGTGAGTAACCGCTCGGCTACACAAATATATATAAAACACACATACCTACTTTAATAACTGTTCAATACAGTGATATAATACTCAATTATATGTATATATAAATATAGTCAAAAACAAAACAAACGCCCAGCATTTACTATGTATGTAGTTAATAGAAGTAATTAAAGCTGCAAGCAGCGATGAACGGGCCCTCCAGCGTGCAATTTTCACCAATAAACTCAATACCAAGTCCGATGACACCACCCACGACTCTTTATGTCAAACCATCAATTTCTTTTGTGTCTCCTGAGCGAGTTTTATGTCGAACAGACGATCCTGCTAGGAAGTGTTTGTTAAAGTACGACACATGAAAATAAATATAAATTGCATAAATTGCACCAAAATTACACGATTAATTCAAAATGGCCGACTTCTGTTCGGTTTCGGCCATGGCGCCAAGAAACTTTTCTTTAAGTTGCGACATGATACAGGTGCATGTACATCAAACCGTATTGTGGGGCTTGAGGCACAAAGTTTTCTAGGGGGCGCTGTTGAGCCATTAGGCCACGCCCATTAATGCAAACCATTAAATATCAAATTTATGGCCAGGGTTGGCTTGGGGCAAAATTTGGTGACTTTTGGGGCACGTTTAGGGGGCAAAAAGGCCCTCATTTCGTCAGAAAAATAAAAATAAAAACGACGAGAACGAGAACAATTCCTACAGATACAATAGGGCCTTCGCACTGTCAGTGCTCGGGCCCTAATAATACTTTCCATTGTTTTAAAAGCCCAGCAAAGACCGTGTCAACATGACATCAGTTCAAACTCCAGGCTTTCACCATCATTTCTTCACTGAGATTCAGGAAAGTAGACAGTAAAAGTGGGTAGAGACAGAGGACGGTGGAAGGAGAGGGGGATGTAAAAAGGAAGGAGGGACACAGCAACATGTTAACGGGAGCGAAGCATGGCAAATTGGACAGAATTTTCCGCCTGTGTGATTTCAGCACAGACCCATGCGTATATAACCACACTTAATAAGTGCCTGGGCTAATGCATTGTATAATCTTCTCTAAATTAATATGTTCAACACAATTGCCTGGTAATTAATTCCTGTCACAGCATATCCAAATGAGAAGATTAATTCAGATGTGTCAATCATAAAACCTGGATCCGTAGGCACATTATTGCTCATTGTTATGTGGTGCTGTCAGGTTTATGGTGTTATGTGTGGTGGTATATGTCTGATATGTATAAACATCCATTACCTTGGCCTTTAAAGAGCCGATGAACACGGCTGGTCATCAAGTGAAGGTCATTGCGATGACGGGATGAAGGGAAAGGCAGCAGCCTTTTGTTTTATGACTTCATAAAGAATGTAATGTCTCTGGGGGCTCTTCAGCTATCCAACATCCACCCACCATTCACTTTCATGGCCTTTCCTTTCCCACACTTGTCTTTCTCCCTTATTGTTTCTTAGTTTTCCCTTCATGAAACTCCATCTTCAGTCCGCACATCAAGCTGCTGAAACACCCACAAATGAATGTTTCTTCAATTAAAGTCTCACTTTTGGCGCCCTGAAGCAGTGCCTAGAGAATAATAACCGTTGATGAATGGCACACACACATTTGTTGTAATGTTCAAATTCATCTGATTTTGTAAGAGTTTTGGACACTTACTGATCCTGACATGAGGCTTTTTTTTTCACTTGTGCTCAAATACAGGACTGTCTCAGAAAATTAGAATATTGTGATAAAGTTCTTTATTTTCTGTAATGCAAAAATGTCATACATTCTGGATTCATTACAAATCAACTGAAATATTGCAAGCCTTTTATTATTTTAATATTGCTGATCATGGTTTACAGTTTAAGAAAACTCAAATATCCTATCTCAAAAAATTTGAATATTCTGTGAATCTTAATCTTAAACTGTAAACCATAATCAGCAATATTAAAATAATAAAAGGCTTGCAATATTTCAGTTGATTTGTAATGAATCCAGAATGTATGACATTTTTGCATTACAGAAAATAAAGAACTTTATCACAATATTCTAATTTTCTGAGACAGTCCTGTAAGAAAATCTTTTTACTGACACAGTTCACGTATGATTCAAGCCCAGTCATACAAACCAGGGCGAACTAAAAACCATTATCAAGTTATTTTACAACAACAATACTTTTTGTGTATACGATTTATACAAAAACTTGACATTGCTTTAAAATGTTCTGCTACACATGCTACACAGGTGAGTCACGTTCCAATAACAGTGTGTTGTCTCAATGAACAAGCATTAAAGCATTATCCATAACAATCCAGTTAAAAAAAATACACTTAAAAAAATACAGTCACGTGATAGAGAAATGATTTGATACTTTTTATTTTACTGGCTTTTACTTTACTATTATTTTAAATAATAGGCAAGGCAAGTTTATTTGTATGGCACAATTCAACACAAATTAATTCAAAGTGCTTTACATAAACATTCAAAGCAGAAAGACACAATTAAATAATAAATTACAAATAAAATAAAATGATGAAAAGAGGTAAAATAATAAAATATAATAAATAACATAATATAATAAACAAGTTAAAAAGTAAGGGCACTACGCTGATACAAAAACTGCTGTAAAAAAGCTGATAATCAAAGAATTCAAGTCCTCCTCATATACAGTATATATGTATGTATGTATGTATATATACATATATATATATATATATATATATATATATATATATATATATATATATATATATATACATATATATATATATATATACTGCCACAAGATATAGAATGACGGATGCAGACGACACGTGCACGTGCTGCTTAGTGCATCCAGCGTTAAAAACATACGTACTTATGCAGCGCTAAGATCTATTGTGTCCAGATATGTCAGAACCTTAAAAGGATTTTATCTCTGCTCAGTTTCATATCAAAGTAAAAGCTTTGTAATGGATGTGGGTCTCCTAGAAGTTTCAGGGAGGATTTACGGCCTAAAAATATAAACTAACTGATTGAAATTGATATAACAGACACAGACATGTGTCACACACACACACACACACACACACACACACACACACACACACACACACACACACACACACACACACACACACACACACACACACACACACACTGTCCTGCAGGCTTGTGGTTTTTCTTTATTAAGAACCAGAAAGTGCAATTAGCTGCAGAATATGGTAAACCCCGTATCACTCCCTCAGCTGGAGGATAGATGGAGGAGGGGGAGGAGGAGGGGGAGGGGGAGGAGAGGGAGGAGGAGGAGGAGCAGGAGGAGGGAGGAGGAGGAGAAGAGGGAGGAGGAGGATGAGGGAGATGGAGGAGGATGAAGAGGGAGGAGGGGGAGGAGGAAGAGCAGGAGGATGAGGAGGGGGAGGAGGAGGAGAGGGAGGAGGAAGAGCAGGAGGAGAGGGAGCAGGAGGACGAGGAGGATGATGATGAGGAGGAGGAGGAGGAGGAGGAGGAGGAGAGGGAGAGAGAGGAGGAGAGGGAGGAGGAGAGGGAGAGGGAGAAGGAGGAGGAAGAGGAGTAGGAGGAGGATGAGGGAGATGGAGGAAGGGCAGGAGGAGGAGGAGGAGAGGGAGGAGGAGGAGAAGAGGGAGGAAGAGCAGGAGGAGGAGGAAAGGGGAGGAGAAGGAGGAGAGGAGGAGGAGGAAGAGGGAGGAGGAGGAAGAGGAGGAGCAGGAGGAGGAGGAAGAGCAGGGGGAGGAGGATGAGAGGGAGGAGGAGAGGGAGAGAGAGGAGGAGAGGGAGAGGGAGGAGGATGAAGAGGAGGAGGAAGGAGGAGGAGAGGGAGGAGTTGGAGGAGGAAGAGCAGGAGGATGAGGGAGATAGAGGAGGAGGAGGAGGGGGAGGGAGATGGAGGGGGAGGAGGAGCAGGAGGGGGAGGAGGAGGAGAGGGAGGATGAGGAGGAGGAAGAGAGAGGAGGAGGAAGAGCAGGAGGAGGGAGATGGAGGAGGAGGAGGAAGAGGAGGAAGAAGATACCATTAGTTCTACTGAAACAGGAGGCAGATGTATTATGTTTATGTATAGATGTATTGTATGTGTATTGTATTGTATGTAGCTGGTGAAGGCAGACGGATGTCCCTGTTCCTGACCACACCACATGCTTCATGTCCACATGTTGGAGGGAGATTGTTTGGATTCTCCGGGTGTCAGTAACATGAGAAATATGTGAATGATGACAGTTATTGCTGGACTGTAAAGCTGCTGTGGGCCATGACGTGTCTGGCCCTCATGACTGACACTGAAACATGCATGAGTGGACGCCTCGCGGCCATTCCTCACCGTAATGGCCCGTCCATAAAACTGCTCCCATTAAGATATTGTGGTCTTTTTTTTTTTATTTCCTTCGACTGAAGCTGCATTTCCATTGACACTGTGTTTGGCATCGTCACTTAGAATAAACCTCCGTATAAATGCTTGGAAGAGGCTGTTTTACATTTTTTCTACATTGTTCACAATCAGTGCGTTTACATGAGAAG
Source organism: Cololabis saira (assembly GCF_033807715.1). Lineage (NCBI taxonomy): Eukaryota > Metazoa > Chordata > Actinopteri > Beloniformes > Belonidae > Cololabis > Cololabis saira. The sequence continues at coordinate 4,167,175 of NC_084592.1, read as the reverse complement.
TTTAATTCCTCTTTAACTCAGAATTAAAAATTAAATCAGATTTAAAATGAGTAAAAATTACCATGTAAACACCTAATTCCGAATTAAAATGGCCATTCCGAATTAAACTTAATTCTGAAGTAAGTGGCTAGTTTATTCCGATTATCAAATCCGAATAGAATAATTCCGCAATCATTCCGCTTTAAATTAATTCCGGTCTTTCTGCGCTGTTTGTTCCCTTGCTTATATTCCGCTGGTTTTGTTTTGGAAACAAAGTTTCAAGATGGCAGCACACAGTGGTTAAGAGCAGTGTCACGACTGATGTGGTGAGGACCCAGATGCAGGAGAGCGAGAGGCAGGAGTTCAACAAAAAAAGGGTTTATTCCACAAAAAGGGCAAGGATCAAAAACCAAAGCGCTGCTTAGCAGGATCAATAACACAGAAACAGGGATAAAAAAACTGGAGGAAAAACTTGGCAGGACACATGGAAGAAAACACAGTACGGAACCACAAGGAGCAAGGGAATGACAAGACCAGATATACACAGGGGGTAACGAGACACAGGTGCAGACAATCAGGGCAGATGGAACACAGGCGGGGCAAAACAGAAACACAAACTGGGGGAAATGTCAACCACTGACAAGCAGAGACGATTTATTTAATAAATAACTTGGAGGACCCGGAAATAATTAAAAGAACAGGTGGCAGGAAACATAAAAATGGTGAGCTTTTAAAAGTTGTAGCGGATAAGCGACCAAGTTTGTTTTTCTTCCGGTAGACGTAATTTCCAGTAGACGTAACTTCTGGTCCGCCCCCCTATCCAATCAGAACCTTCCCAACCCCCAGACCTTAAGAGGAATTGGATGGAAAGCCGATCAAAAGTGTTTTCCATGTAAACCTCAATTCAGAATTACTATTTACATGTAAACTCGAAGGAAAATAGTTTAATTCTGAATTATTTAATTCAGAATAATTAATTCCGAATTAAAAAACATCATGTAACCGTTGTGAATGATTTGAAGCGCGATTAGTAAAAAGTCCTCTGACTGTGTCCTCTTTTGTGACGCTAACTGTAACCAGGTGGGGAAATACAGCCATCAGTGGTTTATCTCAATGCTCCCACTTCAAAACAGTGTTTAAAGGTTAAAGGAGTTATAGTTTTTATAAAGCACACGTCTTCTATTGTTGTTACATTTGTTGTTGCGTAGGCATTCCTGAGTTATCGTGAGGCCCTTCGACCGTCATGCTTGTCACAGTTCACAGATTGCGCTATCACTCCAGGTTCCCTCTGGCAAACAGAAATGTTCTGCTGCCTCCTGATCATCCAGCTCAGTGGTTTGGCGGTGTCTCTTGCAGCAGAACATGGTATCTGTGTCGCCTTCCTCTGTCAGGTTCTGGCAGACATGAGCAGGAGAGTTTTCTGATGGAACGCTGCATTTTTGATGTAATTCTCCGGACACAGTTACCAACTGGCTTACCGTTGGATAACATTTATCACCTTGTTACATTGTAATAGCAGAATAACAGATATACATGTAATATAGACTCATTTTTAGTCAAAACAATCTCATTACACTTAAAACAAGAGTCATTACCAGAAAAATAACTTATTATTTGACACTTTCCACCTGTTTCAAGTACATTTTCACTTGAAATAAGTAGAAAAATCTGCCAGTGGAACAAGATTTTTTTGCTTGTAATGAGGATATAAATTTTGTCCCACTGGCAGATTTTTCTACTTATTTCAAGTGAAAATTTACTTGAAACAAGTGAAAATTGTCAAATAACAAGTTATTTTTCTGGTAATGACTCTTGTTTTAAGTGTAATGAGATTTTTTTGACTAAAAATGAGACATTTTAACTAGAAATAATACAAATATTCCTGGTAAGATTTTGAGTTTTTGCAGTGCATCGTGGAAAAAATGTCCAGTCTTCCGGAAATACTATGAAATACTAATCAAATACTCCCCTGGTGTCTAGAATTGGCATCGAAAAGAAGTTTGCCAATCATCCAGAAGATAGATTTGATTGCAGCAAAAGACGCACATGGCAATTTGACAAACATAGCCATAAAAACAGGGACACAGAACAGTAACACAGACACGGTGCATCCATTTGTACACAGTGCTGGGGTGCTATTTCCTAGCAATATTTAAAAGTTTAATGGTTTGGGTATAAAGGACTTGTTTGACCTGTTTTTAGTGAACAAGGGGGGGCAATAACGCCGAGTTGATGGCAACAGTTTAAACCTGGAGGTAAGTGGGAGCCTCTCATCAGCCACAATGGCCTTTGCCTTGTTTGTTACCCGTCTGTATCTGCTTTCGAGGCTGGGTAGGGTGGCTGTTGTTACTGTCCTCCTAACAGACCTCTGTTGTGCCTCAGACGCATTCCCAAACCAGCAGATGAGGATTTCAATAAAAGCACAATAAAACATGTGGACCATTTTGCCATTAACATTAAAAGACAACAGTTTCTTTACAAGGTACAGTCTTTGTTGGGCCTTAGTGCACAGACAGTCAGACCAATTGTCCCATTTAAGTTTGTGATCAAGTACAACCCCAAGGTATTGTATTCGGTCACAGACTGGATCACCTCCCCGTTGATAAAAGTGGGCTGAAATGAATTTTGCTTCCTGAAATCAAGGGTCATTTCCTTTGTCTTTAAGGTGTTGAAGACAAGGTTTGCCCTCCCACACCATTTAAGAAAAAGGTCAAGAACTGGCCCGTGCTCCTCCTCTCCATCATGCAGGAGGCTCACTTATGCAGTAATAACAGGTCCTTACCTTCATGTGGAGATGACTTGGTCAATCCAAACCATAGCAACCGCGTAGGAGCACAAGCCAAACTGTAAGATGATGGCTCCAAACTTCAGACGCATCTGATTCAGCATGAGAAGAATGTATAGAAACTTGAACCCTGGGAGACCTCATACCCACAACCCACAGGATGAGAAGGAGCTGCTATCAAACATCGCATGGCACAGCACAGGTTTTCGAGAGATTGAAAGAAACCAGGGAAGTGGGTTTAATGTTTTACCTCATCAATGTATGTCACTGATATCAATTCAGATTCAGATTCAGATTCAGATTCAGATTACGTTTATTTGCCATTTGTGTAACACACATAGGAAATTGTCACGTTGGTAACAGTGTGCCTACTCAGTATCCTGTATCTGTCAACACTTCTCTACAGCTTTTTACACAGTGAACTGTGGCTTTCTGCTGTATGGACCCTTGGCTGGGTCTGTTATTCACTTCACCTCAGTCAGTCAGTCCATTCAAATCAATCAGTCCTACACAGCTTTGAAATATTGTAGGCTCAAATGAATGATTACAAGTTGTCTCTTGGAAGAGGGCAAGGTTGTCTCTTAGGGAGCTTTCAGACCTGTGGCCCGTTAATTTTGTTCTGATTCAGGGGCTAAATCGATACAGTTGTTTTGTTTTTTCGTTTGTGGCATTTGTGGTTCACAAGGCAACCGTCTGTAGCGGTTCAAAGCTGTTAACAAATGCCATGAACCAACTGTTCTCTCATTGGTCAGAAATGAACACGGAAGGAGTTTCCTCTTCCGTACTCGAGGAAAAACAAAGGTTGAACCACAGTTATGAGTGAGTTGTGTTGGTTGCTGTGTGGATTCTGTTCTCACTGCAAACAAACCGCTCCAGGTCTGGAATGGAAGCGAGCAGAGACCACCTCTCCTAGGATCTCGGCTCACTTGTTTTGTCCCACATCCGAGCGTGATTGCTGTGTTCACATATACCAAACCAACCGATCTTTAGGGGGAAACGCTCCCGGTTTCGCAGGGGTGTATAATCCAGGTGCCATAAAGTAAAAATCCTGTCCAGCAGTTGTTCCAACCATCACTAAACCAGCTCCTCTGCAGGTAGATGGTCGTTAGTAAAACACCTGCTCTAAATGTACAGGCTGATCCAGAAACATGGCAGGGTTTTTACTTTATGGCACCTGGATTAAACACCTCTGCTGTTTCGGAACAACTGCTCCAAACGGGACAGGTGTGAAAGCACCTTTACTTTGGCTTCTGCAATTTTATTCAAACACGTCCCCCATAATGCCAATAAAACTGCTAAATGACAATCCAGGGCAGTACATCTGGTGTTTGAACCACCAAAGAAAAAAATATTGTCCTTCACTCACACACCCATGGCTGTCTAGACCAAATTCTCTTCTCTGGAGAAGCAGATTCCCGCAGAGTTCCAGGAGTCTGTCCCAGCCATTTAGACTCATGTATACAGGCTCATGTTCCTTCTTGGCCATTGCATTGTTCTCTACAAATGTCACCTGATCTTGATTTTCATTCGAGAAAAAAGTTGAAATGTCGAGAAAAAAGTCGAAATGTCGAGATTAATGCTGAAATACAATTTCAAGAATAAAGTCGAAATTTCGTGAATAAAGTCGAAATTTCGTCTTTTTTCTCAACATTCCTACTTTATTCACGAAATTTTGACTTTATTCTTGAAATTGTATTTCAACATTAATCTCCACATTTTAACTTTTTTCTCAACATTTCAACTTTTTTCTCGAAATTCTACTTCAACATTAATCTCGACATTTCGACTTTTTTCTCAAAAAGCATAATTAAAAAATATCTTCCTCTAAAATCTTATTTTTATTTTTCTCCTGCCTGGCCCTGATACTCTTCCGTACACACATGCATCAGTCTCCCTGCAGCGGTTTCATTCGTACTGCTATCAGAACAGGCCGCGCCTCTCTGACACCATCTAATCAATGAACATGACTAACCTACTCTTAAGCTTAAAGGTTCTTCCTCACTTGCAGGTTGCTTTGAATTTGCATGTGCTAAACGACTAAACATAAGACAGTGTAAATGTAATATGAATGGTAATATCCCAATATATTTAAATGCACATCAGAACATATTGTCCCATGTCAATTGTTGTGCTCTTTGATACATGACAGATGAAATCATGTTAAAATCTCTTTTGTTTTGTCCTTTAGTTTCTACCATTTAATGAACAACAATAAATAAATGAATAAAATAAACATAAATTCATAGTCTGTATCCGTTTCTTTTTTCCCTAAAAGGAACTATGAGACTGTAAAGTCTGTAAATTACTGTGATGTGACCTAAAATTTTTATCATTCCCGTCTCATTGCGGAGCCATAAATTTCTCTAACTTCAAGCTCTCTGTGGAATTTATAGCATGTTTGCCACTTCTCTCATCCATCATCTCTTCTGAATTTAGTGAGGCGGGGGGGGGGGGGGGGGGTGTCATTTCATACTGAACAAAACGGTGAAAAGCTTCTTCTGATTTCCTGGATTTGGTCGTGTAATTGTGTTCAGCAGGAGTAAAAGGAGTTAAAGGACTGAATATGTGCCATGTTGAACTTGCCAACACAAAAAAAGAACAGGAACTATTTATAATATTATTTCAATCAAATAATAAAGATTTTGAAGATTAGTATAAATGTCAAAGTAGAGTATATAATATTTGGATTCTGCAAATGCATTGCTCTCAGAGTGACTCACATCTCCACAGACTCCTACATGCCAAGATCAAACAAGACATTTCTTAAAGGCAGCATAAATGAGTTTCTGGGTGGATATAATAACATGCGTGCAAATAGAACCGTGTACTAAAACCTTCATAATAGCTGGCTTTTAGGAGATTATGGGACTAGTAAAAGGCTTCTGTTCTGCCTTTTATTCACCGCTCATTATATCCGTCACATTAGGATTCTGTGTTGACTTTGGAAACTTAAAAATTTGACTTCATTACCAGCCTGAAAAGTTATAGTTATTATATATTTTTTTTATTTGCTCATATCCACATAAAACCTTGACTAGTAATAACTGGAAATGTCATCCGTGGAATCTTGAAAGTTCCAGCTCTGATCAGATTATGGAAATAAAGTGACAAATCCTTTTCCTCTTCTCTCCTCCACCTCTCCCAGCCGCCCTCGTCCTTGCTTGTGCAGAAACAACAAAGCACAATAAATTATATTACTAAACTGTTTGTGTGCGTGTGTGTGTGTGTGTAGAATTGGGCATAGACAGGCACATTTTAAAAGGTGTGTGTAGTGCAGAGATGCAGCCGGTACACACAGCCACACGGTATATCTCCTCTTCTGGTTTCACGTCTGCTGCTTTTCCCAGAAACTGACAGTAATGCAGAATATCGGAGCTCCATTTACCCATGAAATCATTTCTTTTATTTTTCGCCTAATCCTCTTTGTACTTCTTATGAGAATAATTTGTATCATTTTCTTTACCTTTATGTACTTGTGACCAGCAGCAGGGGGAACATAAGATAAGATAAGATAAGATAAGATAGTCCTTTATTTCTCCCTCAATGGGGAAATTCACTTTGTGCAGCAGCAGAACACTTAACACACACATGCAAAGAAAGGGTGTAAAAAAAAAAGTAAAAAAATATATAATTACAAAATATAAACAGTATATACATTGGAATGTAAAGTAAAAAGTAGTGCAGTACGGGAAAGAAAGAAAAAACATACAAAAAAAGCAGGTAGGTTGTGTATGAGGTAGACAGATATTGCACATGTTGTTATCGTCCATTACTACTGTGAACAAAGTCAGAGGACATGATTTTGTGTTTGTAAATATAAAATAAACGTCCCCAGTGCTCAAGACTTACTTTTAAAAGTGGTGACGTTCCCCAAAACCACTGAGCCCCGAGTGGGAGCCCTAGTGTCACCATTTTTCCACACTGGTGATTTCCATTTTATCTGTCCTTTATGTTTACATTAGGTTTTCAATCAAAACAGCTTGCAGAGGTTTGAAAAAACCTTATTGTTTGGCCTTAAATACCCCCTTTGGCAGTTTTAATGTTCCCATAAAATGCCTATCAAGGTATTATTTGCAGTTCTATGTGTGCTTGTTTCCTGTATAAACAGAATAAAGGGAGGACATCCCTCTCTGCTCTGATTGCTCTGCTTCATTTGCATGTTCAGGTGCTGGCGACCAGGTCATGCTGGGCTTTTCATCTGTGCGTGGAACTGCTGTGGAACTGCTGTGTTCTGTGCATGCGAGTGTTGGTAGAGTATTAGGGAGAGAAAAAATATTTGAGAGGAGGAGGATCAAGGAGGATACCCCTCCTTGAACCGCCACCTACTGTGGTGGAGGGGTTTGTGTGCCCGAGTGATCCTAGGAGCTATGTTGTCGGGGGCATCACACCCCTGGTAGGGTCTCCCATGGCAAACAGGTCCTGGGTGACGGGCCAGACTAAGAGCGGTTCACAAAGCCTGTCATGAAGAGGAGACATCAGAGGACCGCTACGTCGCCCGGATCGGCGTCACCGGGGCCCCGCCCTGGAGCCAGGCCTGGGGTTGGGGCTCGCTGGCGAGCGCCTGGGGGCCGGGTCTTTGCCCGTGGGACCCGGCCGGGCTCAGCCCGAAACGGCGACGCGGGTCCGCCATCCCGTAGGCCCACCACCCGCAGGAAGGACCATGGCAGGCCGGTGCCTTGTGATCTGGGTAGCAGTCGAGGCGGGGCCTGGACGACCCAATCCCTGGACCAAAACCCTCACAGTGGGGACATGGAATGTCACCTCGCTGGGGGGGAAGGAGCCGGAGCTTGTGCGTGAGGTTGAGAGATACCGGCTAGAGATAGTCGAGCTCACCTCCACACATAGCTTGGGCTCTGGAACCCAGCTCCTTGAAGGGGGCTTGACCCTCCACTACTCTGGAGTTGCCCAGGGTGAGAGGCGACGGGCTGGTGTGGGCTTGGTTATAGCCCCCCAGCTCAGCCGCCATGTGTTGGAGTTCACCCCAGTGAACGAGAGGGTCGCTTCCCTGCGCCTTCGGGTCGGGGAAAGGTCTCTCACTGTTGTTTGTGCCTACGGGCCGAACAGCAGTGCGGAGTACCCGGCCTTCTTGGGGTCCCTGGAAGAAGTACTTGATAGTGCTCCAACTGGGGACTCCATTGTTCTACTGGGGGACTTCAACGCTCACGTGGGCAATGACAGTGATACCTGGAGAGGCGTGATTGGGAGGAACGGCCTCCCCGATCTGAACCCGAGCAGTGTTTTGTTGTTGGACTTCTGTGCTAGTCACAGTTTGTCCATAATGATCACCATGTTCAGGCATAAGGGTGTCCATCAGTGCACGTGGCACCAGGACACCCTAGGCCGGAGGTCAATGATCGACTTTGTTGTCGTTTCATCTGACCTTCGGCCGCATGTCTTGGACACTCGGGTGAAGAGAGGGGCTGAGCTGTCAACTGATCACCACCTGGTGGTGAGTTGGATGCGCTGGCGGAGGAGGAGGTTGGACAGACTGGGCAGACCCAAACAGATTGTGAGGGTCTGTTGGGAACGTCTGGCCGAGCCCTCTGTCAGGGACATCTTCAACTCCCACCTCCGGGAGAGCTTCTCTCAGATCCCGGGGGAGGCGGGGGACATTGAGTCCGAGTGGACCATGTTCTCTGCCTCCATTGTAGATGCGGCGGCTCGAAGCTGTGGACGCAAGGTCTCCGGTGCCTGTCGTGGCGGCAATCCTAGAACCCGGTGGTGGACACCGGAAGTACAGGATGCCGTCAGACTGAAGAAGGAGTCCTACCGGGCTATGTTGGCCGGTGGGACTCCTGAAGCAGTAGATAGGTACCGGCAGGCCAAGCGAGCCGCGGCTCGGGCGGTCCTGGAGGCAAAAACCCGGGTCTGTGAGGAGTTCGGGGAGGCCATGGAGGAAGACTTTCGGTCGGCCTCGAGGAAATTCTGGAGGACCGTTCGGCGCCTCAGAAGGGGGAAGCAGTACTCTGCCGGCACCGTTTATGGTGCGGGTGGGGAGCTGTTGACCTCGACTGGGGACATCGTCGGACGGTGGAAGGAATACTTCGAGGATCTCCTCAACCCGACTGACATGCCTTCCACTGAGGAAGCAGAGAGTGTGGACTCTGGGGCGTGCTCATCCATCACCCAAGCCGAGGTCACTGAGGTAGTTCGTTAGCTCCTCGGTGGCACCGGGGGTGGATGAGGTTCACCCTGAGTACCTCAAGTCTCTGGATGTCGTAGGGCTGTCTTGGTTGACACGCCTCTGCGACATTGCATGGAGGAAGGGGACAGTACCGCTGGAGTGGCAAACCGGGGTGGTGGTCCCTGTGTTTAAAAAGGGGGACCGGAGAGTGTGTTCCAACTACAGGGGGATCACACTTCTCAGCCTCCCCGGGAAAGTCTATTCCAGGGTACTGGAGAGGAGATTACGGCCGATAGTTGAACCTCGGATTCAGGAGGAACAATGCGGTTTTCGTCCCGGTTGCGGAACACTGGACCAGCTCTATACCCTCCGCAGGGTGCTCGAGGGTTCATGGGAATTTGCCCAACCAGTCTACATGTGCTTTGTGGATCTGGAGAAGGCATTTGACCGTGTCCCTTGTGCCATCCTGTGGGGGGTGCTCAGTGAGTATGGAGTCCGGGGCCCTCTATTAAGGGCTGTCCGGTCTCTGTATGATCGGAGTAGGAGTCTGGTTCGCATTACCCGCAGTAAGTCAGACTTGTTCCCGGTGCATGTTGGACTCTGGCAGGGCTGCCCTTTGTCACCGGTCCTGTTCATAATTTTTATGGACAGGATTTCTAGGCGCAGCCAGGGGCCGGAGGGGATCCGGTTTGGGAACCTCAGGATTTCATCTCTGCTTTTTGCAGATGATGTTGTCCTGTTGGCTTCATCAGACCGGGACCTTCAGCATGCGCTGGGGCGGTTTGCGGCCGAGTGCGATGCGGCAGGGATGAGAATCAGCACCTCCAAGACTGAGGCCATGGTTCTCCACCGGGAAAGGGTGGCGTGCCTTCTCCGGGTGGGTGGGGATGTCCTGCCCCAGGTGGAGGAGTTCAAGTATCTCGGGATCTTGTTCACGAGTGAGGGAACGATGGAGCGGGAGATTGACAGACGGATCGGTGCAGCGTCCGCAGTTATGCGGTCGATGTACCGGACCGTCGTGGTGAAGAGGGAGCTGAGTCGAAAGGCGAAGCTCTCAATTTACTGGTCAATCTACGCACCTACCCTCACCTATGGTCATGAACTTTGGGTAGTGATCGAAAGGACAAGATCGCGGATACAAGCGGCCGAGATGAGTTTCCTCCGCAGGGTGGCTGGACGCTCCCTTAGAGATAGGGTGAGGAGTTCGGTCACCCGGGAGGAGCTCGGAGTCGAGCCGCTGCTCCTTCACATTGAGAGGAGTCAGCTGAGGTGGCTTGGGCATCTGTACCGGATGCCTCCTGGACGCCTCCCTAGGGAGGTGTTCCAGGCATGTCCCACCGGGAGGAGACCCCGGGGCAGACCCAGGACACGCTGGAGAGACTATGTCTCTCGGCTGGCCTGGGAACGCCTCGGACTCCCCCCGGAGGTGCTGGAGGAAGTGTCTGGGGTGAAGGAAGTCTGGGCATCTCTGCTGAGGCTGCTGCCCCCGCGACCCGGGAACGGATAAAGCGGCGGACGATGGATGGATGGATTTTTTTTCCATTATGCACTTCGAGAAAAAAGTCGAAATGTCGAGAAAAAAGTCGAAATTTCGAGATTAATGTTGAAGTACAATTTCGAGAAAAAAGTCTGACTGGGGGGGTCGGGGACGTCAGCAGCACACAGCAGGCATGTGGAAGCAGCAGCGGGATGACCAGAGGGGGGGTGGGGGTGCGGCGCAGGCCAGAACGCAGCTCCCGAAGCTCCGGCCTGCAAATATGCACAAAAGAGATAAAAGGGGGGCCAGCACAAGAAACTACAGGTACGATGGACAAAAACGATGGCTATGAGATACTTATAATAAATAAAAATGGAAATGGAGAAGAGAGGAAGGGAAGGGGAGAGGAGAAGAAGGGTGAGAGGCACCTCCCAGTGGATCATGTCGGTGCCCCCCTGCAGCATAAGCCTATAGCAGCATATCTATAGCTGTTTGAGACTAACTATTATAGTCTTGTTCTATAGCTGCAACTATGATTACTGACTCTAACACACTAGAGTTTACACTACCTAGAGATTTACTAACACCAGCTAGAGGTTTACTAAACACTAACTATAGGCTTTACTAAACAGAAAGGTTTTAAGTTTAGTTTTAAAGGTGGAGGTGGTGTCAGCCTCCTTAACCCAGATTGGAAGTTGGTTCCATAGTAATGGTGCCTGATAGCAGAACGCCCGCCCTCCAAATCTACATTTAGATACTCCAGGAACTACTAATAAACCTGCACTCTGAGAACGGAGAGCTCTGCCAGGAACATAAGGCACTATCAGGTCTTGCAGATATCACGGAGCTAAGCCGTTTTGGGCTTTTTACGCAAGTAATACAATTTTAAATTGGATTCTGAATTTTACAGGTAGCCAATGGAGCGACGCTAACACTGGAGAGACGCGGTCTCTCCTGCTGATTCCTGTCAGCACTCGTGCTGTTGCATTCTGGATCAGCTGGAGCCTATTCAGCAAATTACTTGGACATCCTGCTAATAACACATTACAGTAATCTAGTCTAGAAGATACAAACGCATGACCTATTTTTTCTGCATCACTCTGCGAGAGGATTTTCTTAATCTTTGCAATATTACGGAGATGGAAAAATGCTATTTTACAAACTTGATTAACATATGGTTTAAACAACAAATCCTGATCGAAAACAACACCAAGGTTTCTCACTGTTGCACTGGAAGCCATCGCAACACCATCTAATCCCTTCCTAAGATGCTCTGGACCAAGAATGATAACCTCTGTTTTATCTGAATTTAGAAGCAAGAAATTTACGGACATCCAGTCCTGGATGTGAGAGGAGTGAGAACATGTGTGATGTAGCATGTCCTGTATTCTGATAAACAACCTTCACAGTGCAGTAATATCCACACCATAGATCTGATTTGTTTCAGCTTCCACAACTGGATGGTGTTTGAATCCACATGGAGCCGGCGGTTCTGCAGAGAGGGTGTTTGCTCCAGCCCCTCCCGTCCATTCGTTGGGGGGTCCTTGGGCGAGATACAAAACAGAACGTTGCCCTCAGTCTGTTCGTCTACGGAAGAGTATTATGGCCATGCAAGAGAAAAAATATTTGAGAGGGGATGATTTTGTTTTTATTGGGCACTTCGAAAAAGTTGAAATGTTGAGAACAATGTTGAAATACAATTTATAGAATAAAGTTGAAATTTCGCCTTTTTTCTCAACATTTCAACTTCATTCACAAAATTTTGACTTTTTTCTCAACATTTCGACTTTTTTCTCGAAATTGTACTTCAACATTAATGTCGACATTTCAACTTTTTTCTCGACGTTTCAACTTTTTTCTCGACATTTTTACTTTTTTTCTCGACATTTTGACTTTTTTCTCAACATTTCGACTTTTTTCTCGAAATTGTACTTCAACATTAATGTCGACATTTTGACTTTTTTCTTGACATTTTTACTTTTTTCTCGGCATTTCAACTTTTTTCCGGACATTTCGACTTTTTTCTCGACATTTCGAAATTTTTCTCGAAATTGTACTTCAACATTAATGTCGACATTTTGACTTTTTTCTCGACGTTTAAACTTTTTTCTCGACATTTCGACTTTTTTCTCGACATTTCGACTTTTTTCTCGAAATTGTACTTCAACATTAATGTCGACATTTTGACTTTTTTCTCGACATTTTGACTTTTTTCTCGACAATTCGACTTTTTTCTCGACATTTCAACTTTTTTCCGGACATTTCGACTTTTTTCTCGACATTTCGACATTTTTCTCGAAATTGTACTTCAACATTAATGTCGACATTTCAACTTTTTTCTCGACATTTCGACTTTTTTCTCAAAATTGTACTTCAACATTAATGTCGACATTTCAACTTTTTTCTCGACATTTCTACTTTTTAATCAACATTTCAACTTTTTTCTCGACATTTCTACTTTTTTCTTGAAGTACATAATGAAAAAAAAACTTCCTCCTCTAAAATATTATTTTTATTTTTCTCCTGCCTGGCCCTAATACTCTTCCGTAGTTCTTCAGTGTTGTGAGAGTGTGTACGATGAGTAACGACAGAACAGAACAACTATGTGTGAACGTGTCTGTGAATGGTTAAATGTTAAATGCTGTAAACCATTTGAATAATTCAACTAAACCAGAAAGGTATAATAAAGTCTATTGACCATTACTCAACCCCTCGCTTCAGCAGTTAAAGCCAAAGCCTAGGTCTGCTGTGTCAGCACTATTATATCGTTCTGACGTAGCAGACGTGCTTAGAGAAGAGCATTGATTAGATTTGTAAACGGGAGGTGATACAAATGCGAAAACAAAAGAACCTGTCAAATAAAACATTTCAAGTTGGAGTTTACAGTTGTAAATAAAAACCAGGGTAAAAGATGACTTTTAAGCAATTAATGGTGCTCTTCACGTTGGCCCAGTGGGTTTGCAGAAATGAAGTGTGAGGCTGACAATAGATGAAAAACAACTAAATGGATGGTATTTCAGATATAGGCCACTTTGATCATGTGACCACATTTAAAACAACAGCAAACGAGTATTGTTGGTGATCAGGTTTATAGACTTCACTGCAAAAACTCAAAATCTTAACGAGAATATTTGTCTTATTTCTAGTTAAAATGTCTCATTTTTAGTAAAAAAAAATCTCATTACACTTAAAACAAGACTCATCACTGGAAAAAACAACAATTTTCACCTGTTTCAAGTAGATTTTCACTTAAAATAAGTAGAAAAATCTGCCAGTGGAACAAGATTCTTTTGCTTGTAATGAGAAAAGATAAATCTTGTTTCACTGGCAGATTTTCTACTTATTTCAAGTGAAAATTGACTTGAAAGTGCTGAAAATTGTCAAATAACAAGTAATTTTTCTGGTAATGACTCTTGTTTTAAGTGCAATGAGATTTTTTCACTAAAAATGAGAAATTTTAACTAGAAATAAGACTTTTGAGTTTTTCCAGTGTTCTACCAGTAACAGCAGGAGGAATATGTTGCACTGCTGCACTGTTGCACATTTCTTTGTATATATACCGTTTTTTACAGTCTATTCTATTTTATTTTGTACTATTTCATTTTACACTTATTCTACTTTTGACTTCAATTTTTTTTTAAGGAAAACACCACTCCGTGCTGCTTTTAATTTCCTTGTATACCTCGTATAATGACAATAAAAATCTGAATCTGAATCTGGAATCAAATGTAGTGCGCTGGGAGCTGGGTGGGATGAGCATCCTCAGTGCAGAACATGACAACAATTCTTTTGTTCTTTTGATTAAAACAGGCTCTCGTATTGCAGGCAGATCTTATTATTGGCTCTCAGTAATACATTGATCCCCCGCCCTCGACCCCCGTCCCCTCCCTGTGTTTCTGCAGTGGCAGCCGGGGCAGGAAAATCAATGAGGAGCATGTCCTGAAACAGCCGATCTCGGGGCCATCTGGCCCCGGCTGGTCCCCGGAGAGACGGCCGTCCCCGGAGACCAGAGACACAATGAAGGTGCAGAGAGAGAGTAAGAGCAGGCACACGCTGCACAACAACACACGCAAGTGTTAACTCAATAACTCGTAAATCCCCAGGAAGGGCTCCCCATCACGGATGTTACATAAGACGGAGGAAGCAGGTGGAAACGTTTTCAGGCTGATTTCAGGAACATTTGGTCTGGTACTGGATTTAGCTGTGTGACGTGTGTATGTAGATATATATAGATGTAGAGCAGATGGAGTTAATATAGAGATGGTATGGTGTTATCATCTTATTCATCATTTTATTCAATCTTATTTATTTACTGTCTAATTATGTCTTGCCGCTTTTAATGTCAATGTAAAGCACTTTGAATTACCTTTTGTTGAATTGTGCTATATAAATAAACTTACCTTGCCTTGCCTAAATAAGTATATTTATATAATGGGCATGTGTGTACAAATATATAGAAATACTCAACTATGTGTATGTATGTATAGGTAAGTGTGTGAGTATAATTATAGTATAGTTAGTTATTATAAATGATTAGTGAATGGGGGTAGGATTAAATAAGTTTACACTTCTTCCTACGCCTTTTTGCACATGTAAATTAAGATATTAAGGGCCCGATTTACTAAGATCCTAAATAAAGAGTACTAAATTGCGTGTGCACTGAAAAAGTTTGGGCGTGCTGTTGTTGCGTGGTTTGCGGGTGATCAACTAAGAATGCTTGCGCAATTGATAACAGGTGCAAACCGCAGTATTTAAATGAGGTGTTGTGTCTTAAGGTTTGCGAGCGCAGATCTGCGCCATGGAGAGTCTGGATGAATCCGTGTATCATTCGTTCTTTCCATTTTCAATTGCCAATCAAAAACCAAAACATGAAAAAGTGACTGGTTATGTTGTTATTAGTTTTTTATTATAACACAAAAAACGGAAAAACGTCTGGTTTTTCATATTTCAATTTTAGGCACAGATCAAAAATACGAAATAGAAAAACGGGCCACAGGACTGAATTTGATTTTAATATTGAATTGGTCGGGTTTGCGTGACCCGGCGGTGCTCGGCATGATCTGAGGAGAAAAAGACATCAGACACAGAGCTGGAGAGCGCTTTGATTCAATCTATTTATGAGTTAAGTTTTTATTCAGATGTCCACAGTATATTGCAAATATTATATATTATATAGCAAACACTGACAGTAAATGTGTGACAGACGGGACCATCATATGGCAAGAAGAGAAGAGAAGTGTTCAGAACAGCGCACAGAGCGCACACTAAAGGCTGATTTATGGTTCCGCGTCACACCAACGCAGAACCGACGGCGTAGGGTACGCGGCGACGCACACCGCACCGCGACCCTACGCCGTCGGCTACGCCCTCGATTTAACGCAGAACCATAATCTGTCTGCGCTGATACTGACACAGCGGGTCGGAGCGGATTTGGTCATGATGTTTAACCTGTGTTTTGTGATTAATAAGCACGGGTTTTAATTAAATGTAATTTACGAAGGATGATTTCACGTTCAATAAGATAAGTAATCAATAAATTACAAAGTTTTGCACAAAGGCTTGGCCTGCTTGTGGGCGAGTGGAGGGGGGCACAATAAGAGAAGGTGGCAAGATATAAGGCAAAGAACTAAAGAAAAAGTGGCCTTTAATAAAACTTGTGCAACCGTTTTTAAAATAGCATGCAGCAGAATAAAGACTCTCTCTCTGCGTATTCTTTGATTTTGGATGTCGCCTCCTTGCCACAATAACAGCAGCAGCAGATTAGCACCTTCCTTTCGAACGTATTAAATACAGACGCAATCACAATACGCGCAATTACTTTCAGGCTTGGTAAATCTCATTGCGCGTGTAAATGAACATATTTGCATCTTCCCCTCCCAGTATTCAGCGCTCTCTGGCGGTTACGCCCCATATTGATTATTCATCAGGACAAAAGTACTAAATGGATTGCGTGCGCTATTCTGCGGATTTCAGAGACGCAATCCTCTTTGCACGCTGTTAGTAGATCAGCTCAAACTTTGGTTTGCGGGTGCTGTCAAGTTTGCACAGGTTAGTAAACCTTTAGTAAATCAGGCCCTAAGTGTTAAAGTATGAAATTCTTTGTTTTGTTGTTTTTTTTTTGTTATCTTCTCTTTTAATTGTTGTCTTTTACATGTACAAAATAAATCAAATCAATCAATCAATACCAAATAGTCATATAGAAACTTTTTCTGTTAAGTTTTCACATATCATTATCAATAACGTTGTGGATGAACGTTTGGGCCGTTTGAATATTTCTGACATTCAATGTCTTTGTTCAGTTCTGAAAGCAGTGTTGTCTCAAATATCACATTTGAGTTTCAAATTTTGACCTTTCATTCTTGCACCCTTACTGAACTAATTATTACCAATTTGTAAGATTCACAGTTTGTGTCAGTCACGTTTAGGATGCAGGTGATGAAACCCACAGTGGGAGAACTGCAGGTGTCTGTAAGGAAACTTTGTGTAATCATGAAAACGCAGGAGGCTACTGGTGAATTAAGGAATTAAAATAGAAGAAAGAGATTATTACAATGTTACTAAAAGGTAGAACAAAATTAAACTATAAGAAAATAAATGACATGAATCTAAGGATGCATCTAAGCATTGCAACAAGTTTAGTTACAAAAGAGATAATATTTTCTTTCTACTCAAATTCATCGGATTAACATGAGTCGCCTTCAAGCAGTCTGACAGCTTTATGTGATCCTTTAAAAGCAGAGCTCACAAACTGAACAGAAAAACCAGACTGAACCCGAGCAATGTAGATCACTTTAGTATGTAAGTATTAGTGCTGTCAAGCAATTAAAATATGTTGGCGATTAATTAATTAAGATCTTTGATTAATTAATCTAATGAAT
This sequence comes from Cololabis saira, assembly GCF_033807715.1. NCBI lineage: Eukaryota > Metazoa > Chordata > Actinopteri > Beloniformes > Belonidae > Cololabis > Cololabis saira. The sequence goes on along the minus strand of NC_084592.1, from coordinate 4,149,932 downwards.
CTCTTTTTTAATCTCACCTAAAAATTGCTGAGAAAAGCCCTCAACTTGGGGTGTTTTCCTTTAAATTCATTACATTATTGTAGCAGATCAAAACATTGATATATAACAACAAAAAAGTGTCTTTATAAAGTAATTTATGTATTTTTTAAAAGACTTGAACATTTCAGCCCTAGTCGTTTACATCCACTTGGCAAGAACATCCGCCAGCCGGGGTAACATCGTTGCTGTGGTAACATCATCGCTGTGGTAACATCGTTGCTGTGGTAACGTTGTTGCTGTGGCAACATCGTCCCTGTGGCAACATCGTCGCTGTGGCAACATCGTTGCTTTGGCAACATCATCGTTGTGGCAACATCATCGCTGTGGTAACATCGTCGCTGTGGCAACATCGTCGTTGTGGCAACATCGTCGCTGTGGTAACATCGTTGCTGTGGTAACATCGTTGTTGTGGCAACATCGTCGCTGTGGCAACATCGTCACTGTGGTAACATCGTTGCTGCTAACGTTAGCTGTGGCTGCGCTCCCCATAGACATATATATACGTAGACGCCCCATGGAGCTGCTGCGATACATCAACTTCATATTGGATCTTCAAGACTGCGCTGTAAACTAATACAAGTAAATGGACTTATTTTCATAAAGCGCCTTTCTACAAAGAAATGTACGTTTTACGTCTCATTTATTCATTCACACGCGCACTAGTATACTTGGGAAACAGTTAGGCACCAAATATAATATATTTAATTTTCTCAGATGGCAAAAATAAGAACTTTATTGATCCCACATAGGAGTAATTCATGTTATACCAGCTATAGAGAACAAGGTAGTGCCGAAAAACAATATATATCCCCCTCACAAAAATAAGAAAAATAGAGAAACATATTTTCTCATCAACAAAACAAATTTTAAATTTTTCAAATAAAATAATATATTTGAACCATTTTTCAGACAAAATTATACATATATATATATATATATATATATATATATATATATATATATATATATATATATATACATATATATATATATATATATATATATATATATATATATATATATATATATATATATATATATATATATATATATATAGCAGCTGGTATAAAAACATCATTTTGAACAATAATTTTTAATTCAGGGATTCTTTATGCTATTCGAAAATGAAATAAGCCTAAATATTTAACATCAAGGTGACTTATTGCTACAAAAGTATTTATAACTTATTTTTCACTTTTATTTCTCTTAAGTTGGTTTGACGTCTTTAAATCCATCTTTCCTTCCTTCCTTTAGCAGGTCGCTTCATCACATATTTACATAAAATTTGCACAATTCCCTGTCCCCGTCTGACTGACCATGAGGCCACACCCGAATACCAGCTGACCTGAATACCAAAGGGAATATTGGAAATTTCCACTTGCCATATCGTGGACGCAGGTAATGATTGCAGTTTGGGATAAAAGACAATGTGGCTTGTGATTCTAGATGGAAAGAACCTGAGATTAGTTAATTTAAAGTACATTAATAGTTACACTGACATTTACAATGATGACAAGTCCAGAAATCCTGCCATACATGTTTGAGCCAGAAGTGGATGCAGAGTAAGACAGTCGTCCGCCGGAGGAGCTGCACGTCAATGAAGATGACACACTGACGCCTCTGCTGGGGGAGGCTGTGGAAGCAACGACAAGATGGAAAAGGTTGCTGTTTCAGAAAAATTGGCAATAAGTTTACTAAATGATCATATGCTGGTTTATTTAACTTTTTTTTTTGTTGTAAAACATTTTATCTCATACCGAAAAGGAAAACCACCCAAATTTCCCTGTACAACGGCATTAAAGGTATTTGTATTGTACAGGTAATGGTATTAATCAGCATGTTAGTGGTGTGCCAGCTGGAGGTGGAGCCAGTTTAGAAAAGCTCAACTCACATAGGCAAGTTTATTTGTATAGCACAATTTAACACAAGGTAATTCAAAGTGATTTACATCAACATTAAAAGCGGCAAGACACAATTAAAACATAAATAACAAATAAAATGAAATAAAATGATAAGAAAAGAGCTTACAGATAAATGCTTGTACTTAAATGTACAAGTTTGCAAAACTATGGTTACAGATGTTTTCAAGCACTCCTTTCTGAATGATACAATATTCCATAAAAAAGGGTGCAACCAAATCATGTGCTGGTGTAACCAACTTTCTCAGTTGGTCGCACCAGTGCTACCAGTGGACAAGTTAGTCTGGAGCCTTGTGCAAGACATTTTTGACAGACCTTCTAAAGCTGTATTTACACACTTATTTTTATCCTGTCACTTAAAGCAGCACAACGTAACTTTCAACTTTTCTGAGTTTGGCGGCATCTTTTGGACAAAAGCGGTAGAGCTTTATCAGAAAGAACACTACATTTCCCATGAGCACCAGCGCGTACTGCCGGAAAACTCCTGTCCCATCGCGTGCATTTGTTTTGAGAGAAGACGGGACGCTTTTCTGTTTCACCAAGTGAACAGACGGAACGCAAAAAAAAAGATGTTAAACTGCTGGAAAGGAACTGGAATTTACCGGGATACCTTAAACAAGGAAACCAGGGAGCGGTATATGGAGAAAATAATGATTATTAACGGTCTGGATCCATATGAAATCCCTATTAAAGAATGGAGCTCCTTGTCGGAGCGCCACTCTTTAGAAAGATTTACTGCCGCAGTTCTGCAGAACCACCGTCTCCGGCTACCTTGTTTAGGAGTGTTTGGCAGCTGCTTTGGTAAATGTTTGACTCGCCATGTGTTTCAATAAATTAGTATAATAGTACAACATACAGTACATGTTTTGTATTACTCTTATTTTTCTTTTCTTTTTTTTGACTGCTTTGAAGAGGCTCCGAGGCGTGAGCAATATTTTTTTTTCCTCGTGAGATTATTTTTTTCCTCTGCAGCTACAAATCAAATCAAACAAAATTAATGGCACCGCAGAGAGCTGGCCAACAACTGCGTTTAGGTGGAGAAGTGGGGAATAAAACCCGTTTGAATGATCCGACCCCGGTCTGTGAGTGTTTGTTTGTGGTTTAATAAACCTGTGTTTTGATCCGACGCCCGTCTGTGTGCGTGTTTGTTTGTTTACTGAGGAACGTTATGTTTGGTCGGACTCGTTACAGCCGCGATCCAACCGAGCTGACGACTCTTTTACTCTTTTAATTTGTTATCTCAGATACTTGGCCTCCGTGGTTCTGCCTCCGAGCAGGAAACCGGTGAAAAGTTAAACCATTAGCGATCTTTTCCCCACGTCTGTTGTGTGGAGCTGCTGCAGCTACAACGCAACAACGGGTTACCAGCTTCTGCAGAGCTGCGCTCCAAGCCCCGCCCATTTTCGTCTCGACTACGAATCGGGAAGGAGGGGGAAGTGACGTATGCCGTAAAGCAGTCAAAGCCGTAAAAATGTGTAGTTTTTTAGTGTGGCAGGGTTCCTACCATGCTCCTCAAAGTTACATAGTGCCAGTGAAGGTGATACAGACCCCTCAGACCATGACAGAGGTTCATTAAACCTGTTGGAAGTTGATGTACCATCACAATGACTCTGGAAATATTAGATTAAGGTGGAAAAGTTACGTAGTTACGCTTTAAAGGAAATGAACTAATTAACACCGGCAGACCACTGTGTTAATTTAACACATCTGCTCTTGTTCTCTATCTTAGATGGACACTGAGAATCAGTTCTGCAGTCCAACTGAAAAGGATACAGTTGTCAACAGTGAGAGGGTAAGTTGAATGTAATGTAGACATTTGATGGAAATTAGTTTGTTTTTTAAAACTTTTAAGATACAAACATAGGATTATGAAATGTCTTGCTGCTCAAACTGTCTGGTAACAATAAATGTTACAATAAAAAAATTCCAACAGTGTCAAAAACATAGCCTGGTGTGTGCAACTGTATCCTCCTTGGACAATTGCATCCAGTGTGTGGGACCTGTGTCCTCCCTCAAGTGGCTTGGCTAATGCAGAGGTGAGATATTAAATGAATTGGCACTGTCTGGTGAAAGGTAGTAGGTGTATGTGTATAATAGAAAGCACCAGTTGTTAAAAAGTAAGGGCAGTAAAGTACAGCAGGTACATCTCATTCTTACAATGGCAAGAATTACGTTTCTATACAGTCAAAACGTACAAAGACCGGGTCAAATACAGTATTACAAAAGTAATCTGTGCCGATTCGTGCGGTGAATCAAACCAATTTGACTATTCTACGTCACAATGCCTGCATTCAGGGCTTATCCATAACTTCACGCGGTTTTCAAAAAGTATTTCATTTAAGAGTACGCTTAAATAACAAATAAAATGACTTAAAATGATAAGAGAAGAGGTAAAATAATAAAAAGCACAAGTTATTAAAAAATAAGGGCGGTTGGGTACAGCAGGTAAGTATTTACAGTAATTTAGGAGTACGCTTCAGTAAACAGTAATGTTTTTAGGCCTGATTTAAAGGAGCTGACAGTTGGAGCAGACATCTGTTCCACTTTTTGTTTTTTTATTAATATTTCATCTTTTGATCCTTATCAAACTAATATAATACACCAATACCCACCAGGTACCTGTTTGATGGATACCCTAACAGCTTAAAGACATCAGAAAGGAACATTTTATAAGACAATGATGACTGAAAAGTGAAAAACAATTGAAATATCTGAAGGAAGACGTAAACATTATGGAGCATAAAATAGAAATATTGAAATAAACTACAAGTGTTAATCTTCAGTACAGACGCTCTGCTTCTTGTATTCAAGCTTTAACACACGGGATGTGTAAAAAGACAGCAGCTACTGCTATCTGAATTAGGTTCTGTAAAAATGGTATGAGCAGAGGTGAAAGTATGCTGCTCGCTCCAGAAATACGTCCCCTCCTTGAACTCCGGTCCTGTCTTGAATGGACCACAGTTCTGGTAAGAGAAGAGAGCAGCTGTCATTATATCTCCTTAAAATTAGTCCAAATTACGAGGATAAATATGTTTCAAAATCCACAAGCTTGTGGAATATGATAAGAGAACCTGTACAACAAAATATGGGGAGTGAGCAGCTGTATAATAATAAATATAATAATAATAATTAAAGCTGCGAGCAGCGATGAATGGGCCCTCGCACCAACTATGGTCAAGGACTCAAAACCGAGTGCGATGACACCACCCACGAGTCTTTATGTCAAACCATTCAAAAGTTAGAAAGCAGAAATTAGGAACTGTCAAATATGGACCAATCAGAAGAAGAGGGGGCGCGCTTTTTGGCGTCTAGCGTCACCATGGTAACGCTTTTGACTGAGAAAAGTAATGCCCATCGTCGCAGGATCGAGACGCACATTTGGGTGAACGTTACGGTTCAGGCGAAGAAACGGCCGAAAAAAATGGCATAAATTGCGCCAAAATTACACGATTCATTCAAAATGGCCGACTTCCTGTTCGGTTTTGGCCATGGCTCCAAGAGACTTTTCTTTAAGTTGTGACATGATACAGGTGTGTAGCGATTTTCGTGCATGTACGTCTAACCGTATTGTGGGGCTTGAGGCACAAAGTTTTCTAGGGGGCGCTGTTTAGGCCACGCCCATTAATGCAAACCATTAAATATCACATTTTTCTGGCTTGCGTGCAAACTTTTGTGATTTTTGGGGCACGTTTAGGGGGGCAAAAAAGCCCTCATTTCGTCGGAAAAAGAAAAAAAAGAAAAACAAGAACGAGAACTCCTACAGATACAATAGGGCCTTCGCACTGTCAGTGCTTGGGCCCTAATAATAATAATAATACATGGAAACTATTATATGAAAAATACAAAGAGGTTTGTCATGTTTTCTGATCGTACTACCCCAATTTGACTTTCTGGACTTGCTGGGTCATGTGGTTTGGAATATATTGAAATAAATACTGACTTTTTCCATGAAAATATCAGTATGAAATAAAAGAAGTCCTCTGGAAAAGAAACTACAGGAAACAAATATTGCACAGATGTAGATCCAGAGGAAACATAGCAAACTTAGTAGCTGATCCTAAGTTGTTCTGAATGACTTTTGAATTGTCTCCATCATCATCTTCTATCCCAGCTAACTAAAGCAAATGCTGACTTTTATCAACACACTGCAGCTGATCTGACTGATATTAAGCTCTATGGGGTTTTATAAACTCCCCCAAGTATAAACATGTATTGGATAAGTTTGTTTGTGATATTCTGTTTGTTCCAAGAACACAGGCAGCTGCTTATTAAGGACACCTGAAGTTGAGGAAAACTGTTGGGGTTTAGAGATTAAATCGGCTTTCACCCCTTCCAGAGCCAAGTGTTACACATTTTTACTGTTTTATGTAGCTTTTTAATTTCTTTTTTTTCTTTTTTTACTCCACATAAAAACTTTGAGCCATCAAAAAGTGAACTATAAATACTTTTCACATCATTTCACAAATATGTTAGCAGTGCGAGGAGGTAGTTGGTAAAAGGTCCAGTGCATATTTTACTTCAATGGAAGGACCAAAAACCTCCATCTCCCAATTCTTTGTTGAAATACCTGATGTCCTTTTTATATTTAGAGAAAATTAAATACGGTATTAGGGGTTGCTCTGATAAGTTTTCTCATATTTGGGAACCTATTCTTTCTCTTGTTAATTCTTTGGCATCCTTGGAAGATTAATTTAATTTGATTTAATTTAATTATAGGGAAGTATGATATTGCTAACCATTTCTATTTTATTTTTATTTAGGGTTCCTCTTATGTCTGTTTATTTTATTTTTTATTATTTTCTATTTATTTCATTTCATTTTATTTTATTATTATTATTATTGTTTTTTTGTGTGTCCTGTATTTTATTTTATTACTTTATTTTTCCTATTATTGTCTTCAGTCAGAGTTTGATTGGTAATTGGTACTTGACTTGTTTCTAATTATGTATTTTATACACGAATCCAGCAAAACCCGGAAGTCGAGCGGCCGCCATTACTGCGGTGGCGGCTCCGCTCCTCCGCTCCAGCCCATAGACATATATACATATATAGATCCATGCTCCGCTCCCATGGATCTATTACTCCGCTCCCTGCCAGGCTCTCTTAATGTATTTGTATCATCGGAAAACTCCTGTCCCGTCACGTGCATTTGTTTTGATAGTGAATGAAGACGGGACGGACTTTCAAAACTACTTTTCTGTTTCACCAAGTGAACAGACGGAACGCAAAAAAAAGATGTTAAACTGCTGGAAAGGAACTGGAATTTACCGGGATAACTTAAACAAGGAAGCCAGGGAGCGGTATATGGAGAAAATAATGATTATTAACGGTCTGGATCCATATGAAATCCCTTCTAAAAAATGGAGCTCCGATGAGGATTTACTGCCGCAGTTCTGCACAACCCACGTCTTACTACCTTGTTTAGTGTTTGGCAGCTGCTTTGGTAAATGTTTGACTCGCCATGTGTTTCAATAAATTTGTATAATAGTACAACATACAGTACATGTTTTGTATCCCTCTTACTTCTCTTTTCTTTTTTGACTGCTATATTATGCTGAAGAGACTCCGAGGCGTGAGCAATATTTTTCTTTTCCTCGTGAGATTATTTTTTTCTTCTGCAGCTACAAATAGAGTTGATATTTTTTCCTCAACAAACTAGTTTTATCTGAAGATTGGGGTTATGTATGTATGTATTCTGTATCATCCGGAGCTGAGATAGTTCTGCCCTTCAATTAGAGACCTGTAATTGCGTTTTTTTTGGTCATCGGACGCCAGGCGATCAATAAAATATTCTTGGATACCTAAAATAAAACAAAACATAAACAGGTGTTGTTGTTGTTGTTTTTTTTAATGACGTAGCCTTTCCATAATGATTACATTTCGCGCTGCTAACGTCACACGTAACGTATGCTATATTACAGTGTTTAATCATACACTCCCTTATCTCCCTATTCCTCTATTCTTTCCTGCTTATCGCTCAAACAAATCATTATTTATAAATTAACATCAGCATTAATTTAAGATACCTTTATTATTTATGGAAGGCCACTGTCTAACATCATCAATCCAGCTATAATGATGCTGTAGAGCGTCAGGTTACAATAACAGCGCTGCGGTGGCAGATTGACACCTGCCACCGCAGCAATGGCGCCGCCGCAAGATGGCGGCGCACACAAACCGGTCGCCGGATTCGTGTATAGTGTGTGTTTTGGGGGGTTTGTTATGTTAAGTTTTGTTAGGTTAAGTTTTATTTATTTACTTTTTTTTGTATGTGTGGTAAAATATAAAAGTCTTAATTTGTCGAATCCTTTTAAAAATGTTTATTGGGTAATATGCATTACATCGACTACCCAATAAAGAAACATGAGAGAAAAAAAAAAGTCCAGTGCAATTGTATTATGTACGACGGAGTATTAGGGCCAAACTAAGACAAAAAATAAAAAAGTAAAGTCATAATAATATGAGAATAAAGTCGTAAGATTACGAGAATAAAGTCATAACATTACAAGAATAAAGTCGTAATATTTTGAGAATAAAGTCGTAATATTTTGAGAATAAAGTCATAATATTACGAGAATAAAGTCGTAATATTTTGAGAATAAAGTCGTAATATTACGAGAATAAAGTCGTAATATTTAATATATTATAAATATATAAATATAACTTCACAAAATGCTCAATATTCCTCATTTTAACAAGAAGATGCTCTTCCTGTTAGAGTTCTCATAAATTATATTCTCATAATATTACGACTTTATTCTCGTAATGTTACAACTTTATTCTCGTAATGTTACGACTATATTCTTGTAACATTTTGACTTTATTCTCGTAATATTACGACTTTATTCTCATAATATTACGACTTTATTCTATTACGACTTTATTCTCGCAACATTATGACTTTATTCTCGTAATTTTACAACTTTATTTTCATCATATTATGACTTTATTCTTGTAATTTCCAATTTTTTTTTGTCTTAGTTTGGTTCTAATACTCGTAATTATGTACAACTAGATGAGTATTTTGTGTTTGTACACTGCACACTGGTTCTTACTTTTATAAAAAACTTATAGAAAAAAGATCTTCCCTCTGCTGCCACTGCATCCCTGCCCTCCATGCAAGCACCAACACTTGAAAACCACATGGAAGGACTCCATGTTGAGATGCTACAAAAAAAAGAAAGAATAAAAGAAAGAAAAAGGAGGCGATCTCCATATCCTCTGCTCTGCTCCTGCTTCTGATGCTCACACACTTCTTTCTGTGGTTTCACAAGTCACTTTTGCCACGTTTCCTCCTCCCAGAAGCAGAGCTCTCTACCTCTCACCTCTCTGCCTGTGCAGCCTGTTATGACTGAGAAAGGAATGCTGCCGCTTTTATATAGGCCTCTAAAAATAACTCACCCCGGCGCCGGAGTGACAGCCCGCGGCGGCCAATGGCCGCGCTCCGTCCCGGGGAAGCCCCGCCCACTCCCTCTCTCCCCAGCACCTCCTTTAATTGGCCGCCAGTGACATCATCAACCCTATTTACCATATACGGTCACGCACGGGGTTGAGTGACAGCCCGGCCCCGCCCCCTGGCCCCGCCCCCCCTCTCGTGCCGGGTCGCCTGGATTGCGGCGGAGTTTCAGTTCCTGCTGCTTTTGCGTGCGGAGCGAACCTGGCAACCTGGCAGCCTTGCGCGGAGACGGACTGGCAATCTGGCAATGCGGAAATAGACCTGGCACCCCGAGCCCGCACCGCGGAGAGAGGCGTGACGGCAGGAGCCGCTCCGACTACCAGAGAATAACACACACTTTCTTTCTTTCTTTCTCTCCTTCCTCCGAGATTTTTAATTAAAGTGCTCAGGTGCGTTCATCTGCATCAGAGCTGGAGCTTTCTTTTTTTTCTTTTTCCTAATTGGTCTGGTGTGGGGGAAAAAAGAATAAGAAGAATAAGAAGAAGATTTTTTTTTTTTCTCATTTGGATTCCGGACTTCTTCTTTCTTTACTGACTTCTTTTTTTTCCCAAGAATCAAGCATGGATGTGTTGGCGAATTACAGTATTTTCCAGGAACTCCAACTCGTGCATGACACTGGTTATTTCTCCGCGATGCCTTCCCTGGAGGAGAACTGGCAGCAGGTCAGAGATGATGCTTGTTTCCTCCCACTGTTCTGATCGGTCCAGGGCGCACGGATCAAATATCATTATTATGCGCCTTTGCTTTCGGGATTTCTTTGCGGTGGTTTTTACTTGTTTTTTTTTCTTCTATCTTTCTTTTGCAAAGAGGGGAGTGGCATTCACAGTCCCCCCCCCCCATCACATGGCGCACGGCGAGGTTCGCTGACAGGAGAAAACACGCACATAGATGGAGGGGGGGGTCTCTATACGCGCTAATGAACAAACATCATTAAATAAATGCATTAAAACCCTCTAATCGTTTTTAAACACTCTCTATAAATGAATGCTTCCTTAAATGCACCTTAGACTTAATGAAAGGTGTGATTTAAAGGCAGCAGCGTGTCCATACTGCTGCGTCTGAAGCATCCACGTTTCTCTCCTCCAGCCGCTGGTGCGTAAAGCTCCCAAAACGCAGGTGGCAAAGCTGGATATATGGCTCTCCCCTCCCAGCTTTAAGGCAGGGAGCTTGTCTCATCACGTTATTCTAACCCTCTAAAGTTACTCTGTCACTGCACATTAATGGGGATTGAAAACTTTGACTAGTTTTTTGGGCATTTTCACTTCATCTGAGTTCACATTTAGGTTATTTTGTGTCCCATGAAGCAGACACTGCAGGAACATGTACATGTAGACAGTTCAGTGTGTCAGTTCAGAGCAGACTTGGAGTGAGTCTGCATTTCCTTTTTTGAGCTGATGATGGAAAAAGTGAAGGTTTGAATCCCAGAGCGTGACGTGGTTCCTTAGTGTGGCTGATATGATCAATACACCAATCTGTCAGCCTGATGTATGTGGATTATCTACACATTCTCTCTCTCTTTCTCTCTATCTCTCTCTCCCACACACACACACACACACACACACACACACACACACACACACACACACACACACACACACACACACACACACACACACACACACACACACACACACACACACACACACACACACGCTATGCAGGATGGACACGTGCCTAATAGGAATTGACTTATTCTTAAATAATACATCCACATCTGCCAGTGTTTGTTTGCAGATAATCCCGCTGAATAATGCATATCTCCCACTGTAGAACATACAGTTGACAATGCAGGAAACCCAACAGACCGTGTAATAACCTTTATTTATTGTATAAAACATTCACTTTGTTATTTAAATTGAATGAGAGCCGGTCCTCCATGTATGGACCGTGCATGTACTGTAGCCTATGCAGCATGAATGGTGAAGCTCTGAGGATTTCACCATAAAAAAAGTTCACGTGGAAAAGATATAAAACAGTTTAGTACTGAAAAATAAATGCCCCCCCGCCCCCAGTGGTGGCACCTGGAAGTCACCTTCCTCCAGTCTCTGCTGGACCTGTGAACAGCCCCATCTTCCTCCAGATGATGCCTGGTTGGTGCATTGTGTGCATTTCAGACATGTGAGTTTATTCATGAAGTGCTGAATGAAGCACAAACTGTGTTTCTCTTCAGTGACTGTCTTACTGACACCAATTGTCCCAGTACTTCATCCTATTTTTAGTGCAAACATCACACAGTTTCATCCCCAGCTACCTTTTTTTTGTCATCTGTTATCATGTTTCTAATTGATTGCGTGGGGGGGAAGGAGCAACACTCATTAGGGCTATTCTGGAGAGCTGCAGCAGCATCAGCTGCTATAGCAGGATTAATTCATCTAGGCTCCTTCAAAAACCCAAAGGATGTGTCATTTTAAAGCACAGAAAAACATATTGGGGAATGCTTAAATTAGAAATAACCCAACATGCACCTGATTCCCGGCCTCACTGTCCTGGACGTCCATGATACACCCACACACGCATGCAACAAATGCTTTAGGACCCAAGCAGAGCTGCAGCCAATTCATTATTCTGGTCATTTTTTTTAGACGTATTGACTAGTCAACGATTATTCCGGCCATGCCGTCCACATGGCGCAGCTTTAGTGCAGCCGAGGCGTTCCAGCTGCTACCGTAGCTCAGCACCAGCATGGACGAGGGGGATGTGGGGGCCGCAGCATCTTCACATGCTGCTGCTGCTAAACAAACCATCATTCCCTTCTGAGCTGTCCAGGATGATAATATAAACTCTTTAGGATTCATCTACAGGAATCATTTTGTTGATGGATTTCTATAATCAATTGGATTGAATACATCGACTTACTGTTGCAGCCTTAGAATAAAATAGTTAGTGAAATAGATAGCTTTGCTACACGTGGCAAGCTAACATGACCATCTGAGAAAACACAGAGAAAATACATATTCTTAACGCCTGGAATTTATTAATAGTGGTAAAATACACTTTAAATGAATCTTGAAAACTTCAGGTATGAATCTGAAACTGAGACTTTGGCTGCGTCCGAAATTGCATACTTTCACCCTAATGAGTAGCAAAATGAGTGTGCAAGATTTTTTTAGTGCGTCTGAAACATTAGTACGTACTCAATAGTATGTACTATCCATACTCATTCCGGAGAAATGTATTAGCGTGGATTGATGGACACTAGCCGAGCAGAAACTTCCCACAATGCAATGCAGCGGTGTTTGGTTGCTAAGTGATACGTATATGTCATAAGTATAATATTAAAGGAGCTTGAGGCCGGATTGAAGCAGAATTTATGAAAAAAATTTGTATCCGTTTTAAGTTTTCTAGTAATAATGTCAGATGAAGCGTTCCAAACAAAAAGAATGATTCCTCTAGTGTATCTCTCCTTTGCCTTGAACAGGCTGTGTGCTGCAAAATGTGCTGCAATTCGGTCCCGAATTTCCCGCGCTGTCCTGTGGATGTGACGTCACATGACGCTGCATGTGCGTTCTCCCCGTTCTCCCGTGCCGGCTTCACTGTTGGTTGCAGTACCCCCGACGGCCGTCGTGATGAAGGGTGGCGCTAGAGAGTCTAATTTCTTAAGTATAATAATATTATTATATAATATTAATATTATAATATTCGTATATAATTATATTATATAATGTCATCTTTTTGGGCCAGAATAAACGGGAAAGAGCGGAGAGGTGCTGCTACTGCTGCTATTACCATGGTAACAGCTGCTACTGCTGCTATTACCATGGTAACAGCTGCTAGTGCTGTGACAGGAGTTGTTACCATGGTAACAACTCCCCCTCCCAACGGCAGGAAATGCCGTGTGGCTCTGAGTAGTACGTCCCAATTAATGCATACTACTGATATTTACTCAAAAGTGTGCCGAACTTAAGTATACTCTTTAGTATATACTGTTTAGTATGGCATTTCGGACGCACCGAGAGAAAATAAATATTCTTAACGTCTGGAATTTATGAATAGTGGTAAAATACACTTTAAATGAATCTTGAAAACTTCAGATATGAATCTGAAACCGAGACTTTGACTCAGATTTGGTGGTAAATGCAGCAGAAATGGTCCTAACACATTTTTCAGTAATATTTTTCGTATGACACAAGTGTAGCAGCGAGAGCTTAGCATCCCCCGATCCAGCAGCTAGCTAGCTCTGACTGATGCCACCGTTCACAAACGTAGTAATAACAACTTAGAAGGTATGGCAATGTTAAACCTTACCTTTAATCATATCTTCCAGAGTTTTAGATATTAAAGCATTGTTTCCTTGGCAACAGGGAGAACCTTGTTAAGAACAGACTGCTCCTGTATAGTTCAGCCTGACGCTGGGAGTTTACCCTCCACCTTCTTTTAGGTATTTACATACATCTAATTCATGTTCAAGTTTCTACATAGTTCTTATAGTTGTGATTAATCAAATGACTTACCCTGATAATTAAATAGCATGCTTTTCAGTCACTTTATGTTTTTGAGAAAGACAGAGAGAGAAATTCCTTCTTGCTTCAGGTATGCTGAACGTAGAGGAAACTATCTTATCCTTAACAATTAACAAGACCCATAAAGGCTAAATATTTGATAAGACGAGTAGGGAGTGAAAAAAACAGCTAATAGGAGCTATTGTTTGACCAAAAAATGGATACAAATAAATGCAATTTCAAGCTAATACAGCTTATTGTAGTTTATTTTTATTTTTTACATTGGCACAAACGTGAAGGTGACTCTAAGCAAATGACCCAAATCCCTGGATTCTCCACGTGTCTGTCATGGCTGTGTTATTTCCTAAGCTTGCTTGTGAGTGGAAGTTAAAAACATATTTCATGTCATATAAGTTAAAGCACTGTGGGTTTTCATTTTTTCGCCAAAGAGCATAATTATGAAGTACTCTCAGTTTGTCAGGGTGGAACATTCTGGTTAATGTGGTTGGAAGGCCAAAACTGAAAAGAAAAGATGAGTTTAGCTGCCAGATGGTTACAGGATGTTTTTTAATTCGGAATTAATTATTCAGAATTAAATCATTCAGAATTAAACTATTTTCCTTCGAGTTTACATGGAAATAGTAATTCCAAATTGAGGTTTACATGGAAAATTCCTCTTAAGGTCTGGGGTTGGGAAGGTTCTGATTGGATAGGGGGGACATGGAGGACCACATTATTAGCATCCTTTTTGGATTTGTTTAGATTTTATTTTTGAAGCAGCAGCACGACAACCTCATGTTGATGATTTTCTTCCGTGTGCTGAGGAGGAGGGAGATAGAAGACCGTGCTTTGGCACGGCCAGCGTTTACTGTCATCTTGAAACTTTGTTTGGAAAACCAGCCCAGTGCGGAATATAAGCGTCATGGAGACAGACGGGAGAGGGAACGAGCAGAAAGAAAGACCGGAATTAATTTAAAGAGGAATGAGTATTGTGATCGCGGAATTATTCTATTCGGATTTAAAATCGGAATAAACCAGCCACTTACTTCGGAATTAAGGCCACGTTTCCACATAGCCGGGTATTTACAAAAACTGATATTTCCTCATCTACGTTTTGAAAAATCCCATCATTTCCAGGAACCCACATACTGTAAATATCTGTTAAGGTGCTATGAGCAGCCAAACCTACAGGGGACAGTGTAACGAGAAGATAAAGTCATGCTAGCCAATCAGAATCCTGGAGAAAAACATCAACCAATGACACGAGTAACTTCCAGTTACTTCTAAGATGAACGAGAGTCTTTGGTTTGGAGTGACAGAGAAGTGGAGTTACTTTTAAGTGTGACTTTAGAATATAAAACAGGTAAAATACAAGAAAATATTGACGGTTACAAACTAATTGTAAACACAGGTGTCACTCATGACGCTGGTGACGTTTCTGTTGCATAATGTGACGTTCTGAAGCCTAAATGTCCGTTTCTCTCCGTTTACAAGCAAACGTGAAGACAGAGTTTTTCTCCACTCCACAGTTTTCAGAAATGATGGTTTTTGGAGACTTTGAGCTTCGTTTTCGTGTAAACGAACGGCCAAAACGCATGAAAACACCACCGTTTTTGCTATGTGGAAACGGGGCCTAAGTTTAATTCGGAATGGCCATTTTCATTCGGAATTAGGTGTTTACATGGTAATTTTTAATCATTTTAAATCGGATTGAATTTTAATTCTGAATTAAAGCGGAATTAAACTTCCCATGTAAACGCACTGCATGGTCTCAGAAAGCAGAGAGACAAATACACACATGCATATCCACATTTTTTCCACTCTTGTTCCATCTCGCACTCTCTATCCCTCTTTCAATCCACCCATCTCTATCTCTCTCTCTCTCTCTCTCTCTCTCTCTCTCTCTCTCTCATGCATGCATGCACACACACGCACACACACACACACACACACACACACACACACACACACACACACACACACACACACACACGCACACACATGCTGGGCTGGCATGCACTAATGGAAAGCTATGGTCTGGCTGGACTCATCCTGCCACTTTCGACAGTAATTGGCCGTTTGCTGTGAGACGGACAGAACCACACACACACTGAAACAAACACACACACACACACACACACACACACACACACACACACACACACACACACACACACACACACACACACACACATACACACACGGGCAGCCTGATTTGTGCATGTCATTTATCTAGCTGTCCCTGCTCCGGGTCTTTGTTTCCTCATACAGGCTGCTTTTATCAGCTGCTTTGCATCATTGCAAAACATGTGGAAAACAGTGTCTTTATTTCTGTCTGTCGGTCTGTCTGTCGGCCCTGCTGCCTCTGACAGGGAGCCATATTCTGTGTATAAATGCAACATCTTTGCAGGTTAGGCATCACGTGATGGGCTTTAGGGATTTGCGTGTGTTTGTGGAGTGGTCAGGGATCAAACCCAGACGTCCCAATTAGATATAATCCATTTATTTCAAGGCAGACCTGCTCCAAACTCTGATGAATAACGGGTAGAAAATAGAGATAGTGAAAGCAGAAGGGGGATGAAAGTGTAATTGAAGCAGAGGTTCAGGTTTCATGTGGTTGTCGCAGAGCCGCATCACACAAGCTCAAACACTATGTGGAAAAAAGGTCTGCAGGTATCTATTTAAAAATCTTACTGTGATTTAAACCGGCTTACTCAAGCAATCCCACTCTCATCTCGCCTCCTGATTTACATGCTCTGTGTGTCTGTAGGTCTTTTCAGGCTTATTGATTTATCTGCTGTGGAGTCATTACGACACTGTGCTAGACCAAACAGCTCCGTGTTGCCCAGATACTGTGTCTCCTTTGGGCCAGGGATGGCTACTAACCTGAGTCAGTGGACTACCTACTGCAGATATGCAGACCAGGGTCCAATCACCTGCAATTCAGGGAAAGAAACTCACAGATTTGAGTGTTGCAATAGAGGGTCTGCATTGACGTCACTTCCCCACTGGACCACGTCCCCTCACTCACACTGAGTGGGTAAAAACATCAGCAAAAACAGCTGCAACTAGTGAAGAAGACGGGATAACACCAGATTATGGGCTTAAATTAGGGTCAGTTGGACTTGACAGTGACCCATACAGTTACCCCAAGAACCAGTGGTCCATGGACATTAATATTTGGTACAGTTACCAAGAACCAGTGGTCCATGGACATTAATATTTGGTACAGTTACCAAGAACCAGTGGTCCATGGACATTAATATTTGGTACAGTTACCCCAAGAACCAGTGGTCCATGGACATTAATATTTGGTACAGTTACCAAGAACCAGTGGTCCATGGACATTAATATTTGGTACAGTTACCAAGAACCAGTGGTCCATGGACATTAATATTTGGTACAGTTACCAAGAACCAGTGGTCCATGGACATTAATATTTGGCCACCAATCCAGTTTCCTGATATTTATATGTACTTAATTTCTACACTGGGGAAATACACGAAGCAAAGCTTGAAGGATTACAAAAGTCTTGACGCTTGGTCCGACTTCAAGGCAGGATTTGTTGTAGAAATTAAAGTGATGAGGACACCGAACTTTATGATTTGACCGTTTAGCGTTAGCTACCCAAAAATCCAACATTACCTGATACAAAATGGGAACCACAAATCCACGTTTGGTGCCTGGAATCCAGTTGTTTCTGTGAATTGCAGAGATCCATTTGTCTCTCTTAAAGGAGACCTATTATGAATACCAGGTTTTTTCTTGCTTTAACATATATAAAGTGGTCTCCCCTCAGCAACTCAGAGAAGGAGGAAAGCAACCAAATTCTGCAGTGTCTGTACAGCCGCCCGGATGATCCGTCCAGTGTGATGTGGATCTACGAGCCAATACGATTCTGCTCCCGTCGTTACGTAACGACAGGAGCGATGCGTGAAACCACACCCACAACTAACTCTGTCGGCCGGAGCTACCACCATTTTTTCGTAGCGGTGTATCGCGTCATTCAGGCAGCCAATCAGCACAGAGCCTCATTATCAAAGCCCCGCCCACTCAGAATCCTGCATAGATAATGAGGTTAGAGAATGGGAACATAAAGACATGGATCAGAGGCTGAATTTCTAATTTATTTAGCAAAAACAATCAAAAGCTTGTTTTTTACGACATTCAAGGCCTGTTTAAAATAGGTGTTAGATGCCATAATAGGTCCCCTTTAAGCTTATTTTTCATCAGTCTGTAAAACGATAACTCAGATTTCTTGCTAAATCTATGAGTAGAGTCGATCGCACTACAGCTCTTTCCCATTTTAGATGTTTTCCAGTTGCTCAAGCTGAAATTCTACGCTGCCACTCAGTCTTTCTGACACTCAGTCTTTCTTTTCTTTCGTAACCCGCTGTGAAGTCGCATCTGTGACATCATGCTCATTCTCTCTATTTAAGTAAAACAGAATCGAAACCTTGAGTCCAAGGACATGGAATAGGGAGACTTTTCCCTTTAATTTGTCTTGTCAGGCAGCATTGTTCCCCTCTCGCTCCAGGTTATGTCACGCTGTTGAAGGTTCCATCACGTTGAATCTTTGCAGGATTGAACCTCCGGTTGTCTGCCCCGTCTAGACAACACACTCATCTAACCTGGACGGGTTTTGCCAAATCGTCTGTTGTCGGATTCACAGGATCCACATTCCCCTTCAGATCTGGTTTCATTCAAAGTCATCAAGGCGAGGGATTTTTCCTTGTTTTTTTTTTTTTTTTAATATTTTTATCCCGGTTTTTTTCCCATTTTTACCACCCCGTGCTCCTACCTACCTAACAGTCCTGGGCATTGCCATCCTCTACCAACCCCTGCACTGAGCTCAGGTCTCCTCCTTAACCTGAGGAGTGAGCAGGCCGCATCTTTTCACCAGACAGGGTGGGGCTTCTCCGGCCGAACGTAGCGCGTGGAAGGATCACGTTATTCCGGCCAGATCCTCCCCACCCCATCTGGCGCCCCGGTTGGCCAGAGGGGGCATGTATAGCCCAGGACTGTGTGCATGTTTTTTGTGAGGGTAGCTCACACTAGCTACCCAGGGGAACACGGGGAGAACATGCAAACTCCACACAGAAAGATCCTTTCGCCAACCCCACCCATGGTGTGGGCACTGAAATCATGGGGGAACTAACACGCACTTCAGCACCCACAGCGTCCCCCGGCGGGAATCGAACCCAGGACCTTCTTGCTGTGAGACCGCTGCACTACCAGCTGCGCCACCGTGCCCCTGTCCGGGATTTTTCCTTGTTGATAAGAAAAGAAAAAATAAAATAACAGACAATACTTGGTTGCATTTGTATGATTAATAGCTATAGTGCATTTGGTTCTGTTGTGTGTTTTAATTGTTAAATCACCTGGAAAATGCATCATTATTATGTGTTTCTTGAAACCTGAAATCTGAAAATGTCTACATTTAGTGGACATTTCATGTCATTTTCTTTTCTTCCCAGTCTGCTCGCCCCATGTCTCTCATCTGCATCTCTCTCGTAGTTTGGGACACATTTACACTAACGTAAACCTTTTACCCTGAAGTGCACAATCGCTTTCTAACCTTCGCTTATTTGCACTGGTCCAAATTACTGGATAAGTCTGTAAATGTTCAACATTTTCAACTTGGTTTGGTTTGGTTTCACACAGAAAAAGAAAAATCAAAGTGTACTGAAATATGTTGCTTCAGACCACATCAGAACTTCCTCCCTTCTAAGTGGTCAGATATTGGTCATGGGAAGGAATATGGACAGACAGGAGGAGGAAGCGACGGTACGTTGTGAAGATGGAGGCTAAATGCCTGTCCTGCTTGTCCCATGTGACGGCAAACTGACGTGGATTAGTTAGAAGTGATTTACTCCTGTTTCTTGCATTTATCATGTCTGCTAAAGGCTTCAGTTCCAACACGAAGCACGGCTGACGCTGGAGAAGAACTTAATGCTCTCAAGTCATTGAAGGCACAATAACAAAGTCTGTGCATTAATCACACAGAACTATAAACTATATGATTTAACTTAGTGTGAATCCCCCAAAAAGGAACTTCTAGACTTGATGCAAGGCCTTAAATCATGTGTTGCGATCATCTTTAATTCCTGTCCTCTTCAATACAAAAATGAGTTTTACAATGAAAGCTTGTTGATCAAAGCTGTTATTAGTAATGTTGCGCGTTATTTAGGCCTGTGTTGAGAAGATTGATTTTCCAATTCTACATCGATTCTCATATTAAATCCTAAAAATCAATTCATATGTCTAAAGACCAACTTTTTTTTTCTCATCATTACATTACAACTTTTGGTATTTTTTTGTTTATGCCCAAAAAAGGAATGTTTTGTTGGACACCAGAATAACTGGTGCCATGTTTTTGCCTTTAAATATGTTTAAAGGTATGAAAACATTAAAGTTTTCAGTTATAATTGCATAAATTGTCTATATTTCTTTGCTTTATTTACCGTCTTGGGGTTACATTAGCATAAAATGATAAAAACCAAATTCTCAAAAATGGGAAAAAATAAAACCGATTTCATCCGTCTCTGTTTCCTCCCTGGATCTGTTTGGTAATTCTGACCCACAATGTTTCTGTTTGCAGCTCTATCAGCATTCTGGGAGCTGATTGGTCCTTACAGCATCATTAGCTGCAATACTTGCTGTTGAATCACAATATAATACTAGTATTATGTTGCATAACTACACAGTCATATAATTAATGCAACAGTTTAAAAACAGTTTTAATAACACTAACACAAATCAATATTGAATTGGATCCAACCAAATCTTGATAATTGATTCTGAATCTTAATTATCATAATCAAATCTATTCTTGACATTTGAATGGATCCCCAGCCCTAGCGTTATTAGTAATTGAGTATCTCTTGATTGCTCCGGTGTGAGTTTCATGTACGGCCCCCCCACCTCCCCACTGCCATTCGCTTGGTAGGTTCTGTACCGATGGAAACAGCAGCAAATGAGACAGTTACCAGACTTATTTTAAAGGAGCTTGAGGCAGGATTGTGGCAGGATTTATGAAAAAAGTTCTTATACGTTTTAAGTTTTCTAGCAATAATGTCAGATGAAGCGTTCCAAACCCAAAAGAATGTTTCCTCTAGTGTATCTCTCCGTTGCCTTGAACAGGCTGTGTGCTGCAAAATGTGCTGCAATTCGGACCTGAGTTTCCCGCGCCGTCCTGCAGATGTGACGTCACATGACGCTGCATGTGCGTTCTCCCCGTTCTCCCGTGCCGGCTTCACTGTTGGCTGCAGTACCCCCAACGGCCGTCGTGGTGAAGGGTGGCGCTAGAGAGTCTCATTTCTTAAAAGGAGCCTCATGCTCCTTTAAAAGAGATCATTTTAATGAAGCGTCTTCCAGTTTTGGCCCAGATCCAAGAAGGATACTGTGTTCACACTCACTACGTTTACATGCAGCAGTTCAATCAGGTTTCTGATCATATAAGACATCGTTCAGGTTTTTAAACTACATGTAAACACCTCAATCTGATCTACTTCAGACCTATATCAGACCTGTATCGGACATTTAATGATCGGATAGCAACACCTAGATAACTCGTTCACAGTCAGAATGTTAACACCATGTAAACGGAGACATAGGATATTTCAGTCTGAGCAGCTGGAGAATTTACTCTGGGGCTTCACCCGGAAGTGAAAGGAGACGGCGCGTGTTACATAGTTGTTTAAACACCTTTGAAAACATCGCGAAAGAGATGCAGAAGCTTCATCAGGACACCGGAGCAGATCAAAATAAAGTGGAAAAATATATGGAAGGCGTAACATTGGAGCCAAACAAAACAACCGTCAACCGGAAGTGGCTCTTTGTTGAAATGGTTACCATGGTTACCGTGGTTACAGCGCCACATAGGAGTCAGCCATGCTCTGGACATTTATCCCATTCTCTGAACAGCAGGTAAACTCAGACAAGTGATTGGTTTATCTGTCAGGAATCATCAGAAATCCCATTTCTTTGCTGCATGTAAACGTACTGACAAAAGAACCTGCACCAAGCAAGAAAGCAAGCTCAAGTTTGGATGAGGAAGACGCCTGCAGGTGTGAAAGAACCCAAAGTTTCCCTGCTTGCTCTGCTCCTCAGAGACGCTCCCACTCTCTCACAACACTGGTCTTTAAACATAAATGAAATCACACACGGCCCTGCTCCAGCGGCCCGGTATCCGGGCTGGAGAATGTGCTTGCAGGCGCTGCAGCTACTCATGCATAGTCTGTTATTTTCCCCCGCTCTCCTCTGCGCTAACCTGTTGACCCGCTGCACTGACCACTGCATGAACTGTCTTTTTCTCTCCGTCTCCGTCTCGTTCTCACTCTGTTTTTCTCTCTCACTGGCTGCCCGTGGCTCGAGGCGGGCCGGGGGAAGTTTGACAAGATAATGAATTGCCATACATGCTGCAGTTTTTCACATTTCACAGCCCAGTAACTCTGCATGTACGGATAAAATGAGTGGGTGGAGGGGTGGGGGGGTTGAGAGAAAGAGTGGGGGAAAAGGCCGTGAGAATACACCAGCAGATAAAAGTGCAGATGAAAGTTAGTCAGATGATGAAAAATGTGTCTTTCTTTTCTGGCACCTTTTCCTTAGTGTCTCTCACCGTGCACTGATGATACACGGGCTACGTTTACATGCAGTCACAATTCAGGTTATTGCTAATATTCCGGTTACTGAAACCTTGGGAATATTCCGTTTACATGGTGATTAATCATTCGGGAAATCTGGATCTGTATCCAAATTCAAAACAAATGCTGCTTCAACTTTTCTCTCACCTTCTTGTAAATCTTCTATCCCGGTACTTTCTACCGTCTACAAATGCAGAAATGTTCATATCCTTCATTACATTTCTGAAGTGATTAGTCTCCTCCTGGTCTTGTGTTTCTCCGTGTTTATAAGAACTTCCTGGACTCAAAAGACCAGGATTCCTTGTGAACAGAGCATGTGCAGAAAACAATTCCTGTTCCGTTTGATGGGGATATTCAGTTTGGTGTTTACATGACCCAATATTCAGGTTTTAAAAGGAGTAACCCAGGGCTCATATTGGGGTTTTTAACCCTTGTACTGTCTTTGGGTCAAAATGATCCAATTCTTCTATCCTTCTTTCCTCCTGCCATGCTCTCTCCTTCCTTCTTCCTTTCCTCTTCTCCTCCTTTTTTACCCTCCTTTACTCCTTTTTCTTCCTACCTCCCTTCCGTCATTCGTTCCTTTATTACCTTCTTTGCTTTTCCTTCCTTCTTTCCTTATTTTCTCCATTACTTCCTTCTTCCCTCCCTTCTTTCTTTCCTTTTCTCCATTCCTTCCTCCCTTCTTTCCTTTTCTCCCTTCTTTCCTTCCTTCCTTCTTTTCTCCCCTTGACCCAAAGACTGCACAAGGGTTGAAAACCCGAATATGAGCAAATTCGGGTTATTCAAAGGGGTTATTGGTGTTTACATGGCCGTGCAAATTTGGGTTATTGCCAATATTCTGGTTTTAAAAGGATTATTGATGCTGGAAACACAGTCACTCTCTCTCTCACACACACACACACACACACACACACACACACACACACACACACACACACACACACACACACACACACACACACACACACACACACACACACACAGTTATGTAATTGTCTGCACAGCTGCTTCCTCATAGTCACAGCAGACAGAAAGTAGAGGATGAGGCAGAAAAACAAAGGATTGGAGATGGTAGAAGTTGGAGAGCAGTGGGTGATGACAGAGAGAGAGAGAGAGAGAGATGAAGAGGTGGAGGAATGTAGCTGCTTATGTAATAATTGATCAAAATGTCAGAAAAAGTAGCTTTTTAAAACCCAGCTCAGGTAATAAATTCCCTTGTTGAATACATCCAGTGGAAGTGTTTTGTGTTCCTGTGTGGTGTGCATCAGCTTCAGAGTAAGAGTAAATCACTACAGCTTAGGTCTAACTAGACCAAATCCGTGTTTTTTCGTGACCATATAAGGATGCTGTCGTTCAGGGACAGCAAAGCAGCAAATGCTGCAAACATTTACACAAAGAGACGTTTTTTTTTTCTTGGTTTTAAACACAAACATGCAGTGAACAATCTGGTGTGGATATTCTCCTCAGTACGCACCGCTCTGATCGCAGCGGCCGTTCACGTTTTAATGTGCTCCCAAATAGAGCTGGGGATCCATTCACATGTCAAGAATCGATTCCGATTCTTAAGATTCAGAATCGATTATCAAGATTTGATCCGATTCGATTTGATTCCGATATTGATTTGGGTTAGTGTTATTAAAACTGTTTTTTGAGCTGTTGCATGAATTATAAGACTGTAGTTCTGCAACATATTAATACTAGTATTATATTGAGATTCAACAGCAAGTATTGCAGCTAATGATGCTGTAAGGACCAATCAGCTCCCAGAATGCTGATAGAACTGCAAACAGAAACATCGTGGGTCAGAATTATCAAACAGATCCAGGGAAGAAACAGAAAAAATGAAATCAGTTTTATTTTTGCCCATTTACGAGAATTTGGTTTTTAGCATTTTATGCAAATATAACCCCAAGACAGTATATAAAGCAAATAAATATAGACAATTTATGCAATTATAACTGAAACCTTTAATGTTTTCATACCTTTAAACATATTTAAAGGCAAAAACATGGAACTAGTTATTCTCGTGTCCAACAAAACATTCCTTTTTTGGGCATAAACAAAAAAAAAAGTTGTAATGTAATGATGAGAAAACAAAAATCAATCTATAGACATATGAATACATTTTTAGGAATTAATATGAGAATTGATTTAGAATTGTAAAATCAATCTTTTCAACACGACTCCCAAACACACACAGTTATTGTCTTTTCTTCATAATTCCCAACCACTGGAGTCAACACACACACACACACACACACACACACACACACACACACACACACACACACACACACACACACACACACACACACACACACACACACACACACACACTGCCATAATTCAGTAAGTGAATAAGGAGTCTATGGTGCAGAGATTAGATAAGCACGGAGCAGTCAGGCTGCAGAATGAAGGCAGAACAAATGAAGTGCTGGTTACGGCGGGAGCTTACGCTGTGAAAGCCATAGGCCTGATCTTTCAAGATGACTGGCTTTCTACGCAGGGCAACTCTCCAGCACCATTCACCACGGAGCCCGATTACTACCGTTTACAAGTGGATTTACTCATTCATCCCTGCACGTTCTCAGCACACACTGGTTATCTGTTATTGTGTCGTGACTCATCGTGGTGTATCTCCCGTGTCGCTGATTTTCCTCTGTTTTTTTTTCAAGCATTTTTTTAAGGAACTGTCTTATTTTGCAGTACGAGCTCTTATGTATGAAAATACTTTTTTCAATTTACTCTGTGCAGCTTTGGCAGAGGAAACGATTGAGCCGAGCCGAGCACAAAGACCGGTGGGAGCTGCATGTTTCTATGTTAGTTAGAACTAGGGGGAAGATTTATTTTTCATTATGCACTTCGAGAAAAAAGTCGAAATGTCGAGGAAAAAAGTCGAAATGTTGAGATTAATGTTGAAGTACAATCTCGAGAAAAAAGTCGAACTGTTAAGAAAAAAGTCAAAATGTCGAGAAAAAAGTTGAAATGTTGAGAAAAAAGTTGAGAAAAGTCAAAATCTCGAGAAAAAGTCAAAATGTCGAGGAAAAAAGTCGAAATGTCGAGAAAAAAGTCGAAATGTCGAGAAAAAAGTCGAAATGTCGAGAAAAAAGTCGAAATGTTGAGAAAAAAGTCGAAATCTTGAGAAGAAATTTGAAATGTTGAGAAAAAAGGTCAGAATTTCAAGAAAAAAGTCGAAATTTCGTGGAAAAAAGTCAAAATGTCGAGAAAAAAGTCAAAATTTCGTGGAAAAAAGTCGAATTGTCGAGATTAAAAAGGAAGGGAAAAAAGGAAGAAAAAAAAGGTCAAACATGTTTTTAAAGCTCCAGGAGCCACTAGGACGGCGCTAAAGTAGAGCCGCTGGTGGATGACCCCTGATCTAGGCCATGAAAAAAAATCTTATTTTGCAGTACAAGCTCTTATGTATGAAAATACTTTTTCAATGTACTCTGTGCAGCTTTGGCAGAGGAAACGATTGAGCCGAGCCGAGCTCAAAGACCGGTGGGAGAGGGAAACTGATGTTTCACTCCACTGTTAGTCACCTGCACGTCCAAAACCACGGACTAAATCCTTTCTGTTAAAGATTTTTGTCCTTCATTGGAACAGGAGGTGGGCAGGAAATGGGAGGGGGGTTATAAATGCTACTGTGCCGGTTCAGCCTTCATTTTCAACCGTGTATGTTGGGGAAGTTACGTACAAACGTCTTTGATTTACCAGAGGTGGTAGTAACGAGTTACATTTACTCAGTTACATTTACTTGAGTAAGTTTTGGGAAATGTTGTACTTTTAGGAGTAGTTTTGAATCACTATACTTTTTACTTTTACTTGAGTAGATTTGTGAAGAAGAAACTGTTCCTCTTACTCCGCTACATTAGGCCACGTTGAGCTGTTACTTTTCTTTTATCCCTTTTATCCACGTACGCGTCAATCTCATGACATCACTGAGTGATTCTTTGGGAAAAATGTTTGTTTTTGCATGTTTTGTCACATTTACACAGACTCAAACACACACAGAGTTTCTATGAGTTCATGTTTGTTCTAGTTCTGCTGGTTAAAAAAGAAAAGTACAAAGGCTGGAAATTTGGTGCTACTTGTGCTTCATTTATTTTTTTATTCTGTTATTATTTTATTTATTTTATTATGTATTAAGGTACTTGAATTTACTTTAAGATTATTTTAATTTAAGCTATTTTTTATTAATTTTAATTTATTTTAATGATTTAATTTGCCTGAAGATGATTATTTTGTACTTTTGTCTGTTTGAATGGTTGTGTTAAAAAAATAAATCAGACGTTACTCAACAGTTACTCAGTACTTGAGTAGTTTTTTACTTTTACTCAAGTAATTATTTGGATGACTACTTTTTACTTCTACTTGAGGCATATTATTCTGAAGTAACAGTACTTTTATTTGAGTACAAATTTTGGCTACTCTACCAGCTCTGATTGTTATTTAATGAAAGTGTTTGCAGATGTTTTCTTTTTTTTTAATGATGAATAACGTAGGAATATTCATCCGTCTTTGGCTCATCACATTCATACGTCTTTGTACTCATGAAGCTCTTTGACACCTGCAGGATCTTTCAGTCACATGAAAAGGTTTTGATTTCAGTTTTGACATTAGTCCACACTTTAAACCATTTGACTCAAAAATAGTTCAGTGACTTTTACCAACTCGTCTTCCATCAATACTGTCATGTGTGTCGCTACTTGATGACGTGCACATTTAACATCTTAACTCACTCTCAAATCAAGTTGCCATGCAACAGGTTCCTGTAGGCTCGTCACTCTTCTACTTCACTTTCACTGACTAGTATTCAAGATCACCCAGCTGAAATCACATAGTTAGAATAAAATAAGTAGTTTTGGTTCAGTTCAGGTGTTCCCAGGTAGAGATAGCTATGGTGCTTTTCCACCAGCACCTACTCAGCTCTACTCATCTCAACTCGGCCTGGTTTCTTTTCTATAACAATTCAGCGTCTGGAGAAGTAGGAGGTTGGAGAAGCTGCTGTGACGTATTTGATTGTGTATCTAAACTAAGAAGACAACAACACTAAAGATGTAGAACCTGGAGGAGATGATAGATGTGCTGCTGGATCTGTGGCTTGTGTTTGATATAGAGTTAAAAAATGAGAGTGAGAGAAACTTCAAGCAGCGTCAGTTTGTCTCTGTGCTGCTGAAAAGTCAGCTGGAGCCGTGAGCAGCTATGAAGAGACAGAGCTCCTGGTAGATCTGGTCGTTCCTTATCTCCGTCTAGATCTTTTTAATTCTCTCCTCAGCACCAGGTTTATAAACATCTGACCCTCAGAGTTGGATCATGAAACAGACTTCTGCTGCCGTTGCTGGTTGAATAAAATGAACCAGAATCCGTCAGAGTCTCTTTCTCTGATTTCCTCCTCCTGACTCAGACGTCTGACTCCAACCCCCCGACCAATCGGTGGCCTGTAGTGTGATGATGTCAGATACAGCCGACTCAGCAGCTTAGAACCTCGGCAGAATAGTTACAGAAAAAGTATCTACTCTGCACGTTAGACCCCTAGTGGAGAAGAACCAAACCGAGTGGAGGAGAGTCGGGCTGAGTAGGTGCTAGTGGAGATAGCGCCATTAGAGACAAGGATGGTTCTGTTCAGCGTCATGTGATCAGGAATAGGCTGGAGCAGATCAGTTAAATGCAGGATATTTTGCCTCTTTAAGTCAGCAGACGTGTCTGCTGGAGTCGTCCTGGGTGGAATGAACGGAGCGAGAACACATGCAGGAATGGAAAGTCTGCCAACGGGAAAAGTGTGTCAAGTGCAACTGATGATGCTTCACACATCCATAAGAACACAAGCACACGCTAAAATAGCCGTTATACTGCAAAAAGTCAAAATCTTAACAAGAATATTTGTCTTATTTCTAGTTAAAATGTCTCATTTTTAGTAAAAAAACAGAAAAATAACTTATTTGACAATTTTCACCTGTTTCAAGTAAATTTTCACTTAAAATAAGTAGAAAAATCTGCCAGTGGAACAAGATTTTTTTGCTTGTAATAAGAAGATAAATCTTGTCCCACTAGCAGATTTTTCTACTTATTTCAAGTGAACATTTACTTGAAACAGGTGAAAATTGTTGTTTTTTCCAGTGATGAGTCTTGTTTTAAGTGTAATGAGATTTTTTTTACTAAAATGAGACATTTTAACTAGAAATAAGACAGATATTCTTGTTAAGATTGTGAGTTTTTGCAGTGATCCATCTTACTTATCCTGTGAAGGACAGAGTCATATTGATAAGTTCAGAAAAATGTTTTTTATTGTTGTGTTTTGATGTATTTGATGTAAGCCCAGTGGATATTTAAAGCTTACAGAAGGCTGCATTTAACTGCTGCTATGTCATTCCTGCAGTATTTCTGCAGCTGTTTTGGTCACTGCTATTATTTGTAATATATTATATTATTTGTAATCAGCACAAATTATCTGTCCCCATATGATCAAATCCACCATCCCCCCTGATTGTTTTTTACAACTCTAGTACTGGTGGTGAGACACAGGTGCGCTGCGTCGTCTCCGTTTCCCTCTCCACATCCTGCTCAACCACGGTTTGCCATCCAATGACAAGTCTGACCTGGCAGCCGTCCACTGCTCCTATTCTCTCTTTTTCTCCTGTTCTCTGCTCTCCTGGGTCTCCCGCCCTCTCTAACCCCCCCTGTCTTTCCTTAACATCCTGTTGTTCATGTGCACTGAATTTTGCACATTAAAATAGTGGAGATGTCAGAGGAGTGGTCTGTAAAAGCTGACGGGAACAACCGTTTCCAAGTGAGCGGTGTCACTTTAGGCCCTGCTTCCTCTTCCTGATCCCTCTTCCTCTGTTCCTCAACTATAACCCCCACTGCAAAAACTAAACAGAAGACAGCTGACTAAAGCATGCTGCGTTTGGGCCCGAGGACACGAGGTTTGTTTTTACAGCATCCAAATGTCACCATGCACCAGTTGTTGAGTTGCACCACGTTCTCTGGTGTTGTTTATTTGTTTATGGGTTTATTTGTAAGGATCCCCATTAGCTATGCCCTTAAACACAGCTAGTCTTACTGGGGTCCACATTAAAAAACAATACATTTAAAACATAAAGTTAAAAACAAGACATGAAGAAAGAAAACTAAATAACACGGTAAACCTACATTAAACTTTACCGTACATGTAAATCATTATCTTAAAGCAAAAAAACCTACATGAAACATTCCAATATACAGTAAAACATCATTTAGATCAGCGGTCGGCAACCCAAAATGTTGAAAATATTGGACCAAAAACACAAAAAACAAATATGTCTGGAGCCGCAAAAAATGAAAAGTCTTGTATCACAACACATGCTGCATGTTTCTATATTAGTTAGAACTGGGGGAAGATTTATTTTTCATTATGCACTTCGAGAAAAAAGTTGAAATGTCGAGGAAAAAAGTCGAAATGTTGAGATTAATGTTGAAGTACAATCTCGAGAAAAAAGTCAAAATGTCGAGAAAGAAGTTGAAATGTTGAGAAAAAAGTTTAGAAAAGTCAAAATCTCGAGAAAAAAGTCGAAATGTCGAGGAAAACAGTCGAAATGTTGACAAAAAAGTCAAAATGTTGAGAAGAAATTTGAAATGTTGAGAAAAAGGTCAAAATTTCAAGAAAAAGTCGAAATTTCGTGGAAAAAAGTCAAAATTTCGTGGAAAAAAGTCGAAATGTCGAGATTAAAAAGGAAGGGAAAAAAGGAAGAAAAAAAAGGAAAAAAAAGGTCAAACATTTTTTTAAAGCTCCAGGAGCCACTAGGGCGGCGCTAAAGAGCGGCATGCGGCTCTAGAGCCGCGGGTGGATGACCCCTGATCTAGGCCATGGAAATCAGATCAAAAATACACCTTACCCTGTCCAGTATGTACATGTATCTGTATAAGTGTGTATGGTATCCTATACATATGATATCCCAAGGTGTTTCTTCATTTGCTTTTTGAATATTGATTTCTGAGTAATTTAGTCATATAGTGGTAAAAAATTCCATGATTTCATTGATCTATATTCTACTGTATGCTTCAGAAAATTAGTGTTTGGCTTAGGAAGTGAAAACCGGCCCTTTGCTGATTGTACTGATCTAATGGAGTTTTGGATTGTAAAACCTTCCATATTGCAAACAGAAGTGCAGCAGTTGTTTTGTTGGGGTTTCTAGAAAGTCCCCACTGATTTGCTTCATGAGAAGATGCTGCTTTGCATCTTAACCTTTTTGCAGTTTAACACCTGGTAGGAAAACAGCCGTTTCCCTGCACTTTAACTACAGTAGCTCCTCCCAACGTACTCTAGTGTGTGTGTGTGTGTGTGTGTGTGTGTGTGTGTGTGTGTGTGTGTGTGTGTGTGTGTGTGTGTGTGTGTGTGTGTGTGTGTGTGTGTGTGTATGTGTGTGTGTGTGTGTGTGTGTGCGAGTGTCTGAGTGTCTGAGTGTGTGAGTAATGACATCATTCTTTGTGTGTAGAGGATGTTGATAGTGGCAGAGGAAATGACTGTGTGTGCGTGTGTGTGTGTGTGTGCATGTGTGCGTGCGTGCTAGTGTGTGTGTGCCAGCTTGCCAGGATCAGCAGGACAGACTTGCACGTGCGCTGCCCTCTGGATTCACAAAGACTTATCTCCACAGTTGAACCTCAGCGACAGGAAACAAAGGTTTCTGGAGCTCGGACACATTTCATTCCAGCTGCATTCATGAACACGTGCACCCCCGAGCTTCCAGAATAGTCCATGTTCCAGACCAGATATCAGCACCACTCAAGGTGACCAAACTTACTTATGATTTTTGAAAAGATCCATGTCTGTAGATCATATTTTGCTAAGATAACCTTCCTGAGTGGCAGCTCACAGTTATCAGCTCATGAAGTTACCACCCCCTTCAGGTTAATTGATGATTCTAAATTGGGTTTATTATACATTTCCTGAATCTTTATGGTCCTGTGAGTATTCCAGTGTGGCAGGGTGGAGGAGCAGCAACCACTCAGGTGATGGGTCACAGGTGTGTCCCATCAACCTCTCCACCCTGCCCGCCTTTATAAGGCGTGGCTGCTCCTGGAGAAGGGTCTGGTCTGCTGTGAAGGAGCTGAAGCACACGTGTTGGTGTTGGGTGAAATAAAAACAGTTTGTGAACTGAAACTCTGTGTCCTCTCTGTCCTGTCGGTCGGGCCCCCGTAGCACTTGCCCTGCTACACTGGCGCCCAACGTGGGGCCCGACAGGATGGAGGAGGGAGGCACGGAGCGGGCCCTGGGAGCGTTGGCCCGGGCACTGGCGGACCTGGCAGTCCTGCTTCAGGGCCAGGGTGAGCGGCAGCTCACGGCGCTGGAAGCGCTGGTGGCGCCGCAGCCGACAGGCCGGGAGGCTGCGGCCGGATGGTCCCCGGCCTGAGGTTGGCGATGGGGGTGTGTGGCAGGGTGGAGGAGCTGCAACCACTCAGGTGATGGGACACAGGTGTGTCCCATCAACCTCTCCACTCTGCCCGCCTTTTTAAGGCAGGGCTGGACAGCAGCAAGGGGGCTGGAGCTGCTGGTGCATGTGTGTCTGCTTGTTCACGTGTGGGAAATAAAAAGTGGTTGTGCACTGAAACTCCGTGTCCTCTCTGTCCTGCCACTCAGGAAGGGTCATACCAAAATATCCTCTATAGACATGGATCTTTTCAAAATTCAGAAGTAAGTTTTGTCACCTTGAGTGGCGCTGACCAGTGAAACTTTGGTCTCTGGTCCCTGGACTAGAAGTTTCTGCTCTCGTGTGAAAGGCAGAAGTGTATTGAACAAATGCTCAGAGAAAAGTCCATCAGACAGACATGTGGTTCAGTTAAGATTGTTCAACCCAGCTTTTCTGATCACGAGTCCCAGTCTCAGCCCCTAGGAGGAAATAACAAAACATCACTCTCTAAGTGACGAACAAACATTGATTTCACATTAATGATGGAAGAATGTTCTTCCAATGCATTCATGTGTTTTGCACAAATAAACTCGGCGTAAATGTGTGTACTCACTCAGACAAGCCCATCTGTTTAGAACAGTGTAGCTGTTATTAAGATAAGAGTCCCTGAAGTGTTTGCTGGAAAATCATTTCCAAGCTGCACTTGAGGCTGCAGTCAGTGTGTCCGTCTGAAACCGCTCTGCTGGAGAGTTTCAGGAGGGATGTTAGGGTATAAATCACCACGGCAACACGTACACACTAACGATGATGTGTGTGTGTGTGTGTGTGTGTGTGTGTGTGTGTGTGGGCGTGGTTGTGTTAGAATGAGATGTGCAGTTGCAGAGGGGGTGGAGTGGGCCAGTGTTCTAAGTGTGCCTTTATTCATGCATAATTGGTGTGTGTGTGTGTGTGTGTGTGTGTGTGTGTGTGTGTGTGTGTGTGTGTGTGTGTGTGTGTGTGTGTGTGTGTGTGTGTGTGTGTGTGTGTGTGTGGAACAGTAAATGGGTCAGATCCAGCAGAGGAGGATGACCTTGGGAATTGTGTCCTGTTTTCCTCCAGGACTGAACCAACACACGTCTTTGCCTTTGTTTTTGGAGGACGAGGACCAAGAGCAGTGTGACAGAAAAGTTGAATTGAAATAAAGATTGCTCTTAAATGTCAGTCTTTGCTGTGGCATTAAGTCGTAAATCTTACTGAAGAAGGATGCCCAAAAGTGAAATGCTATGAACAGTCACTATTTAGTGCTTTGAATCATCTGCAAAGGCTTCACCGGTAATAATTACGGCTGGCGATCCATTCAAATGTCTTTGATTCTTAAGGTTCAGAATTGATTATCACGCTTTGATTCGATCCAATTCGATTCGATTCCGATATTGATTTAGGTTAGTGTTATTAAAACAGTTTTTTCAGCTGTTGCATGAAGGATATGACTGTAGTTCTGCAACATATTAATACTAGTATTATATTGAGATTCAACAGCAAGTATTGCAGCTAATGATGCTGTAAGGACCAATCACCTCCCAGAATGCTGATAGAACTGCAAACAGAAACATCGTGGAGCAGAATTACCAAACAGATCCAGGGAGGAAACAGAGACGGAGGAAATCAGTTTTATTTTTTCCCATTTTTGAGAATTGTATGCAATGTGTAACCCCAAGACAGTATATAAAGTAATCGAATATAGACAATTTATGCAATTATAATTGAAAACTTTAATGTTTTCATACCTTTAAACATATTTAAAGGCAAAAATATGGCAGTAGTTATTCTGGTGTCCAACAAAACATTCATTTTTAGGGCATAAACCAAAAAATACCAAAATCGATCTTTTAGACATACAAATTGATTTTTAGGAATCGATTTAGAATCGGAATGTTTTCAACACAGGCCTAATGAGAATTGTAGTTCTTGTCGGTCATGTAGACACAATCGGATCAGGGAATATAAAAACAAACATGAATAATGCTGCAGACTTGTTTGATTTTAAAAGGTTACTCGTAGGTCCTTTACAAACCTTAATGTGGGTCCTCAGAAGTCGGATCATTAGAGGACAGACCTGATTCTCCCACACGATACGGGAATAAAACACATCCTTTTCACTTGCAATACCTAATGTGTTGTTATTTTTAATCACCAAAGGCAGTAGCTGGAAATAACTGGGCACAACTCACAGAACAAAAGGAATATGGAAGTAAGACGATTAAATCTTTTCTTTTCCAACAGCACAAATCAGACTGCACAAGCATAGATGCAGGAATCCAGCACAGTCATGGAGATGCACAAACTGCAGTCATCCACTACGTTTACATGCAGTCAAAAGTGGGGTTAAGGTCAATATTCCGGTTACTGAAACATGGATAGTCAATAGTCGAATCAGTTTGTTCAACAAATCCTGTTGATGAACCTGCTGAGTTTTAGTGAAAGGGTTCACTCAGTCGTGCATGAGGCAGTGAGCAGACGGCTATTTTTGATGGAAAACGTTAAGCTTTTAAAAGTATTCCTCTCTCTGATTTCACCACCTTTCCTAGCAGACCCTGCAAGGGGAAACCTGCAGTAGAAAAGAATGGCTGGTTGAAGTGTTTTCACCGGTTCAGTGATCTGTTCAGTCCTTCCTAGCGAAGTGAACGTTGGCTCAAAACGTCCAGGAGCCATTGCCAAACTGTAGAAAAGATAAAAGACGTAAAAATGATCTAGCGGCAGGAACTTGGTGAATGTAGGGAGTTTTCGGAGGAGAGAGGATGACAGCACTGGCAGAATCAGAGCCAGATCACGCTCCATTCAGCTGCGTTTAATGTGCAGTCCCAGCTCCAATCAAGTACCAGACCATGTGCTCGACAAATGTTTCAAATTAAACTTTTTAATGGACTTATTCTAGTGATTCAGTAAACTAAAAACTACACCCATCCTTAAGTTACGGTCTTTGGAACGTTTTTGGCTGGGAAATCTTCCCCTGCTGCAAAAACTCAAAATCTTAACAGGAATATTTGTCTTATTTCTAGTTAAAATGTCTCATTTCTAGTCAAAAAATCTCATTACACTTAAAACAAGACTCATTACCAGACAAATAACTTGTTATTCGACAATTTTCACCTGTTTCATGTAAATTTTCACTTGAAATAAGTAGAAAAAAATCTCAATATAATACTAGTAGCAATATTTTGCATAACTACAGTCATATAATTCATGCAACAGCTCAAAAAACATTTTTAATAACCCTAACCCAAATCAATATCGGAATCGAATCGAATCGGATCAAATCAAATCTTGATAAGCGATTCTGAATCTTAAGAATCGGAATCGAATTGATTCTTGACATTTTCACCTGTTTCAAGTTAATTTTCACTTGAAATAAGTAGAAAAATCTGCCGATGGAACAAGATTTATCTTCTCATTACAAGCAAAAAAATCTTGTCCCACTGGCAGATTTTTCTGCTTATTTCAAGTGAAAATCTACTTGAAACAGGTGAAAATTGTCAAATAACAAGTTATTTTTCTGGTAATTACTCTTTTTTTAAGTGCAATGCGATTGTTTTGACTAAAAATGAGACATTTTAACTAGAAATAAGACAAATATTCTTGTTAAGATTTGGAGTTTTTGCAGTCCAAATGTCCCTGATTATTTATTCTATAAAAGAAAACTTTGGGACACCAGTTTGAACATGGTTGATAATGAGGACCTCTGCGTGGGCAGATGTGCTGTTTTAAAGAGACAAATGGCTGTGTTGTCTGGCCCGACACCGCCGTGCCGGCTGTACAGGGATATGTGGGTCGCCAGCTATTTTAATCCACAATGTTGTCGGGAATACCGAAGGGAATAGACGAGCGCTGTAAAGAGTGCGCAGAAATGTGCTGTACATGTGCCTGGACCGGTTGGAGGGGACGGAGCAAAATGAAGACGAGGTCCGTCTGAGAAAAAGCATGGGGAGACAGAAAGGAGCGTTAGCGGCAAACATGGTTCTGTCACTTTCAGAGAGGACAGAAAGCAGGCGAAGAACGCTTGCATTTGTTCTTTTCCCTCCATCTTTACCCGCCACGGAGCACCATGCCTCAGAGCACTTATCTGCTCATAAAGAGGAATTGTTTTAGACAGCTAGAAACTCTGCTGGGTTTTATAGCTCTGATCAAACAGTGCAGGTGTCACCACCAACACTGCTGTTCAGGCTGGATGCAGCATAAGAGGAGAGTACAGAGAAATGATGATGATGCTCCGACGAGCTGATCAGACCCCTGGACGTCACTGGACGTCAAAAAACAAAGAAATTACAGAAAAACCCAGTATTTGGCAATCTTTTATCAAAACTAGCATTGTGTTTATTGCGTTATATACAGAGGTGGTAGTAACGAGTTACATTTACTCCGTTACTTTTACTTGAGTAAGTTTTGGGACATGTTGTACTTTTAGGAGTAGTTTTGAATCACTATACTTTTTACTTTTACTTGAGTAGATTTGTGAAGAAGAAACTGTTCCCCTTACTCCGCTACATTAGGCTACGTTGAGCTGTTACTTTTCTTTTATCCCTTTTATCCGCGTACGCGTCAATCTCATGACATCACTGAGTGATTCTTTGGGGAAAATGTTAGTTTTTGCATGTTTTGTCACATTTACACAGACTCAAACACACACAGAGATTCTATGAGTTCATGTTTGTTCTAGTTCTGCTGGTTAAAAAAGAAAAGTACAAAGGCTTGAAATGTTGTGCTACTTGTGCTTAATTTATTTTTTTATTCTGTTATTTTATTATTTATTAAATCAACTTTACTTTAAGATTATTTTAATTTAAGCTATTTTTTATTTTTTATTCATTTTAATGTATTATTTTATTGATTTAATTTAAATTATATATATATATATATATATATATATATATATATATATATATATATATATATATATATATATATATATATATAGAGAGAGAGAGAGAGAGAGAGAGAGAGAGAGAGAGAGAGAGATATTTCTCTCATGAACATTAAACAGTCTTTTACAGTTTAAGGGAGCACTTTACTCCAAACAGAATTTGTTTTTCTCCACATTATAATTTGACAAGTCCACAAATTCACAATCTATTCTGACTGGAATCATTCAAACTGGAACACTATAACCGAACGCCACAAAAGTCATTTAGACAAACGTCTCAGATGAAATGGTAAAAGAATAATGACACTGAGCCCAGCAAGATACATTTAAACACAAATAAATCAGGCCAAGTTACTGAAGAGACAGAGATGATCAGACAGAGACATATGGGATATTTTTCATGACATCGTCGTATTCAGTCAAGCAGCAGGATATTAAAGACTATCCATCCAACCTTCCCTCTGTGTGGGAGTTTAAGGAATAACATCAAATACCCCTAATCTATCTATGTTATGTTAATCCAGAACTCTGTTGGAGTTTTAAGTCACCAGTGAACTTTACTCTGCTGTTTCTGGACTGAGGGAGGAAAGCTGCCTAGACCCCAGAACCCAGAGCAAACACACTCCACACATGCCCCTTCCAGGATTTGAACCTTCTTCCTGTGAGGTGCAACCACCACGCCAGCTCTACTTCCGTCATCGTATCCACATTTACTGTCATGCTGTAACAAACCCAGGAAGGAAGTGTTGGAGGAAGCCGGTAGTCTGCAGACTTCCATCCATACAGGACACAGAGAGGACAATCCAGAGCCGTCCACTCTCTTTCTACTTCTCTCTCATTCACGTTTCCTCGCTCGTTTTTGCAAATCTCCACTTTGGCCGGAGTTTTCAGAAATGATGGTTTTTGGTGACTTTGAGCTTCTTTTTCGTGTAAACGAACGGCCAAAACACATGAAAACACCACGGTTTTTTGCTACGTAGAAACGGGGCCTCAGACACTCTGCTTGATTCCATCCCTCTGCAGGGTGTGCATCTTCTCAAGCTAGAGTCATGGATGTGTGTTACTGACTTCAGAGCACCTGTGAATACTAGAAGATGTGAAGTTGGATGAGATCCAGGCTGGGAGCTGGATACTTCAGCTCTCTTTTATATGTACACTTCATGTACGTGTGTGTGCTTGTGATGCCACACAATCCTGCATATGGCTCAGTGAATAAATGTCCAGTGTTTGATTCAGACTACTGGTAAAAATGGCTAATTACTAGAGAGTTGATTGCTGGTGCGCCTGCACTTAGAAAAGACAGTGATGGCTGAGCATGAGGAGAAGGAACTTTAGGAGCTCCAAGCATGGACAATGTCATATCTTCAAATGTCCTCACATCAGTGTAGACATCACCTTGCTTTCCTTCTTGTTGTCTTGTCTTTTAATGTTAATGGCAAAATGGTTCACATGTTTTATGTGCTTTTATTGAAAGTGTTTTAACTTTCTGCATCATCTGCTGTATGTATCTATCTATCTATCTTTTAGTCAAAAAATCTCATTACACTTAAAACAAGATTCATCACCAGATAAATAATTTGTTATTTGACAATTTTCACCTGTTTCAAGTAAATTTTCACTTGAAATAAGTAGAAAAATCTGCCAGTGGAACAAGATTTATTTTCTCATTACAAGCAAAAAAATCTTGTTCCACTGGCAGATTTTTCTACTTATTTCAAGTGAAAATGTTATTTGAAACAGGTGAAATTTGTCAAACAAGTTATTTTTCTGGTAATGACTCTTATTTTAAGTGTAATGAGATTTCTTGACTGAAAATGAGACATTTTAACTAGAAATAAGACAAATATTCTTGTTAAGATTTTGAGTTTTTGCAGTGTGAACTGCAGGATACATCCCAAAGTGCAAAGAAGAAGAGTGTTTCTCCTTTAACCCCAACACTTCATAACGCAAGGAGAGTTACATCTGCCTGGTTTTTAATTCCGTACACACACACACACACCACACACACACACACACACACACACACACACACACACACACACACACACACACACACACACACACACACACACACACACACACACACACACACACACAGGCCTGCATGAGTCATGCTTCCACCGCTCTGCTCTCCAGCTAGCTGGATGAGATCAGTGACTTCCTCAAAACACTGAAGACTCTGGGGCTACAGGAGACAGAGAGACACCACGCTGTGTCTGGTGACAGAGCTGCCTCCTGGGAGACACTTAGACACACACACACACACACACACACACACACACACACATACACCAGCCCCTCCGAGGGTTCTCTTGTCTCTACTGGCTACAACACAGAATGAGACTAAAGCAGCTGCCGAGCAGACACCATTTATGAAGTGATTCCATCACTTTTAGCTGATAATTAACACCATGTTGTTGTCAATAAAGGGCAAAACTTAATTTCCTGCATGTCAAGTACAAAGCAGTTTTTAATAACTAGTAAAAATGATTCATTCATTATTTGATTCATTATTTGAATTCAATTCTACGGTGGCCGAGACCCGCCATTGCTGAAAGTAAAAGTAACGCTGCAAACAGAAATAAACGCAGCTGCAAATAAAAGAAACGCTTAGCAAATAAAATATACGCTGCAAACAAAAAGAAACGCCGCTGCAAATAAAAGAAACACTGAAAATATAAAGAAACCACGCTGCAAATAAAAAAAAAAACGACGCAAATAAAAAAGCCACAACGGAAGTGAATTACCGGGGACTATTTTTGCTGATGCACCGGTGTTTTTATGTGAGAGTGTTGTTGTTTTTGTTGTTTTTATCATTAATAATAATGCCAAGAATAATCTAAAGCGTGGGTAACAATAGTTATTTGGATGAATGTGAAGTTGAAGCTGTGTGTGGTGGTCAGGGACTTCTCCTCTCACGTAAAAAACACCGGTGCATCAGCAAAAATAGTCCCCGGTCATTTTGTTTGTTTTTATTTGCAGCGTTTCTTTTATTTGCAGCGGCGTTTGTTTTTATTTGCAGCGTTACTTTTATTTGCAGCAGCGTTTCTTTTTATTTGCAGCGTTTCTTTTATTTGCAGCGGCGTTTCTTTTATTTGCAGCGGCGTTTCTTTTATTTACAGCAGCGTTTCTTTTTATTTGCAGCGTTTCTTTTATTTGCAGCGGCGTTTCTTTTATTTGCAGCAGCGTTTCTTTTTATTTGCAGCGTTTCTTTTATTTGCAGCGGCGTTTCTTTTATTTGCAGCAGCGTTTGTTTCTGTTTGCAGCGTTACTTTTATTTTCAGCAATGGCGGGTCTCGGCCACCGTACAATTCAATTCAATCTAATTTTATTTCTATAGCGTCTATTCCAACAGAAGTTGTCTCTAGGATCTTTCCAGAGACCAGAACATAAACCCCAAGCAATTACAATATATATTACAATCAATGAATCAATGTAGCTGTGCAGCTCAAAGACGAGTCCTTATGCTACCAGGACATTGTCTCACTCATTTATAGCTTTGTTTGTTTCTGTTGTTGATGCTATTGATCGTGAGGACTGATCACTGCACTTGGTCCAAACCCTAACTAAGAGATTTAAGTCCATTCACGGAATGTTTGTGAATGTAGCAGCGTGTTAGGCCTTCTGTAGCAGCAGGTAGTTTTACAGGACCTTACACGGCAGGAACGGTTTCAGGATTATACTTGTACCTAAAGAATTTCAGGAAGTCTTCCCTAAAAACTGCTGGCTGGGGGAGGAGATGCTGTTGTTCACCTGCCTCAATATCCCCTTTAAGTATGAAATCTTCTTATTCATCACCACCATCACAGTGCATACATATTGCAAAAAGAAATGCTGCCATAAACTCAACTACTCCAGTGTTGATTTTGTAATTCCAGTTTCTTTTTCTTCTTCTTCATTGACATCATTTTTTAGTCTTTAGACAGCAAAAGAGGTGCATAACCATGTCCAGGTGGTATGGAGTGGCAGTGACATTAAGTCTGTGGTCCTACTGGATCCATCACTGGAATGGAGTCATCATGGCGGTCCGGTCCGGAACATTCCAGCCTCCTTTATGAGAAAAAATAATAAAAATGAAAGCTGCAAGCAGCCATGAACGGGCCCTCGCGCGTGCAATTTTCACCCATAAAGATCAATGACTCAAAACTAAGTCCTATGACACCACCCATGACTCTTTATGTCAAACCATTCAAAAAATATGGCAGAAAATAGGAACTATCAAATATCGACCAATCAGAAGAAGGGGCGGGGCTGATTTACACCAATTAAGGTGAAGGAGTCAAAACCGAGTCCGATGACACCACCCACGACTCTTTATGTCAAACCATTCAAAAGTTATGGTAGAAAGAAATATGGACCAATCAGATGAAGGGTGGGTGTGTTTTTTGGCGTCTAGCGTTGCCACGGTAACGCTTTTGACTGAGAAAAGTAATGTGCGTTGTCGCAGGATGGAGACAAACATTTCAATGTATAACACACCTGGGTGCACGATACGGTTCGGGCCGTATTAACGGCCGAAGGAATGGCATAAATTGGGCCAAAATTACGCGATTAATTCAAAATGGCCGACTTCCTGTTGGGTTTAGCCCATGGCGCCAAGAGACTTTTCTTTAAGTTGCGCCCTGATACAGGTGTGTACCGGATTTCGTGCATGTACGTCAAACCGTATTGTGGGGCTTGAAGCACAAAGTTTTTCTAAGTGCTCGGGCCCTAATAAAACCCAAAACAAAATCTAAATGGGAAACTACTGAAACAAAGAAAAGCTTAATGAATGGCGCAAATATATATATATATATATATATATATATATATATATATAATTTTTTTTTTTTTTCCCATTACATCACCCAGTGCTCCTACCTAAGTGACAGTCCTGGGCGCAAATATTTCCTTCTAAACGAAAAGGGGAGAAAGTTTGGGAGCCGCTAGTACAGACGTTGATAACTCAATTTCTAATCGTGATCATCTAATGGCCTCTCTGATATATTTACATTAGTCTATTAGACAATGAAGTGAAGCGAGAGGAACATAAAGGAAGGGATCAGCTGCTGGAGCGTCCTAATGGATTGACCCTTTCTGTGTGTGTGTGTGTGTGTGTGTGTGTGTGTGTGTGTGTGTGTGTGTGTGTGTGTGTGTGTGTGTGTGTGTGTGTGTGTGTGTGGTGGAGGAGGAGGGACGAAGTGGGGGATGAGGTCATTGTGTAGTTTGAGCATGCGTGACACTATGCGTGTCTGAGTGTGTGTGTGTGTGTGTGTGTGTGTGTGTGTGTGTGTGTGTGTGTGTGTGTGTGGGTAAGTGATGACTTCATTCCTTATGCATTTATTTATGATCACCGTTACACCTCAAGCAGCATGTGTGTGTGTGTGTGTGTGAGTGTGTGTGTGGTGTGTGAGTGCGTACCATCTTATGAAGAAGAACCCAAAAAGATCAAATATTCTCATCTATGATTTTTAGAATGAAAGGTCAGTATTTATGAGAAGAAGATGAAAAGACTTGAACAAGAGTGAGCCATCTTTTGTTTTTTGACTTGACGTCACAAAGGAAATAACAGAATTTGGAGATATACTCCCTTTTTAGCAGCCCAGCTCCTAACAAAGCCCAGAAGAACGGGGACTGTAGTCTGCAGTTAGTCATGGAGATGACTGTTCACTAGCTGCAATAGGAAGCATTTACACTGCAAAAACTCAACATCTTAACAAGAATATTTGTCTCATCACTGGAAAAAAACAACAATTTTCACCTGTTTCAAGTAGATTTTCACTTGAAATAAGTAGAAAAATCTGCCAGTGGAACAATATTTTTTTGCTTGTAATGAGAAGATACATCTTGTTCCACTGGCAGATTTTTCTACTTATATCAAGTGAAAATCTACTTGAAACAGGTGAAAATTGTTGTTTTTTTCCAATGATGACTCTTGTTTTAAGTGTAATGAGATTTTTTGACTAAAAATGAGACATTTTAACTAGAAATAAGACAAATATTCCTGGTAAGATTTGGAGTTTTTGCAGTGCCGTGTTGCTAAGTCCAACCCCCCCTGTCCGATGTGAAAGGTAATATAGTGAAATATATCACTTGCTAACATTTTGTTAAATAGTATGCTTAGCTTGTCTTAGAGATGCACTTTTTTCAGTTTTTCACTTGTACAGATAAAGAGAATAAAAAAACTGGAAGTGAATCTGGATCAGGGAGCGGAAGAAGATGAGATAATTGAACCTGTCACTTTACTCTTTTAATTTTGTTTTAATTGTGTTTACGGATACGCCTCATAGATTGCCTCATAGAATACAATGTAAAAAGTGTTTACAGCTGCATTTATGAACCTGTTGGGTGTTATAATGTGTCACCAGATGGAACTGAAATGTTCCAATGTGCATAAATCCTGTTTGTAGTGGACATAAACAGTCATCAGCATGGAAATGCCAGTCAGCGCTGGGAAGAGCAAACGCTGGTGCTATTAAGACATCAGTTCAACGACAACGAGGCAAACATTGTGATTTAGGAAAAACCCAAAACAACCCC
The DNA here is from genome assembly GCF_033807715.1 of Cololabis saira. Lineage (NCBI taxonomy): Eukaryota > Metazoa > Chordata > Actinopteri > Beloniformes > Belonidae > Cololabis > Cololabis saira. Next base: position 4,106,635 of record NC_084592.1, on the reverse strand, counting down.
CAAGACAAACACACAAACACACATAACTTTTGTATTTCAGGCCCCGTTTCCACGTAGCAAAAACTGTGGTGTTTTCATGCGTTTTGGCCGTTCGTTTACACGAAAACGAAGCTCAACGTCACCAAAAACCATCATTTCTGAAAACAAAGTGGAGATTTGCAAAAACTCCGTCTTCACGTTTGCTTGTAAACAGAGAGAAACAGACATTTAGGCTTCAGAACGTCACATTATGAGACAGAAACGTCACCAGCGTCATGAGTGACACCTGTGTTTACAATTAGTTTGGCCACCGACAATATTTTCTTGTATTTTACCTGTTTTGTATTCTAAAGTCACACTTAAAAGTAACTCCACTTCTCTGTCAGTCCAAACGAAAGACTCTCGTTCCGTCTTGGAAGTACCATATTTTCCGCACTATAAGGCGCACCTCACTATAAGGCGCACTGTCAATGAATGACGTATTTTAAAACTTTTTCCATATATAAGGCATTATAAAGCGCTACAGTAAAATAAATAAAAATAAAATTGAATTGAATACAGTAGAGGCTGGGGTTACGTTCTGCATCCATTAGACCAAGGGTCAGCAACCCGCGGCTCCGGAGCCGCATGCGTCTCTTTCATCCTTATACTGCGGCGAGAAGTGTGAGAAAAGAAAAATATCTGAAGAAAATGGAACATTCACTGATGCCTGGGCAGATTCATTTGCATTTACCTCTGATGAGAGTGGCCTACCAGTATGCCTCATTTGTGGAGAAAAACTGTCCAACAATAAACGGTCAAATGTCGCAAGACATTTCAACGATACACACAGAGCCTTTGCTGAAAAATATCCAGAGGGAGAAGAGAGAAAAAAAGCTGTTTCGGAACTGATCCACATATAAGGCGCACCGGATTATAAGGCGCATGGTCAGCTTTTGAAAAAATGGAAGGCTTTTAAGTGTGCCTTATTGTGCGGAAAATACGGTAACTGGAAGTTACTCGTGTCATTTGTTGTTGTTTTTTTCCAGGATTCTGATTGGCTAGCATGACTTTATCTTCTCGTTACACTGCCCCCTGTAGGTTTGGCTGCTTATAGCACCTTAACAGTGTATTAATGCAGGTTTGTGTAAATGATGGTATTTTTCAAAACGTAGAGGGGGAAATATCAGTTTTTGTAAATACCCGGCTATGTGTAAACACTTTAAATGACACAATGCCGTGGCTTCGTGGAGGCTCTGACTGCCTCTCGAAAATGTTTTTATCTGACAAAGTTCTGTAAATTCTGTTTCATACGTATCTGTGTTTTCCATCTGAGTGTGTGTTTGTGACGACGGAGTGGAATGTCTGTTTTCCCGGTTATCGCGCCGCCACCAGCAGCATGTGTTTGCCAGGTGATGTGTGGAATGAAGCCGTGGTCTGAGTCAGGACACAGATGTGCAGCCAGATGTGCTTTGCTGCGGATTAGAATCAGATTCTTTCTGTAGCACCGTGTTGCAGAGCAAGTGACTCACGTTTCCAGCTCAGCAGTAACCTGACACTTTTCTGACTGGTTCAAGTGTCCATTCCAAGCTTTTCCTTCTTCTCTTTGATCTGTAAACATTTCATCAAGTGGTATCATCGACAGGTGAACGGTGTTGTTGACTTTCTGCCTCTTTCACACATCGGCAGAGTTCCTGCACACACAGTACTCCCTGCTATCTCATCTTTTTCAAAAGTGCAGGAAAAGAAGCAGAGAAATGGTCTCGAAGTCTCCAAAAAAAGGAATTTTTCGATTGTCTTTTTCAGAGCTGTCAAAAGTATTCACATTCATTACTGGTTTCAAAACTATTTAAAGTATAAAAGTAAAAGTAATGCAAGGGGGAAAAAAGCCATTAAGCACAAAAGCCATTGAAAATGAATGCATCTTAGTATAATGCCAATATATTAAAGAAGCATATATGTGTACTATTGAGCATTAACATGTGTTTCAGAGAACAGAAGATATGATGACTAGTTACCTATAAGTATTGTAATGGTGCAAAAAGTCAAACTTCAGAGGCATGTTATCATTTATCCTAACCTTTATTGGAATGTACATCCAAGTTTAGTTGCAGGAATCTGAGGGAACGGATGTAAGAACAAAACTGGACAAGAACATCTGAAACAACCACAACCAAATTCACTCTATCCGGATGGAGCAATTTAACGGGAGAGTTTTTATTAAAGGCCCAAATGAAATAGAGTAACAAGGCTGTTTTTAAAATGTAAGGAGTAAAAAGTACAGATAATTGCGTGAAAATGTAAGGAGTAAAAGTAAAAAGTTGTCTGAAAAATAATTACTCCAGTATAGATAGTATAGATAACCAAAATAAGTAAGGTAACGAAGTATTTGTACTTCGTTACTTGACACCTCTGTTCTTTTTAAAAAAATGTTGGTTAAGTAGACATAGTGAAGCTGCCCATTCTCTGGAATAAAAATAGGATATGGAAGAATCTGTTAAGGATCAAGTTCACATAGCAGAGAGCAGTTTTTCCCCAAACATTATTAGATTTAGCCACACATCAGTTGGAGTGTCAGGTGAGCTGCACTGTGGACTGAGAAATAGAGAAGCTCGCTCCTGAAAAGCCAGTCTATATTCATGACCGGGTCATGGTGACCTACACGGGCAGTTAGGAGTCACACTGAATCATATTTTTGTAAAAATCGGAATAAAAAAATAAAAACAACCAAACACATCACAAATATCCAAATACCTGATTATTAAGAGTGTTTTATCTCCGATCCCCCTGTGGTTCAGTTAAGGCAGAGGTTTTCAACTGGTTTGGTCTCAGGGACCACCATTATAACCAAGAAGCAACTCGGGGACCAACTGCTTTTGGGGATGTTTGTTTTATTTTGCACCTTGCTTTTAAAAACGAGTATTGGCCTATATAGGCTATTTATTTGCATCAGTGTCTATTTTTATTTGCACCTTTTTCTATAAAAAAACAAAACAAAAAACAGTCAATGAAAAATTAATAGGAAGCCAAGAGGGCTTATAATATTACAAAGTTCACTCTCACTCATTTGACATAATTTGGATGGGTAAATTATTCAAAAAATTAATAGTAAATGGAAAATAAATTGAGTCTAAAGAATAAATATATATATTTTTAAATTATTATTGTTTTCCATTTACAATTTCACGGACCACCTGCAATACCACCACGGACCACCAGAGGGCCGCGGACCACCGGTTGACATTGACAATGAGTTAAAGGAGCTTGAGGCTGGATTTATGAAAAAAAATTGTATACATTTTAATTTTTCTAGTAATAATGTCAGATGAAGCGAAAAATAGTGAGCCCTCTAGTATATCTGTCCCTTGCCTTGAACAGGCTGTGTGCTGCAAAATGTGCTGCAAGGCTGGGGCCGCTTTTCCCGCGCTGCCCTGTGGATGTGACGTCACATGACGCTGCATGCACGTTCTCCCCGTTCTCCCGTGCCGGCTTCACTGTTGGCTGCAGTACCCCCGACGGCCGTCGTGGTGAAGGGTGGCGCTAGAGAGTCTCATTTCTTAAAAGGAGCCTCATGCTCCTTTAAGGCATCAAAGCTGGTTAAGAATGTTTAGCAGTGCGACTTTTAAAGAACTCTTTCACAATAACGACGATCGATTTCTGAATGCTTCATTTTTCATTTTTACAATGGTGCCAAAACCAAATCCCACTCAAACAATACGCCACGTACATAGCAGGCATCTTTAGCATTTTACTGCCTTTAAACTAACTCAAACATTTTTTGCTGTGAAGCACATACTGTACAGTAAAATATAAAGTTGTGTTTCGGCTTTCACACAACAGAGAATAGGGGTGGGTAAAATATCGAAAAATCGATGCATCGCAATTATCCCCGCCCTAATTCAATATGGATTAAGCAAAGCCTCTGAATGGATTCACCTCCTGGCCAGTGGGGGCGCTGTGCACAACATTTTCCTATGATTCGTTTTGTGGACGGTGGCTGCACGTGACCAGACAACCATAAAATGGTGACGATGGCAAGCGGAAAATCTTTCAGATCAGACGTTTGGACTGATTTTGAATTCCCATTTAAAGAAGGAACACGAGAAACGGACAAAAGCAGGGTGGTGTGTAAGTTGTGCCAGGCAGAACTAAAATACAACAGCGACACGACAAAAACCTGGAGAACCACTTAAGCCGACACCACGCAGATGCAACAATCTACGGCTGAAACTGTGGACCCAAAACAGATGCAACTCAACAAAGCCTTTGTCTGCAAAACTACCGCCAAGATCTGTCCGTCACAGAAGATAACGGAGTCGTGGCCGTCTTCATCTGTAAGGACTTTCGGCATGTACAGTGTTGTGTAAAATCAAGGTTTTAAGAAGATGGTACTCACATTTGAACCACGATACGCGATCATGTTGACACAGAACTGTCATGGGTTTTTTTTTATTTTACCTTTTGTACTACAGTACAAATGCACAAGTGAGTCGTTATGGTGCTGCTAAGTTTAATTGCTCAGTTCATTTCTATGTGAAGTAACATGCCACGTGTTATACCTATGAAAATAAAAATAAGGAAAGATTGCCAACAGGTATTTGTGTATTTCTACGTCTTACTGAATCGATATCGAAGCATTTAAATCAATATCGAATCGAATCGATATCGAATCGAAACCTAAAGAATCTAAATCGAATTGAATCGTGAGGTTCTTAACAATAGGCTACCCATTCCTAACAGAATATGATTGGTCCCTTATTTTATTTGATTTTTTTTCAAAGTTGGATTGCTAAGTCCTAATGTGTGCACAATAGAAAAATAAATGGAGAAAAAAAAACTCAACAATAACAGAATATTATTGACAACAGATGAAATATGATTAGTGTATTAGCCGCCACAGTAGGGCAGTCATGAAAAGTTCAGAGGGAGATTATGAATGTTGTGGTTGACATTATGGCACAAGCAGCCGGCCCAAAGCAGAATTAATTTTGTAACCCCCCCCAAAAAAGTAAGCTCTCATTGTGTCAAAAATCCCTTCCTACTCTATAATAATGCATTATTTCACAGTCACTACGTGGCAAGTCCTCGTAGGGGAGTTATGTGTTCAGGGAACAACGACATGAACTCATTCTGGATTTAGCAACTTGATGCTACGGAACATTAAAGTTATGTGATGGAAGTTTTCTACTCACATCTACGGGACAATTCAAAGTGCTTTAGGAGAGCTTGGATTCTCAGCCTGAGATATCTGTGGTATCACATGGGAGCATGTGAACGCATTGAAATGCGTGACGCTCATGGTGAAAACGTGAGACTCGGCAGCTCCGCAACAGTAAAAACAAGCAGCTAGCTGCTATCACAGCTAGTGTAATGGGATTGGAGATAGAATTTTCACAACACGAACCATCAGTGCTTGCAGCACTGATGGTTCGACCAACAGCACCAGTTCAACACAACGTGCGTCCGAATTGCCAGACTAAACAGTATATACTAAAAAGTATACTTAAGTTCGGCACACTTTTGAGTAAATATCAGTTGTATGCATTAATTGGGACGTACTACCAGAGACGTTCAATAAACTCTACAGCCCACTACGGTTCGGTTTCCTGTATCTGTGTCACGTGACTGCCCCGTCCCTTTAGGAGACCGGAAGTAGGTCCTGAGTCTATTGAGTCCTATGGGAAAAGTGAACGTGAGCACAGATTATTACCAATTCCTTCACCCCATAGTAACCTAAGTAAATATGGGACCCATTTTTCAAAAGCCACAAATATTCTGAACATTCTGACACCAAAATGGCAATTTTCAGACCGACAGATTATGAGAAAATGAACTTTGTTTGAGACCTGTCTCTGTCTGAGCAACACACTCTCGCGAGATTTGGCTCTCATCGTTTTCCCATCGGATAAAATGAAGTTTAAAACTAAAATAAAACGTGCTTCTTTGCTTAATAATACTGTTATTTTTATTATTTAAGTCTTTTTGGAAGAAAGTTGTACTGTATCTAGTGTTGTATGTTCCAAAACAATGTGGGGAGAGGGGCGGCCACGCCCACTTAGGAGACAGGAAGTGAGGTCAGAGGGGCGACCACGCGCACTTAGGAGACCGGAAGTGTATACCATTTCATACCATTGCCAGTAACGGTAATGCGCTATCTTCTGTATAGAGGATCTTTGGTACTACTCAGAGCCACATGGCACTTTCTGCACCTCCTGCCGTTGGAAGGGGGAGCCATGGTAACAACTCCTGTCACAGCAGCAGTAGCAGCTGTTACCATGGTAACAGCAGCAGTAGCAGCACCGCTCCGCTCTTTCCCCTTTATCCTGGCCCAAACAAGATTACATTATGTCATATTATTATATACGAATATTATAATATTAATATTATATAATAATATTATTATACTTAATACGTTTCTGCTTAGCTAGTGTCCATCAATCCATACTGATACATTTCTCCAGAATGAGTATGGATGGTACATACTATTGAGTACGTACTAATGTTTCGGACGCACTAAAACATCTCACATACTGTTTTTGCTACTCATTATGGAATTTGGGACGCAGCTCAAGTCTGACAGGACCAGAGGTCGTTGTGTTTGTTTTTACAGGACCAGACGTGCTGTGTAGTTTAGTTTGTTGTATTCTGCACAACCGCAAATCTGTTTGAATTGAAACGGTTGCTTGGCTTGGACTATTCCGTACCTTCATTTGACTTATTTACAATCAGTAATATTCTCTTTAGTGTAAGCTTTGAGTCAACGCTGTGATTTGGCGTGACTTGCAGCGCAGATATCACGGCTCACGTGAGCGCGCCGCGGGAGAAACATGACGAACCTCTTCTCTCCCCGGGATTATTGCTGGCTGACTGCATCTAACACTTTCTCTGTGTTTCCTATTGTCCTGCTCTCTTCTCCTCCCATCCCTCATCACGTCTTTGTCTCAGCGTTGTTCACCGTGTCGGCTGCTCTTTCTTTGGCTCTCTCATCGCTCCCAGCAACAAAGATTAGCCTGACACACGGGACACACACACACACACATACACACACACACACAATCCAGAGTCTTATAACAAGCTGTTAACCCCCATTTATAAGTGTGGCCTGTAAATCAGCTCGGTGAAAGGGAGTGTAATCCCTGCCGGACGATTTAACGGTAATCTCCATATCCTAAATAGATTACACGGACACACACACTTGCGCACACACACACACACACATTTGTTGTCTGCAACCTTTCCAGCAGACTGAAGTGAAAACATAGAAATGAATGATGTCTTGTTTTTATCCCTCACTGCTTTTCTTTCTTTCTTTTTTTTATCAAATATTACTTAGAGTCCTAGGGTCATTCAGAGTTCTGGAAATGTTTCATTATTCTTGATCACACACACCTAAAATAGTCCTTTTATAGCTCCCTTGCCTTTATGTTTTTCTAGCTGACAGTACAGAGTGACAGGAAGTGTTGAAAGTCTTTGTCACTTCCAGTCATGAAGAGGCCATTAATAACTTTATTTATTTGATTAATTCAGCCTTATTTTTAGAACTGTCTCAGCACAAAGATCTAACATTTACTATCTCTGGAGCAGTTTTCTACTTCAAACAACTTACACTTCTTGAACAGTCTTCCCAAACTTGGGACTATTAAACATTCCTGACTGCACATTCACTTGGACGTGAACATTTAGGAGAGCAGGCTAAAACTGTATTATATTTCAGAGATGTCTAGGCATGTGTTGAAAAAATCGATTTTCTGATTCTTAATCGATTCTCATACTAATTCCTAAAAATCGATTCGTACTGTATGTCTGAAGAGCGTTTTTTTTTCATCATTACATTACAACTTTTGGTATTTTTTTGTTTATGCCCAAAAAAGGAATGTTTTGTTGGACACGAGAATAACTGGTGCCATGTTTTTGCCTTTAAATGTGTTTAAAGGTATGAAAACATTAAGGTTTTCAGTTGTAATTGCATGAATTGTCTATATTTCATTACTTTATATACTGTATTGGGGTGACATTTGCATAAAAGGCTAAATACCAAATTCTCAAAAATGAAAAACCGAAATAGATCGAAAATAGAAAAAATTGATAATTCTGCCACACAATGTTTCTGTTTGCAGTTCTATCAGCATTCTGTGAGCTGATTGGTCCTTACAGCATCATTAGCTGCAATAATTGCTGTTGAATCTCAATATAATACTAGTATTAATATGTTGCAGAACTACAGTCTCTTATCAGCTCAAAAAACTGTTTTAATAACACTAACCCAAATCTATATCGGAATCAAATCAAATCTTGATAATCGATTGTGAATCTTAATAATCGTAATGGAATCGATTCTTGACATTTGAATCGATCCCCAGCCCTAGAACTGTCTTTGGATGCGATCAGAATGGCTGCACCCTTCATACACCCTTCATTTGAAAAATGAGATGTTGTTGGCCGAAAGGAATTCCAAAGCCTGCGCGCTCTGCCGCCGCCACGTGCAGCTCCGCTCCGCTGGAGATGAGCAAGCACAGATTCCTGCTAAGCCATTTTTGGCCAGGTTTTACTGTGCTGTCCCCAGACACGACTGACCCTCCATCCTGATTCCCCTGCTGCCCTTCATCACTTCAGTCTCAATCACACTTGAGCAAGCTGTCCACTTGTACAAATGTCCTCATGTTGAGCGCCCATCTATTTATTCAAAACGAGTGTGGTCACAGTGGAGAAGAGCACAGAACATATGACAGCTGTTCCAATTCTTCAGTACGGTTTCACACAGCTATTATACCTTGCTGAGTTATTAACAATTGTTACCATGAATGATGTTCAGAGACTCTAGTGATTGTGGGCTTATTAATGTTTCCTCACGTCATTTTGTGTCCAGCCTCATACACATGTCGCTTTCACTGAAAGCTGTCCCTTGTAGAGGTTTATGAAACTATTAAGGTAACGTATCTGAGTGAGTGAAAAAAGCTTTTGAAGACCAGATATGTTAGCTGGGAGGGAATTCATGAAAATCGTGCACTTGGTGACAAGTTTTTGATATTTGGCATGGTGTTAGTTATGGACATAAGGTTTTCAAAAACCACCGCAAACAAATTGGGACAGCCCCTAGTGGCCGGTTTGCAGAAAATTCTAAATGAATCAATAAGCGAGGCACTAGAGGCGGCATTGTTGGTGTTAAGTGAGTTTAAATATGCACAGCTGATGTTTTTGTGTGTTATTTCAATAAAATCCAATTCTTTCACTGTGACTTAGTTCTGAGGTGTGAATGAATGAATGAATGAATGAATGAATGAATGAATGAATGAATGAATGAATGAATGAATGAATGAAACCACTGTTCTCACCCAATTAGATTATTGATACTACAGCGATAGTGACCTGTCCAATAAACAGAAAATTGCATTCCTTGGGGGTGAAAATATGGGTCTAAAGCCCTCTATAATCTTTCTATGTGACTTCATTCTAGAGATATTGAGTTTTTTGGGCAAAAAATGACCTTGAAAATTAAATTTGACCTTCAACATGACCTTGAAATAGGAAATTTATCTCAGAATTGGATTCCTAGCACCAAAAAAGTAGAGAAAGTGACAATATTCAACAATCTAGGACTAAGAGAAGCTGAGATATGACCTTTGGTCTTTTTGGCGGGAGCCATTTAGAATTTTCTGCAAAGCGGCCACTAGGGGGCGTCACAATTTGTTTGCAGTGGTTTTTGAAAACCTTATGTCCATAACTAACACCATGCCAAATATCAAAAACTTGTCACCAAGTGTACAGTCTTTATGATTTTTGACATATTCCCTCCCACATATGTTTCTTACCTGTTTTACAGATGAGGTGAGGTATGATTGATTGCTGCTTTGGTAGTTTTCCAGTGTTGTGTATTCCTGTCTGATTGTATCAGACAGTTCTGTTTATGCTTTGTCGTTTTAAAAGGTTCCAGTCTCAGGATTGCATTAAGTAAAGTGGATTGCCTGTATGTTTTATAATCTCCCCACTGGCACCTGTAACTAACCACTCATATAAAACTATTGGGATTTATTGTCTTTTCCCTGGGCTGCTGACGAGCTTGTCCCTCTGTCCATCTGTCCCATTCTTGTGAACACATTTAAGAAAGGACTTTGTTTCAAACTGGCACAGGATTGTATAATTTAAGATTCCCTGCACCAAATTTGATAGAATTTAAAATCACCAGTATGATGGCGAGGTTGTAGCATTTCTATCCAACACATCCACTCCATTGGCATCATGATAATCCACTCCACACTTGTTGATGAAAATGTTCCCCTAAAGGGTTTTTGCCTTTTCCTAAAGACGCGTTCACCCTACTGGAGAATGAAACACATGTGAATAGATTTTAATCTACAGAACGTGGCCAACTCTCTGAGATTAAGGATGTTTTCAGACCTGTGGCCCGTTTGTTTTGTTCCGATTCAGGGGCTAAATCGATAGTTTTTTCGTTTTTAGTTTGTGGTGTTTGTGTTCACAAGGCAACCGTCTGTAGCGGTTCAAAGCTGTTAACAAATGCCATGAACCTACTGTTCTCTCATTGGTCAGAAATGAACACTGAAGGAGTTTCCTCTTCCATACCCCGGGAAAAACAACAACTATGGAGCATCGTAAGCTAGTGTGGCTAGGTTGTTTCTGTGTGTTTCTGTGTGCTGTGTGGATTCTGTTCTCACTGCAAACGAACCGCTCCAGGTCTGGAATGGAAGCGAGCCGAGACCACCTCTCCTAGGATCTCAGCTCGCTTGTTTTGTCCCGTATCCGAGCATGATTGCTGTGTTCACATGTACCAAACTAACCGATCTTTAGGGGGAAACGCTCCCTGTTTCAGAACAACTGCTCCAAACGGGACAGGTGGTAAAGCACCCTAAGAAACAATATCCAAGCGTCACTTCAGAAGAAACCTTGATGTGAACATTAAGTAGGAAGGGAAAGGATGTGATTTGGTGATCTCAAAGACATGGATGTCATAAATTGGCATTTTACAGAAACATAATCTGCAACTGGCAACTACAATGATAGAACGCGGTGTTGCAGGAATTGAAACTTGGGTCATTAATAACTGAGGGTCTTAGAAAGAAGTTATTTGCGGTCAATAAACACAACAGCAGGAGGCTGCTGGTCATATTCAATTCCAACTTGTCTATAGGCGCTTCCCACAGACCCAGGACATGACCCCCGAGCATATTTGTGCAACACGATCTCGGGGAAGTCGCTGCGCCAATACCGTTGTCATTCAGCATGGATCCACCACCTGCTCCATCCGGTATTAGCCAACTCTTCTGATGATGGTGACGCCAGTGAGGCCAAGCACCGAGTAGCGGGCCGTCATGTTACATAATGCCACTCACTAATGCCGCTTTTACACTAGTACTCAGCCCGACTCGACTCGCCTTGCCCTCGTTTATTTTCGATACCCAGATCAGAAGTAGGAGGTTGGAGAAGCTGCTGTGACGTATTTGATTGTGTATCTAAACAGAGAAGACAACAACACTAAAGATGTAGAACCTGGAGGAGATGATAGATGTGCTGCTGGGTCTTGTTTGTCTCGGCGCTGCTGGAAAGTCAGCTGGAGCCGTGAGCAGCTATGAAGAGACAGAGCTCCTGGTGGATCTGGTCGTTCCTTATCGCCCGTCTAGATCCAGGTCAGGAATGGAATCGAGCCGAGACCACCTCTCCTAGGAGATCTCGGCTCGCTTGTTTTGTCCACATGTACCAAACCAACCGATCTTTAGAGGGAAACGCTCCCTGTTTCAGAACAACTGCTCCAAACGGGACAGATGTGAAAGCACCCTAAGGATTAATCACGGTGTTTACAGTTGAAATCAAATACTAACAATCTCACTCCAGTTTTCTCTTGCATGTGCTCAGTGTAGCGAGTTTTGGGTGCAGTTTCATCCATGAGGATTTGTGTCCAGTTAACAGACACAACTCTGTTTATTGTAGATGTGCGTAATGTTGTGTATTTTATCGCTCAATGAAACAACTGTGTAAGTCTGCGCTGTTATGGTTGAAGATGTGTGTTACACATCTGCATTTTAGTGTTTGTAGTAGAAAACAGTATTTGAAGAATTGTTTACTGCTGGAACCAATGGCAAACCATGGAAAGACTTTGACTCTGTTTGTGTGTTTGTCGCATTAAACACTAGCGAAGGAGACATTAAAGCAGAACATTAGTAACAAAGCTTAACAACCTCAAGTCAGATCAATTTCATTTATTTGCCTCTGTAAGATAAACATCATCCTCCATCCCAACAACTCTCAAGTTGGACAAGGAACAACTGTGGATAAAAACATGAAACCTGACTGGTTGACACAGGCAGACACGCTTCCTGAAGTAGTTCTAGCTATTGTTCAGGTGCATACTGCTGCAAACTGAGGTTTAAATCAGTCAGTTTTAGTGCTTTAATGCAACAGTTTGACGAGAAAAATCTTTAAGAAGTTAAAATATTAAAGCAGCACAACGTAACTTTCAGCTTTTCTGAGTTTGGCGGCATCTTTTGGACAAACCGGTAGTGTTTTACCAGAAAGAACACTACGTTTCCCATGAGCACCAGCGCGTACTGCCGGAAAACTCCTGTCCCGTCGCGTGCATTTGTTTTGAGAGAAGACGAGACGCTTTTCTGTTTCACCAAGTGAACAGACGGAACGCAAAAAAAAAATATGTTAAACTGCTGGAAAGGAACTGGAATTTACCGGGGTACCTTAAACAAGGAAGCCAGGGATGGATATGGAGAAAATAATGATTTTTAACGGTCTGGATCCATATGAAATCCCTACTGAAGAATGGAGCTCCTCGTCAGAGCTCCACTCTTTAGAAGGATTTACTGCCGCAGTTCTGCAGAACCACCGTCTCCGGCTACCTTGTTTAGGAGTGTTTGGCAGCTGCTTTGGTAAATGTTTGACTCGCCATGTGTTTCAATAAATTTGTATAATAGTACAACATACAGTACTGTGCTCCAAGCCCCGCCCATTTTCGTCTCGACTGCGAATCGGGAAGGAGGGGGAAGTGACGTATGCCGTAAAGCAGTCAAAGCCGTAAAGATTTGTAGTTTTTTAGTGTGGCAGGGTTCCTACCATGCACCTCAAAGTTACATAGTGCCAGTGGAGGCGATACAGACCCCCCAGACCAGGACAGAGGTTCATTAAACCTGTTGGAAGTTGATGTACCATCACAATGATGATGATGAAATATTAGATTAAGGTGGAAAAGTTACGTAGTGTCGCTTTAACCTTTACAGACGGAATAAACTTCAGGTTATTACCCTGCAAGTTTATTCATTCATTTATTTACTTTATTAAATTCAATTTTATGTATAGGCTATAGCGTCTATTACAACAATGTTGCATCCATAAGCGCCACGAATGTATAGAATATTATTGTTGTTGTTTTTTTGAGTGACAGCTTCACTGCAGGCTCTGGTGTCAAATGGCTAGCTGTTATCACTTTAGTATTTACTTTAGTAATACTGTATTTGACCCGGTCTTTGTAGGTTTTGACCGTATAGAAATGTAATTCTCGTCAGTTGTGTGAAATAAGACCTGGAAACAGGCATTGTGGCATAGAATTGTGAAATTGGTTTAATTCACTGTACGAATTGTTACAGATTACTTTTGTAATACTGTATTTGACCCGGTCTTTGTACGTTTTGACCGTATAGAAACGTAATTCTTGCCATTGTAAGAATGAGATGTACTACTGCCCTTACTTTTTAACAATGTATGTGTGTATATTAAAATACAGTCTATGTGAGTCACCTATCAGGGACACTGAAAGTCAAAGTTTGCTTTTGAACTCGAAAACAGGAAACAGTGAAATGTTGTGGCAACACATGCAATCTATTATTTGATCAGGCGTGTGTGTGTGCTGTCAGCAGTATACTAATACATCAGGGGTTAAAGTCAGCATGTACGTCGTACGCAGAATGTCCTGACAGTACACACACACACACACACACACACACACACACACACACGCACACACACACATGCACACACACCCAGAGCACCACCATTCTGACATCATATATAAACACCTTCATCATCTGCAACGTTGTTTAACAGCTTGTGGTGTCTGTGCACAATGCGTGGGTGATAAAATCAGGCTTGCTGTTCAAAGCAGCAGTCGTTTAAACTAAATGATCGTCACTAACAATAACCTCATTTAAGTGAATGAGAAACAGGCAAACGAGCGACAGTTCAGCAAATAAATGCTGGGCGAGCTAATGAGCTCCCGGCCTGTACGGAGGGACAGAGAGCTGAAAATAACAGATTAATCATAATGTAGTCTCTTCTTTACGCAGCGGATTGTGCTGGCCGTGAGGAAACGGTGCAGGTTGCTGACTGATGTGATAATGTGAACGTTGTCAACGTGAAGAATGTCATATTCCTGAATGAAGTGAGATTGGGCTTGGGTGAGACTGATGACCCTGGCAGCAGATGCCCTGGGTTCTCCAGCGGTGATTACATTATTTGACTTCCTCTCCCGGCCTGCCCCGTCAAGCAGCCGTCAAATCCAACCCCACTTCTACTGGGATTGAATTTTAATGGCACAACCTGGGTTTCTGTTCAATTACAGAGAAGATTCTCAGCCAACAATCCCTTCCTTAAAGTGGAAAACAATAGAGCAGGGATCGGCAACCCGCGGCTCTAGAGCCACATGCGGCTCTTTAGCGCCGCCCTAGTGGCTCCTGGAGCTTTTAAAAAAATGTTTGACCTTTTTTATCTTCCTTTTTTTCTTCTTTTTTTTCCTTTTTTTTCTCCTTCTTCCCTTTTTTCCTTTTTTTCAAATTTTTTCTTCTTTTTTTTCCTTTTTTTTTCCTTCTTCCCTTTTTTTCCTTTTTTTCAATTTTTTTTTTCTTTTTTTTTCTTCTTTTCTTTCTTTTTTCTTCTTTTTTCCTTTTTTTCTCTTTATCTTCCTTTTTCCTTTCCTTTTTAATCTTGTCATTTCGACTTTTTTCTGGAAATTTCGACTTTTTTCTCGACATTTCGACTTTTTTCTTGAAATTTCACTATTTTCTCGAAGTGCATAATGAAAAAAAAATATTCCCCCAGTTCTAACTAATATAGAAACATGCAGCATGTGTTGTCTTCATTCTAAGGCTTATAGATACAAGACTTTTCATTTTTTGCGGCTCCAGACATATTTGTTTTTTTGTGTTTTTGGTCCAATATGGCTCTTCAACATTTTGGGTTGCCGACCCCTGCAATAGAGCAACACAAAACACGTGCACAGGAAAAACAAACGGCCAAAACACACACGCACACGCACGCGCACACGCACACGCACACGCACACGCACACACACACACACACACTGCAGTAGAGTCCCAGTCATCCAGTCCAGGGTCATTGTGAAAGGCTTGAATGAAGGTTTTGAGAATGACTCCGTACTACTTAGTGGTGATAACTGTCTGCCAAATGTAAGTAAATGAAACTAATAAGAACACTTTGAGGCTGCACGTCACCTACAGCAGTTCAACCCCCACCCAGCAGTTTTATGCACCACACTGAAGTACCTAATCCTTATGGCGCTTTTCCACCAGCACCTACTCGGCTCTACTCATCTCAGCTCGGCCTGGTTTCTTTTCCACTACAATCCTGTACCTGGAGCAGAAGTAGGAGGTTGGAGAAGCTGCTGTGACGTATTTGATTGTGTATCTAAATGAAGAAGACAACAACACTAAAGATGTAGAACCTGGAGGAGATGATAGATGTGCTGCTGGATCTGTGGCTTGTGTTTGATACCAAGTTAAAAAATGAGAGTGAGAGAAACTTCAAGTGGCGACGCTTTTTAATTTTTGTTAGTTTGTCTCTGTGCTGCTGAAAAGTCAGCTGGAGCCGTGAGCAACTATGAAGAGACAGAGCTCCTGGTAGATCTGGTCGTTCCTTATCTCCGTCTAGATCTTTTTAATTCTCTCCTCAGCACCAGGTTTATGAACATCTGCACCTCAGAGTTGGATCATGAAACAGACTTTTGCTGCCGTTGCTGGTTGAATAAAATGAACCAGAATCCGTCAGAGTCTCTTTCTCTGATTTCCTCCTCCTGACTCAGACGTCTGACTCCAACCCCCGACCAATCGGTGGCCTGTAGTGTGATGATGTCAGATACAGCCGACTCAGCAGCTTAGAACCTCAGAATAGTTACAGAAAAGTATCTACTCTGCACGTTAGACCCCTGGTGGAAAAGAATCAAACAAGTCGAGTCGAATCGGGCTGAGTAGGTTCTAGTGGAAAAGCTCCATTAGGTCTCAGCTGGAGTCTTTTCAAACTAACAGAGAACCCGCTGTCAGCGTCAGTCGCTGTTTTCTTCTGGAACTCAGTCTTATTTTTGTGACAGGGCGTCAATGCTTCAAAAAGCTTGAGTCATTTCCAGCTGTGGGATGAGTAAACCAGAATACATTTCTCAGTGTAAATTAAATTATTTAAAAGATCCTCCATGCTTTGAAATCAAGAAATATAAATATGTAAATCATAAGATCTTATTTTAGAGCATACACTCTTCTGTACTTAATATAGAAAGTAATTTACGTAATCTTTACGTAATTTATGTCTGCACTTTTTCATATTTTAAAATAAGTCACGTGCTATTTTCTCTCCTATTATTCTCAATCTGAGCATTACTCATTTTTATACGGAAGAGTATTAGGGCCAGGCAGGAGAAAAAAATAAAAATAATATTTTAGAGGAGGAAGATTTTTTTTCTTCATTATCCACTTTGAGAAAAAAGTCAAAATGTCAAGAAAAAGTCAAAATGTCGAGAATAATGTTGAAGTACAATTTCGAGAAAAAAGTGAAAATGTTGAGAAAAAAGTCAACATTTTGTGAATAAAGTTGAAATGTTGAGAAAAAAGGCGAAATTTTGACTTTATTCACAAAATTTCGACTTTATTCTTGAAATTGTATTTCAACATTAATCTCGACATTTCGACTTTTTTCACAATTAAAAAAGCTTCCCCTCTCAAATATTTTTTTCTCCTGCATAGCTCCAATACTCTTCAGTATTTTTATAATAAGAACTCACCATTTTGTTTGTCCCATGTTAAACATTACAGAAATACTGTGAATTGTCAGCACTGTTCAGCGGCTGCATTGGTTTGTGTCATAAGCATCTAAGCATCATTAGTTTTAACCTATCTGGGGTTGAGAGCACATGGTGGGCCTCTGATTAGCTCTGTAACCTCTCACTTCCTGCACGTCCTTGTTCCCCCCGTCTGCATGAAAGTACCAAACTGAGCATCAGCAGCATAAATAGCTTATGCACCTGAGCCCGGCATCCTAAAAGTGAGCGACTCTGAGAGTAGCAGGGTGCTGCGGTCACAGCATCAGGATTACACACGATGCTTTGCTGTGTGTATACATAAATATGAAATCACCCTGGCCTCAGACGGCATCTGCTGAATCTGCTGAGTGCAGCTGGCCCGGCTTCATGCTTTTACCTCCTTTCCGTGACACCAAAATGGCGTGAAAAATGTCCGTGAAGCCGGTCCCGCCACGCACACTTGCCTTGCAGGACCCGGCGCTGCGGGACGCGGAGGACGGGGAGGTAAAGGCCATGCTCAGCACAGCTGGACTGGCCTTACAGCGGCTTCTTCCTGACTCGCACATGCACCAGGACACGCTCCGTCACGGATGGATGGTGATACCGTCACAAACTGAAGAGAAGAACATGCAGCAGTCGTGGAAGAATGTTCCAAAGCAGGACTCAAAGCAGTGCTACTATACCTAGTACTGGAGTTGTAAAAGAAATCAGGGGGGATGGTGGATTTGATCATATGGGGACAGATAATTTGTGCTGATTAAAAATAATATAATATATTACAAATAATAGCACTGACCAAAACACCTGCAGAAATACTGCAGGAATGACATAGCAGCAGTTAAATGCAGCCTTCTGTAAGCTTTAAATATCCACTGGGCTTACATCAAATACATCAAAACACAACAATAAAAAACACTT
This sequence comes from Cololabis saira, assembly GCF_033807715.1. Taxonomy (NCBI): domain Eukaryota; kingdom Metazoa; phylum Chordata; class Actinopteri; order Beloniformes; family Belonidae; genus Cololabis; species Cololabis saira. The sequence goes on along the minus strand of NC_084592.1, from coordinate 4,088,724 downwards.
TTCTGAACTTATCAATATGACTCTGTCCTTCACAGGATAAGTAAAATGGATCACTGCAAAAACTCAAAATCTTAACGAAAATTTTTGTCTTATTTCTAGTTAAAATGTCTCATTTTAGTAAAAAAAAAACTCATTACACTTAAAACAAGAATTTTCACCAGTTTCAAGTAGATTTTCACTTAAAATAAGTAGAAAAATCTGTCAGTGGAACAAGATTTTTTTGCTTGTAATGAGAAGATAAATCTTGCAGATTTTTCTACTTATTTCAAGTGAAAATTTACTTGAAACAGGTGAAAATTGTCAAATAAGTTATTTTTCTGGTGTTATTTTTCTGGTGATGACTCTAAATGTTGAAATAGCAGTAAAACCACATTCATTGATGAAATTACATAAGGGATGGAAAGGGGGGATGGCAGTTTTACAGGGGGGATGATTTGGACCATTTTTATTTCAGGGGGGATGATTTGGACCGTTTTTATTTCAGGGGGGATGCCATCCCCCCTCATCCCCCCTCATCCCCCCTCAACTCCAGTACTGGTTTTACCTGCTGACTGAAGCTGATGCTCAAGTAAAACTCACATTGCTCCAGAAAGCACAACCATAAAAGTAATCAAGTGTAAATTAGCATATTTATCCTGATTGCAGCAGCGGCAGTGTGCACGCTGCTGCGTGTCTCTTATACAGACACCCCTGTGGATCTGGGTGGAGGGAGGATAATGTGTGTATTTGCGCATATAGGAGCGCATATGTGCCGTCTCATCTCTGTCTGCTTGGCAGCAGCGCAGGCTCGTGTCTTGGCATTATCGTAATGTTTTACATCAGCGGGTTCAGTGGGTTCAGTGCAGCATTTTTCAGTTTCACTGGCAGCAGTTGCACAGTTTACCTTTCCATGATGGTTTCATCATAATCATGTTGTTTATTTGATATACCAATGGTAAATAGTCAAGCGGTGATCATTGAGATGTTCCTCATACTGTTGAGCTCATAGGACTAGGTAGTACAATCCCTTAGATCGATCAGAACTTGGTACTTTGGACTTTTCGTAGCAATGAGGGGTGGCCTTTGTCTACTTGTCAAGCGACGGAGCCTGCCATCATGGATAGCTAGTCCATGACAGCCCCGTTGGGGTTGTCATGGACATGGTTGTCACTGGAATATATGCAGCAAAGGAAATACCTAACATTGCAGCCTCATGCACAGCCTTTATTACCATTGTCACTTGTTTTGTTTTGTCAAATTTGTAAGTCATCTCAAAACCACTCCCTCTCTCTCTCTCTCTCTCTCTCTCTCTCTCTCTCTCTCTCTCTAAAACTCTTTTTTACATCTTTAATTGTTTGCACGACGTATAATCTTTAGATATAAACAGCACTTTGTACAATAGAATGTGTGTAACTTAGTTGTGCAATCTCAAATGCATAAACATCGTAATTATCTTCATCGTCATAAAAAAACATATATATCTATATATATATTAATAAAATAAGTATATATGATATATTATTATGATATATATCATGTATTAAAATGCATATATATATATATATATATATATATATATATATATATATATATATATATATATATATATATATATGCCTTAGGTTTTTACCAACATGTTATTAACCATTAATATATAACAGACAAAAAAAGAGTCGTTATCTTCATTCATACCTACAAGAATAACAGGATTAAAGTTGCAGAAATATGTTGTATTTCCACATTGATTAACTCCATTCTGATAAAGCTGAAAAAGTTTTGTGACTTCTTCTTTGTTTTTTCTTTCTTCAATCAATCAAGATGCATTTGCGTAGTCATTTTAACACCAGGTGTGATTAGTCAAGTCTAATTAGTAGACTTTTCCTATAATAGTGGCATAAAATGAACAATGCAAAACATTAAAAATGTTTATTGCAGTTATATGTTAGGTATAATCATCATGACAGCACCAAGAGCCCATTATGTAACTCATGCCGTACATAGAGAAACAAGAATATAATATAATATTATATTCAGATCATTTCAGATGTATATAGTGCTGTGGATTCAAACCATTTTATTTGTCCGTTAGGGAGAACAATTATCAGTTCTGACTGGTTCACTTTGAATTTTACTTTGAATTTTATCTTTGTGTCATGTCCGAAGACCCATCCCTTACAGGATTATAAGACACCAGAAACAGAAAATCATCAATGTACAATATCACACTCACTTAATTGGGAGCTGCACAATGTACACCGGAAAAACAAAATAAATTAATTAAAATTAAAAAAATTAATAAATAAAATAAAAATACTTAATATTTATTTCTCCCCAACATAAAACCAGAATGGATATTTTCACATATATGTTACTTTTCTTCGTTTATCCCATGCTCTCTAAATAGTCAGCAAGTGCAAATACAAATACTAATCAAAAATCCATTTGAGCCTCTCAGCATCACTTACCCACATCAAATCCAAATTCTTACACCAATCAAATAATTTCTGTTGTAGCTCATGATACAGAGGACAATAAAATACAAAATGGAACTCATTTTCAATATCATTAATGTCACAGTAAGGACAAATCCGCTCTTCTTCTGGGACGCCCCGATAACGTCCCGTCTCAAGATTCCACAACGGATTTGGACTTCACAACTATAACAACTTTTTATCATACTAAATATTCTTAAAGGAGCATGAGGCAGGATTGAGGCAGGATTTATGAAAAAAATCCGTATACAAGTTTTCTAGTAATAATGTCAGGTGAAGCGTTCCAAACCCAAAAGAATGATCCCTCTAGTGTATCTCTCCGTTGCCTTGAACAGGCTGTGTGCTGCAAAATGTGCTGCAATTCGGTCCCGAATTTCCCGCGCTGTCCTGTGGATGTGACATCACATGACGCTGCATGCACGTTCTCCCCGTTCTCCCGTGCCGGCTTCACTGTTGGCTGCAGTACCCCCGACGGCCGTCGTGGTGAAGGGTGGCGCTAGAGAGTCTCATTTCTTAAAAGGAGCCTCATGCTCCTTTAAATTTGGTTTATACAATATGTCCTGTGACCATTTGATCTGATTTACATTAAACAAGGCTTCCTTAGCCAAAGAGACATTCACAATCCTCATAAATATATCATACTTCACATGCCCATGCACCTTTTATTGTGACATACCATTTTAATATTTTCTTGGCAATTCTATATTGTATTGTATCTGTTTTTTTCCAATGCTGAAAGGACATTTGGTATTTGAAATTGGTTGTGGAAGTAGTGACAATTCTGATTGATAATGACGAGGAGCACACCAGCCTCGGTGCAGGTTGTTTTCTCTCTTCAACTGCTCTCTGACGTTTCCACGAGACGTGTACAAAACCAAATGACAAGCCAATTCCGTACATGTAACGGTGTGCACAGCAGCGGCTTTTTTAATCAGCACAACATAGATTAAAGAGCAGGCGACTTCAAATGAAAGATGACTGGTTCATTTTATACCTCAGTAATATTCTTCTTCAAGAAAGTGATGATGGATCTGTTGGCAGACGATTGATGTTGGACCAAAGCAGGGCCAGACAGAACGTTTCAGACCCGGTCCCGGTGTGTCCCGGCCCTCGCCGCTGGGGGAGGGGACACACGAGACAGTGTCAATATTGAAACAGGCTAATGGGCTACTGAATGTGAAGAGTTCTGCCTAATGTTCCCAACAGAGCTCCTAGCAAAACCATTAAAGCACTTTTATATGAGTAGACAGGCACAATGCAGTAACTCGATTTATGGGGTACTTTCATGGTCAATTAGGATGGAAGAGAGAAGAGATAGGCCTGATAGGGGAGGCTATATCAGTGTGTGTGTGTGTGTGTGTGTGTGTGTGTGTGTGTGTGTGTGTGTGTGTGTGTGTGTGTGTGTGTGTGTGTGTGTGTGTGTGTGTGTGTGTGTGTGTAATGTGAGTATATTAGTTTTAGACAAGGTTACGCCTGTTTTCGTCGATATTGTTCCAAGCTATACCACTTGCAGTTGAGTCATGTAGACGGGCTGAACACATGCGCAATTAAAATGCTGTCAGTCAAACACAAGTAACTATAACTTAGTACAGAACTGCCATCCCCCCTTTCCTTCCCTTATGTCATTTCATCAATGAATGTGGTTTTACTGCTATTTCAACATTTAGAGTCATCACCAGAAAAATAACACCAGAAAAATAACTTATTTGACAATTTTCACCTGTTTCAAGTAAATTTTCACTTGAAATAAGTAGAAAAATCTGCCAGTGGGACAAGATTTATCTTCTCATTACAAGCAAAAAAATCTTGTTCCACTGGCAGATTTTTCTACCTATTTCAAGTGAAAATCTACTTGAAACAGGTGAAAATTGTTGTTTTTTCCAGTGATGAGTCTTGTTTTAAGTGTAATGAGATTTTTTTTACTAAGTTGAGACATTTTAACTAGAAATAAAACAAATATTCTTGTTAAGATTTTGAGTTTTTGCAGTGATCCATGTTAGAGTTGAGGGGGGATGAGGGGGGTTGGCATCCCCCCTGAAATAAAAACGGTCCAAATCATCCCCCCTGTAAAACTGCCATCCCTCCTTTCCATCCCTTATGTCATTTCATCAATGAATGTGGTTTTACTGCTATTTCAACATTTAGAGTCATCACCAGAAAAATAACTTATTTGACAATTTTTTTTTGGAACAAGATTTTTTTGCTTGTAATAAGAAGATGAATCTTGTCCCACTGGCAGATTTTTCTACTTATTTTAAGTGAAAATCTACTTGAAACAGGTGAAAATTGTTGTTTTAAGTGTAATGAGATTTTCTTTTACTAAAATGAGACATTTTAACTAGAAATAAGACAAATATTCTTGTTAAGATTGTGAGTTTTTTGCAGTGATCCATTTTACTTATCCTGTGAAGGACAGAGTCATATTGATAAGTTCAGAAAAGTGTTTTTAGGGCCCGAGCACCTTCAGTGCGAAGGCCCTATTGTATCTGTAGGAATTCTTCGCGTTATTATTAGGGCCCGAGCACTTGCAGTGCGAAGGCCCTATTGTATTTGCAGGAATTTTTATTATTATTATTATTAGGGCCCGAGCACTTGCAGTGCGAAGGCCCTATTGTATTTGCAGGAATTTTTATTATTATTTTCCTGACAAAAGGAAGGCCTTTTTGCCCCCCTAAACATGCCCAAAAACTCACCAAATTTTGCATGCAAGCCAGGCCTGGCGAAAAATTTGATATTTAATGGTTTGCATTATTGGGCGTGGCAAAATGGCTCAACAGCGCCCCCTTGAAAACTTTGTGCCTCAAGCCCCACGATACGGTTTGACGTACATGCACGAAAATCGGTACACACCTGTATCATGGCCCAATGTAAAGAAAAGTCTTTTGGCGTCATGCCCGAAGCCGGACAGGATGTCGGCCATTTTGAATTATTCGTGTCATTTTGGCGAAATTTATGCCATTCCTTCGGAAGTTAATTCAGCCCGAACCGTAACGTGCTCCCAAGTGTGTTATACATCAAAATGTGCGGCTTCATCCTCCGACACCACGCATTACTTTTCTCTTTCAAAAGCGTTACCGTGGCGACGCAAGACGCCAAAAAGCGCGCCCACCCTTCATCTGATTGGTTCAGACCGAAAAAACTTTGCGCCTCCAGCCCCATAATACGGTTTGACGTACATGAACGAAAATCGGTACACACCTGTATCATGTCACAACTAAAAGAAAAGTCTCTTGGTGCCATGGCAGAAAGAGAACAGGAAGTCGGCCATTTTGAACATTCTGAATTAATTGCGTAATTTTGGAGCAATATATGCCATTCCTTCGAGAATTAATTCAGCCCGAACCGTATCGTGAACCCAGATGTGTTATACATCAAAATGTGCGTCTCCATCCTGCGACTACACGCATTACTTTTCTCTTTGAAAAGTGTTACCGTGGCGACGCTAGACGCCAACAAGCTCACCCCCCCTTCATCTGATTGGTCCATATTTGATAGTTCCCCAAAAGGCACCAAATTTGGCATGCAAGCCAGGCCTGGCGATAAATTTTATATTTCATGGTTTGCATTAATGGGCGTGGCAAAATGGCTCAACAGCGCCCCCCGAAAAACTTTGTGCCTCAAGCCCCACAATACGGTTTGACGTACATGCACGAAAATCGCTACACACCTGTATCATGGCACAACTTAAAGAAAAGTCTCTTGGAGCCATGGCCGAAACCGAACAGGATGTCGGCCATTTTGAATAAATTGTGTCATTTTGGCGAAATTTATGCCATTCCCTCGGCAGTTAATTCAGCCCGAACCGTATCGTGAACCCAGATGTGTTATACATCAAAATGTGCGTCTACATCCTGCGACACCACGCATTACTTTTCTCTTTCAAAAGTGTTACCGTGGCGACGCTAGACGCCAAAAGGCGCGCCCCCCCTTCATGTGATTGGTCCATATTTGATAGTTCTCCAAAAGTCACCAAATTTTGCATGCAAGCCAGACATGGCGATAAATTTGATATTTCATGGTTTGCATAAATGGGCGTGGCCTAACGGCTCAACAGCGCGCCCTAGAATACTTTTATCTGCCATAACTTTTGAATGGTTTGACATAGGAAGTTGTGGGTGGTATCATGGGACTCTGTAATGAGTCCTTAAGCTTCGTTGGCCTTAATTAGCCCCGCCCCTTCTTCTGATTGGTTGTCCCGATTTTCTGCTATAACTTTGGAATGGTTTGACATAGAGAGTCGTGGGTGGTGTCATCAGATTCTTTATGGAGTCCTTGACCTTCATTGGCCTGAATTAGCCCCGCCCCTTCTTCTGATTGGTTGTCCCTTTTTTCTGCTATAACTTTTTAATGGTTTGTCATAGGAAGTTGTGGGTGGTGTCATGGGACTCTGTAATGAGTCCTTAAGCTTCGTTGGCCTTTATTAGCCCCGCCCCTTCTTCTGATTGGTTGTCCCTTTTTTCTGCTTTAACTTTTCAATGGTTTGACATAGGAAGTCGTGGGTGGTGTCATTTCTGATATGCTTTTGGGGGGCGGTGGCCGTGAGTGCGAGGGCCCGTTCATCGCTGCTTGCAGCTTTAATTATTATTATTATTTTCCTGACAAAGTGAAGGCCTTTTTGCCCCCCTTAACATGCCCAAAAAGTCACCAAATTTTGCACCCTAGTCAGGCCTGGCGAAAAATTTGATATTTAATGGTTTCCATTAATGGGCGTGGCAAAATGGCTCAACAGCGCCCCCTTGAAAACTTTGTGCCTCAAGCCCCACGATACGGTTTGACGTACATGCACGAAAATCGGTACACACCTGTATCATGGCGCAACTGAAAGAAAAGTCTCTTGGCGTCATGCCCGAAACCGAACAGGAAGTAGGCCATTTTGAATTAGTCGTGTCATTTTGGCGAAATTTATGCCATTCCTTCGAAAGTTAATTCAGCCCGAACCGTAACGTGCCCCCAAGTGTGTTATACATCAAAATGTGCGTCTCCATCCTGCGACAACACGCATTACTTTTCTCTTTCAAAAGCGTTACCGTGGGGGCGCTAGACGCCAAAAAGCGCGCCCACCCTTCATCTGATTGGTTCGACAGAAAAAACTTTGTGCCTCAAGCCCCATAATACGGTTTGACGTACATGAACGAAAATCGGTACACTCCTGTATTATGTCGCAACTAAAAGAAAAGTCTCTTGGCGCCATGGCCGAAACCGAACAGGAAGTCGGCCATTTTGAACATTCTGAATTAATTGCGTAATTTTGGAGCAATATATGCCATTCCTTCGAGGGTTAATTCAGCCCGAACCGTATCGTGAACCCAGATGTGTTATACATCAAAATGTGCGTCTCCATCCTGCGACTACACGCATTACTTTTCTTTTTGAAAAGTGTTACCGTGGCGACGCTAGACGCCAACAAGCGCACCCCCCCTTCATCTGATTGGTCCATATTTGATAGTTCCCCAAAAGGCACCAAATTTGGCATGCAAGCCAGGCCTGGCGATAAATTTGATATTTCATGGTTTGCATTAATGGGCGTGGCAAAATGGCTCAACAGCGCCCCCCGGAAAACTTTGTGCCTCAAGCCCCACAATACGGTTTGACGTACATGCACGAACATCGCTACACACCTGTATCATGGCACAACTTAAAGAAAAGTCTCTTGGAGCCATGGCCGAAACCGAACAGGACGTCGGCCATTTTGAATAAATTGTGTCATTTTGGCGAAATTTATGCCATTCCTTCGGCAGTTAATTCAGCCCGAACCGTAACGTGCACCCAGGTGTGTTATACATCAAAATGTGCGTCTCCATCCTGCGACACCACGCATTACTTTTCTCTTTCAAAAGCGTTACCGTGGCGACGCTAGACGCCAAAAGGCGCGCCCCCCCTTCATGTGATTGGTCCATATTTGATAGTTCTCCAAAAGTCACCAAATTTTGCATGCAAGCCAGGCCTGGCGATACATTTGATATTTCATGGTTTGCAATTAATGGGCGTGGCTAACGGTTCAACAGCGCCCCCTAGAATACTTTTCTCTGCCATAACTTTTGAATGGTTTGACATAGAGAGTTGTGGGTGGTGTCATGGGACTCTGTAATGAGTTCTTAAGCTTCGTTGGCCTTAATTAGCCCCGCCCCTTCTCCTGATTGGTTGGCCCGATTTTCTGCTATAACATTGGAATGGTTTGACATAGAGAGTCCTGGGTGGTGTCATCAGATTCTTTATGGAGTCCTTGACCTTCATTGGCCAGAATTAGCCCCGCCTCTTCTTCTGATTGGTTGTCCCTTTTTTCTGCCATAACTTTTGAATGGTTTAACATAGAGAGTCGTGGGTGGTGTCATGGGACTCTGTAATGAGTTCTTAAGCTTCGTTGGCCTTAATTAGCCCCGCCCCTTCTTCTGATTGGTTGTCCCAATTTTCTGCTATAACTTTGGAATGGTTTGACATAGAGAGTCCCGCTTCCTGATTCAAATATCTGCCGGCCCCGCCCCCCGACCAATCAGTGGCGAGTAGGGTGATGACGGCCCCGCCCCCCGACCAATCAGTGGCGAGTATGGTGATGACGGCCCCGCCCCCCGACCAATCAGTGGCGAGTAGGGTGATGACGGCCCCGCCCCCCGACCAATCAGTTCCCTGTAATGTGGTGACCTCAGAAATATTCCCGGCTCAGCCCGGTTAGAACCTCGGTTGAATGGTTACAGAAAAGTAATAATTAAAATAGTAGGGTTTTACTAATATTTATAACTTACAAATATTAAAAAAATTAGGAAAAAAAAGTTCCAGACATTTTATCGCTATGTTGGTCTGTCCTAAGCCAGTAGGTCAAAAGAAAGGCATAGCTGAGACTTAGCTCAGCCAGATTATTGCGGTCTTTGGTGCCAGAGGTTGGGAGTTCAAGCCTGGCAATATGCCCGAAACTTTTGTCAGCAATTTTTGTGTTTTTTTTACATCAAAATGTTCGTCTCTGTCCTGTGACGACGCACATTACTTCTCTCTTTCAAAAGTGTTACCGTGGCGACGCTAGACACGAAAAAGCGCTCGTCCCATTCATCTGATTGGTCCATATTTGATAGTTCTCCAAAAGTCACCAAATTTTGCATGCAAGCCAGGCCTGGCGATACATTTGATATTTCATGGTTTGCATTAATGGGCGTGGCCTAACGGCTCAACAGCGCCCCCTAGAATACTTTTCTCTGCCATAACTTTTGAATGGTTTGACATAAAGAGTCGTGGGTGGTGTCATGGGACTCGGTATTGAGTCCTTGACCTTCATTGGCCTGAATTAGCCCCGCCCCTTCTTCTGATTGGTTGTCCCGATTTTCTGCCATAACTTTTGAATGGTTTGACATAGAGAGTCGTGGGTGGTGTCATCAGACTCTGTATGGAGTCCTTGACCTTCATTGGCCTAAATTAGCCCCGCCCCTTCTTCTGATTGGTTGTTCCTTTTTTCTGCTATAACTTTTGAATGGTTTGACATAGAGAGTCGTGGGTGGTGTCATTTCTGATATGCTTATGGGGGGCGGTGGACGTGAGTGCGAGGGCCCGTTCATCGCTGCTTGCAGCTTTAATTATTATTATTATTATTTTTCTGACGAAAGGAGGGCCTTTTTGCCCCCCTAAACGTGCCCAAAAAGTCACCAAATTTTGCACCCTAGTCAGGCCTGGCGAAAAATTTGATATTTAATGGTTTGCATTAATGGGCGTGGCAAAATGGCTCAACAGCGCCCCCTTGAAAACTTTGTGCCTCAAGCCCCACGATACGGTTTGACGTACATGCACGAAAATCGGTACACACCTGTATCATGTCGCAACTTAAAGAAAAGTCTCTTGGCGCCATGGCCGAAACCGAACAGGAAGTCGGCCATTTTGAATTAGTCGTGTCATTTTGGCGAAATTTATGCCATTCCTTCGAAAGTTAATTCAGCCCGAACCGTAACGTGCCCCCAAGTGTGTTATACATCAAAATGTGCGTCTCCATCCTGCGACAACACGCATTACTTTTCTCTTTCAAAAGCGTTACCGTGGCGGCGCTAGACGCCAAAAAGCGCGCCCACCCTTCATCTGATTGGTTCGACAGAAAAAACTTTGTGCCTCAAGCCCCATAATACGGTTTGACGTACATGAATGAAAATCGGTACACTCCTGTATTATGTCGCAACTAAAAGAAAAGTCTCTTGGCGCCATGGCCGAAACCGAACAGGAAGTCGGCCATTTTGAACATTCTGAATTAATTGCCTAATTTTGGAGCAATATATGCCATTCCTTCGAGAGTTAATTCAGCCCGAACCGTATCGTGAACCCAGATGTGTTATACATCAAAATGTGCGTCTCCATCCTGCGACTACACGCATTACTTTTCTCTTTGAAAAGTGTTACCGTGGCGACGCTAGACACCAACAAGCGCACCCCCCCTTCATCTGATTGGTCCATATTTGATAGTTCCCCAAAAGGCACCAAATTTGGCACGCAAGCCAGGCCTGGAGATAAATTTGATATTTCATGGTTTGCATTAATGGGCGTGGCAAAATGGCTCAACAGCGCCCCCCGGAAAACTTTGTGCCTCAAGCCCCACAATACGGTTTGACGTACATGCACGAGAATCGCTACACACCTGTATCATGGCACAACTTAAAGAAAAGTCTCTTGGAGCCATGGCCGAAACCGAACAGGATGTCGGCCATTTTGAATAAATTGTGTAATTTTGGCGAAATTTATGCCATTCCTTCGGCAGTTAATTCAGCCCGAACCGTAACGTGCACCCAGGTGTGTTATACATCAAAATGTGCATCTACATCCTGCGACACCACGCATTACTTTTCTCTTTCAAAAGTGTTACCGTGGCGACGCTAGACGCCAAAAGGCGCGCCCCCCCCTTCATGTGATTGGTCCATATTTGATAGTTCTCCAAAAGTCACCAAATTTTGCATGCAAGACAGACTTGGCGATAAATTTGATATTTCTTGGTTTGCATTAATGGGCGTGGCCTAACGGCTCAACAGCCCCCCCTAGAATACTTTTATCTGCCATAACTTTTGAATGGTTTGACATAGGAAGTCGTGGGTGGTGTCATGGGATTCTGTAATGAGTCCTTAAGCTTAGTTGGCCTTAATTAGCCCCGCCCCTTCTTCTGATTGGTTGTCCCGATTTTCTGCTATAACTTTTGAATGGTTTGACATAGAGAGTCGTGGGTGGTGTCATCAGATTCTTTATGGAGTCCTTGAACTTCATTGGCCTGAATTAGCCCCGCCCCTTCTTCTGATTGGTTGTCCTTTTTTTATAATAAAATTGCCGCGAGCCGCCAGTCGCTCTCGCGCTGACTCCCGCTTCCTGATTCAAACGTCTGCCGGCCCCGCCCCCTGACCAATCAGTGGCGAGTAGGGTGATGGCGGCCCCGCCCCCCGACCAATCAGTGGCGAGTAGGGTGATGACGGCCCCGCCCCCCGACCAATCAGTGGCGAGTAGGGTGATGACGGCCCCGCCCCCCGACCAATCAGCTCCCTGTAATGTGGTGACTTCAGAAATATTCCCGGCTCAGCCCGGTTACAACCTTGGCAGAATGGTTACAAAAAAAGTAATAATTTAAATAGTAGGGTTTTACTAATATTTATAACTTACAAATATTTAAAAAATTAGGAAAAAAAAGTTCCAGACATTTTATCGCTATGTTGGTCTGTCCTAACCCAGTAGGTCAAATAAAAGGAATAGCTGAGACTTAGCTCAGCCAGATTATTGCGGTCTTTGCTGCCAGAGGTCGAGAGTTCAAGCCTGGCTTGATATGCCAAAATTTTTGTCAGCAATTTTTGTGTTTTTTTTACATCAAAATGTTCGTCTCTGTCCTGTGACGACGCACATTACTTTTCTCTTTCCCCTTCTTCTGATTGGTTGTCCCGATTTTCTGCCATAACTTTTGAATTTGAGTGGAGTTTGCGCGCGCAGCTCCCGCGGGGGGAGGGGCTGATGTTCAGCGCGGCCGCCATCTTGGTCGAGGCGCCGCATTGACTGCCTGAGAACGTCGGGCGTGGCCGCCATCTTGGATCGGTATCGCTTTAACTCTAGAGCGTTCACTTCTATTGTGGAAGGAGGTGTCTGCATAAGTAAAATAACTATAACTCACTTGATTTTCAACCGATTTTCACGCGGTTTGCTTTGTTACAAACGGCAGACATGTAGCTATGATACAGGATGCTTGATGTACGTTAAATATGCAAGCTTTCATGCTAAAATACGTTCTGCAGGTAGTCACACTTCAGGTATACACACACACACACACACACACACACACACACACACACACACACACACTATATATATATATATATATATATATATATATATATATATATATATATATATATATATATATATATATATATATATATATATATATACACACACACACACACACACACAATATACACAATACAAAATACAGTATAGCATATTAATGAATGTATTAATATATTTGAATAACAGACATAACAAGCTTAAAAACAAAAAACATAACGGATGACAGCATACAATTGTCATAATGGAGAAAAAAAAGAAACATTTGGAAGGAGTGTGTGTGTGAGGAATTGTATATTAGTGTTATAAATTGAAATTATATAATAATGCAATCGCTATGATATATCATTTTACAATATAATACAGTCAAAAATATATGAAATGAAGCAACATACAATGCAATAATACAATATGCTATATTACTGGGTACGCTAATATGAAATAACAACATGTAATATAATATGGTATAATAGATTAATATAATATCATACATTCTGGACCATGAGATACAGCTGTACTGTATGATCGTCGTTCATTTGAGTGATCTGATTTTTTTTTTCATGGTTTGCATTAATGGGCGTGTCCTCACGGCTCAACAGCGCCCCCTAGAATACTTTTTTCTGCCATAACTTTTGAAAGGTTTGACATAGAGAGTCGTGGGTGGTGTCATGGGACTCGGCATTGAGTCCTTGACCATAATTGGTGACAATTAGCCCAGTCCCTTTTTCTGATTGGTTGTCCCTATTTTCTGCTATAACTTTTGAATGTTTTGACATAGAGAGTCGTGGGTGGTGTCATGGGACTCTGTAATGAGTCCTTGATCTTCTTTGCCCTGAATTAGCCCCGCCCCTTCTTCTGACTGGTCGTCCCTTTTTTCTGCTATAACTTTTGAAGGGTTTGACATAGGAAGTCGTGGGTGGTGTCATTTCTGATATGCTTATGGGGGGCGGTTGACGTGAGTGCGAGGGCCCGTTCATTGCTGCTTGCAGCTTTAATTTATTGTTGTGTTTTGATGTATTTGATGTAAGTCCAGTGGATATTTAAAGCTTACAGAAGGCTGCATTTAACTGCTGCTATGTCATTCCTGCAGTATTTCTGCAGGTGTTTTGGTCACTGCTATTATTTGTAATATATTATATTATTTGTAATCAGCACAAATTATCTGTCCCCATATGATCAAATCCACCATCCCCCCTGATTGTTTTTACAACTCCAGTACTGCAGATGGGTATGGGACTGACTAGACATTGAGTGAAACACTAATATCAGTTTAAATGTTCACCTGGGGATCCCTCAAATGTCAGTTGCTCAGGCTGAATAATAAAGCTTGACATTATTTTTATGAAAAAAGAGCTCCCTGTGGCTGCACCTTATCACCTTCTTTATTACCTTTTACACAGCTGACTGCAGGTGTGACCAAGTGTCCCTTTCATCTTCAAAAATTTCCAGATGACTCTTCCCCGAGGGGGGATTTATATCAAATAACGAGTATCAGACCGGCAGCGATGAGTCGCCCGCTTAAATCTCAGCGCACACGAAACCAAACGATTATTGATCTGAAAGCAAATGTGCGCTGCTTTGTTTGAAAAGACTGGAGTCTTCCCAGTGTTCACAGAGCGGTGTGTGTGTGTGTGTGTGTGTGTGTGTGTGTGTGTGTGTGTGTGTGTGTGTGTGTGTGTGTGTGTGTGTGTTGTTCAGTCAGTGTGGCAGTGAATCAGTCTCTGGTTGTACTGGTTGTTTAGGCAGATTTGAACATCGATTAGAGAGCAAAACAGTAATTGAACTCTTGGCTGGAGCTGCTGTTGTTCAGAAAAGAACTCTGGGATGAAACATAAGACGTCGTAAATTGATCTGATCTCATTTTGACTAAACTTCAATGTATATTCAGTGGGCTAATCTATCATGGATGTATCCAAGCTCACCTAAAACATTAGAAACATTAAAACGTCCTCTTTATTACGATTCAAATTCACAAACTCAAAACGAGGTACAAAAAGAGGAACGTGGTGCAAATGAGAAAAAACGTGCTGCAAAAAACAAAGACAAATGCAGCATCATCAAACGCTGCAAATAGAGAAACGATGCAAAGCACAAAAACCATATAAAACAAGAAACCATCTTCCACGTTTCTTTATTATATTTTACACCAGACGATACAATGTACAGCATTGTACAGTGATGTAAACATCGTATATAAATATAGTCAGATAAAAATCACATTACCGTTCCCGCTGTATGTTTAAACCATGGATGTAAACACTGTGGTTCAGTCAGCAGCGCCCCCTGCAGGTTTGGAGCACTTCCTGTTGTAGTGACCGGTTATGAAGCGTTTTTCTTTTGAAGATGGTTTCTTGTTTTATATGGTTTTGTGCTTTGCATCGTTTCTCTATTTGCAGCGTTTGATGATGCTGCATTTGTCTTTGTTTTTTGCAGCAGGTTTTTTCATTTGCACCATGTTCCTCTTTTTGTACCTCGTTTTGAGTTTGTGAATTTGTGAATTTGAATCGTTTCTGTACTTGAAGCCGTTTTCCTTAACTGAGACGCATTACGTTTCAGTGCGTTTGGCCCTTGTCGCCCACTGTACTTTATATCTCAAACCAAACTCTATGAGTAACTTGGACGTCTTGAGTGACAGGCAGGTGTTTCTCTCTGATTTTGTTGGAGTATTTTAAAACATAAGGCGAAACCCCAGCCAACCCTCTGCCTATCTGTTCACCCAGTGCAAAGCTCCTCTATCAAACTCTTGGCCTGCACTGTAGGTGGAGTTCCTTTCTACTTTTTTGCAAAACAAAAGTAACAATTTTGAAATTGTACCTAGGTAGCGCTGCAGGGGGGGCGCTGTTTTCACTGAATGGAAAAAACTGTTTTCATTACACTTTTGCACTAAACTGGATTATTGACACGTCTAAAAAAATGAAGGTTTATTGTCCTCAACCACTTTGCGTTTGCAGATTAGACCCCGTTCTTATCCCTGGATGAAGAACACATGTTTGGCGTGCGCTCGGCGATGTAAATACATGGCGTGTTGTTGCCTCCCGGTGCCTAAGCCTCGGTTTTGCACTTCTCCACTAGGGGTCTAATGTGCCGAGTAGATACTTTTCTGTATCTATTCTGCCGAGGTTCTTAGCTGCTGAGTCGGCTGTATCTGACATCATCACACTACAGGCCACCGATTGGTCGGGGGGTTGGAGTCAGACGTCTGAGTCAGGAGGAGGAAATCAGAGAAAGAGACTCTGACTGATTCTTGTTCATTTTATTCAACCAGCAACGGCAGCAAAAGTCTGTTTGATGATCCAACTCTGAGGGTCAGATGTTCATAAACCTGGTGATGAGGAGAGAATTAAAAAGGGATCTAGACGGTGATAAGGAACGACCAGATCTACCAGGAACTCTGCTCACAGCTCCAGCTGACTTTTCAGCAGCGCCGAGACAAACAAGACCCAGCAGCACATCTATCATCTCCTCCAGGTTCTACATCTTTAGTGTTGTTGTCTTCTTCGTTTAGATACACAATCAAATACGTCACAGCAGCTTCACTCCAACCTCCTACTTCTGATCTGGGTATTGAAAACAAACGAGGGCAAGGCGAGTCGAGTCGGGCTGAGTACTAGTGTAAAAGCTCCATTAGTGAGTGGCACTATGTAACATGACGGCCCGCTACTCGGTGCTTGGCCTCACTGGCGTCACCATCATCAGAAGAGTTGGCTAATACCGGATGGAGCAGGTGGTGGATCCATGCTGAATGACAACGGTATTGGCGCAGCGACTTCCCCGAGATCGTGTTGCACAAATATGCTCGGGGTCATGTCCTGGGTCTCTGGGAAGCGCCTATAGACAAGTTGAAATTGAATATGACCAGCAGCCTCCTGCTGTTGTGTTTATTGACCGCAAATAACTTCTTTCTAAGACCCTCAGTTATTAATGACACAAGTTTCAATTCCTGCAACACTGCGTTCTGTCATTGTAGTTGCCAGTTGCAGATTATGGTTCTGTAAAATGCCGATTTATGACATCCATGTCTTTGAGATCACCAAATCACACCCTGTCCCTTCCTACTTAATGTTCACATCAAGGTTTCTTCTGAAGTGATGCTTGGATGTTGTTTCTTAGGGTGCTTTACCACCTGTCCCATTTGGAGCAGTTGTTCTGAAACAGGGAGCGTTTCCCCCTAAAGATAGGTTCGTTTGGTATATGTGAACACAGCAATCACGCTCGGATACGGGACAAAAGCAAGCCAAGATCCTAGGAGAGGTGGTCTCGGCTCGCTTCCATTCCAGACCTGGAGCGGTTCGTTTGCAGTGAGAACAGAATCCACACAGAAACCGACACCACTCACTCATAACTGTGGTTCGATGCTCCATAGTTGTTTGTTTTTCCCGGGGTACGGAAGAGGAAACTCCTTCTGCGTTCATTTCTGACCAATGAGAGAACAGTTGGTTCATGGCATTTGTTAACAGCTTTGAACCGCTACAGACGGTTGCCTTGTGAACACAAACGCCACAAACGAGAAACTAAACATCTGTATCGATTTAGCCCCTGAAACGGAACAAAACAAACGGGCCACAGGTCTGAAAACACCCTTAATCTCAGAGAGTTGGTCACATTCTATAGATTACAATCTATTCACATGTGTTTCATTCTCCAGTAGAGTGAAAACGTCTTTCGGAAAAGGCAAAAACCCTTTAGGGGAACATTTTCATCCAACGCAGACCGAGAGGGCTGTGATTGGTTTGCTTGATAGCAACGCATTTCCGGTTCCGGTTCTAGAAGCAGTAGTGAACTTTCAGCTCTCTTTTCTTCGTGTGTGTGTGATTTTTTTTTTTTTATTGGGTTGTTTTGGTTTTTTGCACAATAGTTGTCCTTATCTCTTTGATTCACTTTGACCGCAGGCAGGTGGAAGCAGCAGCGGGATGACCAGAGGGGGCGGGGACCACAGGCAGGTGGAAGCAGCAATGGGACGAACGGGGGGGGGGGTGTTTGGGGGGACCGGTTCCGCAGGCCAGCACGCAGCTCCTGAAGCTCCGGCCTGCAAACATGCACAAAAGAGAAAAAAGGGGGGCCAGCTCAAGAAACTACAGGAACGACAAGAAACTACAGGAACGTATACGGAATATCCAACACAGATCATGACAAGACATACTTGCGCACACATGCGAGCAGCTTCTGAGGTACCAGACGCTGCTCCCGGCTTCACACAGATAAACACTCTGCACCGTCTCTGTAGCAGTGCTGCAGTTGCCCTCAGAGAGCTGCCGCAGCAGTCAGTGGAAGATATTTTTAGTGTGTAAAAAAAGAATCAGGTAGCTACCTTAGTACAGTTTTCCCCTCTGTTTCTGACAGCACAGTCAGAGAAAAATGTCTGAATGAAATGGTTCAGCGGTTCGAGGAACGGTTTAATGTGAAGCCCTCATGACTCAATAAATGCAGCAAGGTGAAACGCAGCACAAAAGCCAGAGTTGCGTTGAAACTTTAGGCTTGTGTTCATTTTAATTCGAAGTTTTTAAACTCTGTCATAAAAGTTGCATAAAAGAGGCTATCTGCTGTGCCACACCAAAAGCAGCATCATCCATGTAATTATTAATCATCATCATCACTATCGTCAATTTAATATGCATTTCTTTTCACTCTCATCTATTTGGCTAATGGAAAACCTTACATATCAAATGCACAATATCGATGTTTTGTTACCTTTGATACTTCAGGAAGGAATGGACACATAATTAAACATTGGTAAACATTTCAAAGCTGAGAGTAACTGCAGGTTTTTCGATGTTTACAACACCTTACTTATATACGGAAGCGTATTGCATTCACTTGTGACAAAAAAAAAATCTGCTCTGTTTTTCTGAATTAACAAGTTAATTATCTCGGAATTCCGAGAAAAGTTTTAATGAAAAAAAATATTCTGCTCTGTTTTTCTGAATTAACGAGATCATTTTCTCAGAATTCTGGGAAAAATTTGAATGAAAAAAAATCTGCTCTATTTTTCTGAATTAACAAGTTAATTATTTCAGAATTCTGAGAAAAGTTTTTTTTTCTTTTAAACTTTTCTCGGAATTCTGAGATAATTAACTCGTTAAACTGAGCAGATTTTTTTTTCTCAAGTGAATGCAATACGCTTCCGTACTTATACATCCAAGCAAAACATTATCATTGATTTAGAGGCATGTTTATAACATAGTTTTCAGTGAAATATGTCGCCCGGTTTCTCTATTAAGGTATTTTGGTTTAAATAATAATAATGTGCAGGGTTTACATGCCTTATTTCCTGCATGGCAATCCTCCAATATATTTTGGGGGTGCACATATTTTAATAATTTGTATGGAAATGATAGTTTCGTTTAATTCCTGCTGCTATTTGTTTCCATTCTGACTGGAAGTGAAACCTGACTCATAATGGGCCAAAAGTCTCTGCTTGTGGAGAATTTGCAGTCTTGTAAATGTGAATTACTTTTTTTAAATTACAAGCCAGTTTTCCCTTCTCATCTGAGCATCATCATTCTCTTTATATTCACGTCATGCTTTGTCTTCCAACCGCTTGAAGCTTTTATCAAACCTCTTGGCATAAGTGTCTCCTTATGACTCACATTTACTCTCATTTAAGTTCTGGAGTCAATGGCTTTCCTCCCGTCGAGTGTTGAACTTTCCGTTTGCGGCTCTCCAACGCTGGTGTTAATGGAAGTGAACAAAAGCACTCAGGGAGAAAAGCACTCAGTGCTTCAAGCAAAGGTTGACGAAAACTGTATTTACATGATAAAAACACGAGTGAGATTTATTCAGTGTTTCATTCTCAAATTAGAGAGGAGTAGACTTTAACGATCCCGGCGCGGAGATACAGTCACTGTAGCAGAATGCTGAAATTAGACGGCGTGAAAACAACAGCATTTAAATAAAATGGAAGTTAATCTGGATTTTACTGGACTATTTGAACATTTTGAGCACAAGTACAGAACAGAAGTGAGAATACAAAAATGGCTTCTGTTATTAAAGTTGCAAGATTTAATTATCGATCAAAAACAGTACTTGATGTAAAATTGTCAAATTAATAAACAAAATTATATACAGGACTGTCTCAGAAAATTTGAATATTGTGATAAAGTCCTTTATTTTCTGTAATGCAAAAATGTCATACATTCTGGATTCATTTCAAATCAACTGAAATATTACAAGCCTTTTATTATTTTAATATTGCTGATCATGGCTTACAGCTTAAGAAAACTCAAATATCCTATCTCAAAAAATTATAATATTCTGTGAATCTTAATCTTAAACTGTAAGCCATAATCAGCAATATTAAAATAATAAAAGGCTTGCAATATTTCAGTTGATTTGTAATGAATCCAGAATGTATGACATTTTTCTTTTTTTAATTGCATTACAGAAAATAAAGAACTTTATCACAATATTCTAATTTTCTGAGACAGTCCTGTATGCATCAAAAATCATCATTCGTTTACAATCAGCTCAGCTGTCCACATGCATTTATACAAACGGTAGACAATCAATGTGTGTTATGCACTCTCTTTTCAATCATAAACAGTAGGAGGAAATTATACAAATAAACCAAACAAAAGAAATGATTCAAGACCCATTCATGCAGTCTTGTCCAAAGTTTAGACAGCTGTCTCAGTGTCCGCATGCACCTGTGCGTGCGTGCGTGCGTGCGTGCGTACGTGCGTGCGTGCGTGCGAGCGTGCGTGCGTGCGTGCGAGCGTGCGTGCGAGCGTGCATGCGTGTGTGCACTGACAAAGGGCCATCAGCCGGGGTAAATGGTTTCTGCTGGAGGACGAGCGTCTGCAACCAGAGACGACCTGCAGGCAGACAGAGCTGCAGAAAGAGTCGGCTCATTAGCATTAAAGCTCAACAGACAGATGAGCAGATGATTCTGCCACACATTTCAGTCTTCATTTCATCCAATTAATGAAATAACAAGGACCCACACACGCACACACACACACACACACACACACACACACACACACACACACACACACACACACACACACACACACACACACACACACACACACACACACACACACACATAGACTGAGGGACACATGGAAAGGCCAAGAGTCTGGTTAAGCAGTAGTAAATTATTCCTCAAATTAAAAGCCTGTACCTGCTGTGTAAGTGTGTGTGTATGTGTGTGTTAATTAATTTTATGTCCCTGTATTTAATTACGGACAGTAAAAGTAGTGTGCCTGTGTGTGTGTGTGTGTGAGTATCCGTTGTGTGGAGTGTGACGCTCCCGTCTGACTCTCTGTCTCAAGTGTCAGCCCGTCCTCAGACGTATCCGTCTGCGTCACAGACAGGATGACTTCACTGTTCTGCCTCATGAATCCAGCATGTGCTGTTTTAGTGTGGACACTTTTTCTGTCACTGACTTCTGTTCGGCGGAGAGGCCTCACCATATCATTTTAAAGAGGCCATAACTCACACCGCGCTCACTGCTGCACCAACTTTTTTCCATTTCAGTGTTCAAGGCTCCGTTTTAGCTCTTGTCCCCACATGCCCCCCCACTCCCCCCACACAGGGGATTACACCTGAAATTCTGCTTTTTTAGGTTTCACTGTTTTTTATTAGTTAAAGGGACACAGCAAGATTTGAGAACTGGACTCGACTCGCCCTCGTTTCTTTTCAGCACCCAGATCAGAATTAGGAGGTTGGAGTGAAGCTGCTGTGACGTATTTGATTGTGTATCTAAATGAAGAAGACAACAACACTAAAGATGTAGAACCTGGAGGAGATGATAGATGTGCTGCTGGATCTGTGGATTGTGTTTGATATCAAGTTAAAAAATAAGAGTGAGAGAAGATTCAAGTGGCGACGCTTTTTAATTTTTTTTAGTTTGTCTCTGTGCTGCTGAAAAGTCAGCTGGAGCCGTGAGCAGCTATGAAGAGACAGAGCTCCTGGTAGATCTGGTCGTTCCTTATCTCCGTCTAGATCTTTTTAATTCTCTCCTCAGCACCAGGTTTATGAACATCTGACCCTCAGAGTTGGATCAGAAACAGACTTTTGCTGCCGTTGCTGGTTGAATAAAATGAACAAGAATCCGTCAGAGTCTCTTTCTCTGATTTCCTCCTCCTGACTCAGACGTCTGACTCCAACCCCCCGACCAATCGGTGGCCTGTAGTGTGATGATGTCAGATACAGCCGACTCAGCAGCTTAGAACCTCTGCAGAATAGTTACAGAAAAGTATCTACTCGGTAGTTAGACCCCTAGTGGAGAAGAACCAAACGGTGATGAGTGGAGTCGGGCTGAGTAGGTTCTAGTGGAAAAGCTGCACATGCTCAGTCTCCTCCCGTACCAGAGCAGCATTAGAGGGGCAGGTTAGTAGAACATGTTGGTCTGGTCTCCCTGACTCAGTGACCTCTATCCATCAGAAGTTGGTGCATATACAACCCCTGCCCCGCCGCTGACCCTGAACCCTGAGCAGCCTGAACCCTGAGCAGCCTGACTGTGCTGGGTATGGATGAACCATGTAGCTGTCTGTGGTGCTGAAGCAGCAGAGGCTGGTGTTGTGACTGCTTTGCCCTTTACCAGGTCTGTTTTGAACCTATAGTATTGGACAGTAAGTCCAGTCCTACCCCTGAATCTTACATACATTCTTACATATAACCAGAGTTTCAATAAACTTACTTATAAAACACACATAACCAAACACCCCTACTTTAATAACTATTCAACATATAATGATATAATACTCAATTAAATATAGTCAAAAACAAAACCAATCAAAGCAAACTAAAGAAAACAAAACAAACTCCCAGCATTTAGTTGTGCTACTATGTATGTATGTAACAATAAAAGTAATTATAATGCATAGTATTACATTATCATTACTTTACTATAATACTACAATATAATAGAGAACAATAGACAGCAATGATATAACAATGTACTTGAATAACTATATAAGAGTAGATATGCTATATATACTGGTTCATATATCTACCTCCAATTATATAAATAAAAATTACTATAAATCTATATATCTACATATAACTATAAATCAATATATATTAATAGAGATATAGATATATACATACTGTACCTGTGTATAATATAACTCAATATATCTCTATACATACCTACGTATAACATATCTTAGGGCTGGGCGATATATCGAGATTTTTAATATATATCGATATATTTTCAAACGCGATATGGTACGAGACAATATCGTTTATACCGATTTAAAAAAATATATTTTTTTTTTTTCAAAATTTTTTTTTTTTTTTTTTTTTACGATTTTGATATAGCTTATTTTGTGACAAATTGACTTGAATGTTTTATTTGAGATTTGCACAAATGTTTTGTTATTTGCACAACTGTCAACCTCAGTGGAAAAGTCTGCCTGTTACTGTCTACATTGTATTAATTGCACAGTGTATTTTAATTTAATTGTTATGCAGGAAAGGGATATTTGTTTTATTTTATTCAAGAAGCATTTTTATTCTATATATGCAGGCAGTTTATTTTTATTTTTATTTATTTATTTTTATTTTTATTTCATTTGTTTTATACATTTTGATATTGTGCAGACCTCTGTTAATAAAGGAACCTGTGTGACATTTGGCACGAGGCTTTGTATTAAAACTGACTGTTTTTTTAAGGGTTTGCCTCAGAAAAAAATGAAGCTAACAGAGATACTATGCTATAATGCTTTGGGGGAAACCCCAATTATGGCACAGAAAAAATATCGATATATATCGAGTATCGCCATTCAGCTAGAAAATATCGAGATATGACTTTTGGTCCATATCGCCCAGCCCTAGCATATCTATATCCATAATATAAATCTATATGTCTACATATATTTAATAAATATACATATCTACATGTTTATTCGCATATCTACATGTTTATTGTTAGTATTATTATATTGTATTTTTTTTGGTATTGTTTCATTTTAATGTATACTGTACAGCACTTAATAAATGTGATATATAAATAGAATTGACATTGACATTATTATATTGAAGCCTCTCTACTCCCAAAGTAGGCTCCATTTAGCTAAAATGACTAAAAACCAACACGTATTTTGAAAAGTAACATTAATAACAGTGTTTACAAGCAGGAAAAGAATAGGCTGAAACCCCGGGGGGAAATACCGTAATATCAGGATCCCTGGGGGGAAAACCCTCGGCCTCATGTGCTGGGATGAAGACATGAATTAGTGAATGAGAAATGAACATGTGAAGATGAAATAAAGGGAGAGGAGGACAAAGAGGAATCATTGACCTCTGCTTTGTGAATGATGGAGGAAGAAGCATGCGGAGAATCGTGTGTGTGTGTGTGTGTGTGTGTGTGTGTGTGTGTGTGTGTGTGTGTGTGTGTGTGTGTGTGTGTGTGTGTGATGAAGAGATGCACGAGGGATCGGGGGGGTGCAGAGGTGATGCTGGGGAGGGACATGCATGAAAAGATGGTGAGAATAGAGAGACGGTGGAGAGAAAGAGGGGGAGAGGAGCCAGTTACGCAGCAGGAACGTCTGAGTGCTCTCTCCATCAGAGACTGTTGATTAAAATTTCATTGGTTGAGGCTGCAGGTCGGAGGTGAAGCGCTGCATGAGTGTGTGTGTGTGTCCGTGTGTGAGTGTGTGTGTGTGTGAGTGTGTGTGTTTGTCCGTGTGTGTGTGTGTGTGTCCGTGTGTGAGTGTGTGAGTGTCCGTTTGTGAGTGCGTGTATCTGTAAAGCTGAAATCCTCCTGCCCTCGTGCACTGAGTCACTCCTGTACCCTTCACTCCCATTGGCTAATTGTTTTTCTTTGTCTCTCATTGTTTGGATCTCATTGCTTTTTCTAATCAGCGCCCTGATCTATTTCCAGTTTGATTCCTGTTGAATTAGGCCACATTTCCCCTTCTACGTTTTGAAGAATGCCATCATTTACACGAATACTCTGTTAAATACTCTATGCTATGAGCATCCAAACCTACAGGGGGCAGTGTAACGAGAAGATAAAGTCATGCTAGCCAATCAGAATCCTGGAAAAAAACATCAACAAATGACACGAGTAACTTCCAGTTACTTCCAAGATGAACGAGAGTCTTTGGTTTGGAGTGACAGAGAAGTGGAGTTACTTTTAAATGTGACTTTAGAATATAAAACAGGTAAAATACAAGAAAATATTCACGGTGGCCAAACAAATTGTAAACACAGGTGTCACTCATGACGCTGGTGACGTTTCTGTCTCATTTTGAGTTTTTGAGTTTTCAGAAATGATGGTTTTTGGAGACTTTGAGCTTCGTTTTCGTGTAAACGAACGGCCAAAATGCATGAAAACACCACTGTTTTTGCTCCGTGGAAACGGGGCCTAAGAAACACTAACTTACTTAGTTTCTTATACCACTTACAAGGTGCAGTTAGTGTGGACAAAATAGCCAGATATGACCATGGTGGATACACATAAATGTAAACTGAGCTCTCAGTGAATATCTTAAAGTGTATCAGCAATTACTTAATAAGAATTAACAATCAGTTAAAGAATTTTGGATTCAAGTTCAAGTTTGAGAATTCTTTTTTTGATTTTAATGTACCTAAATATGGTTTAGTCATTTGCTATTTTTGATTTGTTGTTTGTTGATACGAGTTACACTAACTAATGTCAAACATTTATTGACTTACATGTAAATAATGGATCTGTATCTATAATAAATAATGGATCTGTATTAAGGTATTTTGGTTTAAACATAATTGTTCAGGGTTTACATGCCTTATTTCCTGCATGGCAATCCTCCAATATATTTTTGGGGTGAACAGCATATTTTAATAAGTTGTATGCGAATGATAGTTTCCTTTAATTCCTGTTGCTATTTGTTTCCATTCTGACTGGAAGTGAAACCTGACTCATAATGGGCCAAAAGTCTCTGCTTGTGGAGAATTTGCAGCCTAAGAATTAACGATCAGTTAAAGAATTTTGGGAAAAGCGATTTTTGATTTGTTGTTTGTTGATACGAGTTACACTAACTAATGTCAAACATGTATTGACTTACATGTAAATAATGGATCTGTATCTGCTTATTTCAACCAAGTTGTCTATTTTATTCATATGCATTGGAGTTTGTTATGAGATATTTGTTCTTGCAGAGAAATTCATTCAAGACTTACATCAATGCAAGTTGAAATTGATCTTCTATCAATATTTAAGCGTAAGAACAAGACAACCTAAATGCTTACAAAATTGCTAATTGCAAAGTGATTCCTACATTCCTGTACCACTGCAAGCCATTTTGAACGTAGTTTGTTGACCAGAGTCTGCTCTGCTACATCACATGCTTGCTTTTCCTGACTAGTTGGATGCCTTTCCATTTTCACCCAGAGGCAGTTTCTTCTGCAGTTATTTACGGTGGGCGACAAGGGCCAAACGCACTGCAACGGCCTAATGCGCCTCAGTTCAATTCAATTCAATTCAATTTTATTTGTATAGCGTCTAATACAACAGATGTTGTCTCTAGACGCTTTCCAGAGATCCAGAACATGAACATGAACATAAACATAAACATAAACCCCCGAGCAATTATTATATAAACAATGGCAGGTAAAAACTCCCCTAGTGGGAGAAAAACCTTAAGCCAAACAGTGGCAAGAAAAACTCCCCTTTAGGAGGGAAGAAACCTTGAGCAGGACCAGGCTCATAAGGGGGGACCCTCCTGCCGAAGGCCAGACTGGGGGAGTCAGGGACGTCAGCAGCACACAGCAGGCAGGTGGAAGCAGCGGGGGGGGGGGGGGGGGGGGGGGTGCTGGCAGGCGGAAGCAGTTAAGGAAAACGGCTTCAAGTACAGAAACGATTCAAATTCAGATTCAAACTCAAAACGAGGTACAAAAAGAGGAACGTGGTGCAAATGAAAAAACGTGCTGCAAAAAACAAAGACAAATGCAGCATCATCAAACGCTGCAAATAGAGAAACGATGCAAAGCACAAAACGATATAAAACAAGAAACCATCTTCAAAAGAAAAACGCTTCATAACCGGTCACTACAACCGGAAGTGCTCCAAACCTGCAGGGGGCGCCGCTGACTGAACCACAGTGTTTACATCCATGGTTTAAACATACAGCAGGAACAGTAATGTGATATAATGTGGTTTATATCACTGTACAACGCTGTACATTACGAGACGTTTCTTTATTATATTTTAACGTTACAGTCAGCTGTTCGGTCTGACAGGAGACATTTCTCTGCATGTTTAATGTCATACAACACACATGCAGTCGTGCTACAGGTCGTCCAGAACAACTCCTCTGCTTATAAAGCAGCTGCACTCACGTCGCCTCATTCTTCCGTCAGGTCTCTTCTCCATTAAGCTCTTTTTTATTGAAGCCTCCTCCTGCTTTTCACATCAGAACCCACGGGGCCCGCTATTTATCCTGCTGCTTTTTCAATCAGGGCAGAGTGAGAGGAGAGCTGAACAAACCGGCAGCGCACACAGGTGTTCACGCCAGAACTGTCAGCTTTGTCATGCTAATATTATGCTGTTCTTTATTTTTTGTTGCAACTGCAAGTTTAATATCACAACCTTTGGTTGTCTAGTAGTGTGTGTGCTCAGAAGAAATATATTTTGAACTCCACAATGAAGTGTACCTGTGTCTTAAAGTCCGGAAAAGCTGTGCAGGCTTGTATCTTTGTTTTCATGTATGGAAGTAATTTAGTCTTTTATGTACAGTAGGTATTGGCATCAACGACATCATAGATTTACAGAACAGTCTGCTGTACTGTGTGTTTTGGTCAAGATATAACATGTGTGACTTATTGCACAAAATAGAGGGTATGATGATGGGTATTGATGGCACTTACTCACACTGAGCGGCAAAAACAGCTGCAACTAGTGGAGAAGACGGGATAACAGCTGATTATCGGCTTAAATTAGCGTCAGTTGGACTTGACAGTGACCCGTACAGTTACCCCAAGAACCAGTGGTCCATGGACATTAATATTTGGTACAGTTACCAAGAACCAGTGGTCCATGGACATTAATATTTGGTACAGTTACCCCAAGAACCAGTGGTCCATGGACATTAATATTTGGTACAGTTACCAAGAACCAGTGGTCCATGGACATTAATATTTGGTACAGTTTCCAAGAACCAGTGGTCCATGGACATTAATATTTGGTACAGTTACCAAGAACCAGTGGTCCATGGACATTAATATTTGGTACAGTTACCAAGAACCAGTGGTCCATGGACATTAATATTTGGTACAGTTACCAAGAACCAGTGGTCCATGGACATTAATATTTGGTACAGTTACCAAGAACCAGTGATCCATGGACATTAATATTTGGCCACGAATCCAGTTTCCTGATATTTATATGTACTTAATTTCTACGCCGGGGAAATACACGAAGCAAAGCTTGAAGGCGTACAAAAGTCTTGACGCTTGGTCCGACTTCAAGGCAGGATTTGTTGTAGAAATTAAAGTGATGAGGACACCAAACTTTATGATTTGACCGTTTAACGTTAGCTACCCAAAAATCCAACATTACCTGATACAAAATGGGAACCACAAATCCACGTTTCGGTGCCTGGAATCCAGTTGTTTCTGTGAATTGCAGCGATCCATTTGTCTCTCTTAAGCTTATTTTTCGTCAGTCTGTAAAACGATAACTCCGATTTCTTGCTAAATCTATGAGTACAGTCGATCGCACAACAGCTCTTTCCCATTTTAGATGTTTTGGAGTTGCTCAAACTGAAAGTTTACGCTGCCACTCAGTCTTTCTGCTGTGAAGTCGCATCTGTGACATCATGCACATTCCCTCTATAGTGACAATCTTAGCAGTAAGATTCAGAACAGACGAAGTGTTTGGTTTGTTATGAAAATCTCCCCCCGTGCATCTCATATTATCATGGCTAAAATAGCGGAGGCGCTCTTGTGTTTGCTGCACCTCAGGGTGCAAATGCTTTGAATACTGTAGGTCCAACACCATCAGTATAACCGAGTTCCTTCCAAGACTGTTATTTATTTTTTCAATTTAAAGTTCTGATCAGGTGGTAGTAAAAGTGTCCGACTTTGTAGTAGTTTTCTAAATCTTCTCCTGACCTGGTGATAAAGATAAGCAGATGTGGTGAATTAAAGGCGTCTCATCAGTAGAACTCAAGGCTGTTCACTTTGACTCTAAAAATTATCAACCTGTTCTGATTGGATTTGATTATGTATTCGGGGTGCAAGTTTAAAAAGCCTAAGGCTTAGTGCTTTAAAACATTGATGGAGGCAGTAAAATACGTGACAGGATTGCAGTTTGGTAAGAGCTTTGAGTGCCCTGCTGGGCTGATGAGCGTCCAGCAGAGCGATGCAGCAGAGGACTAGGGACCGGTGGCGTGTCTGAGACGTGGACTGGTGTCTCTGGAATGGCAGCTGTTCTCCGTCCCGCAGAGGTTCAGCTGCATTATTCATGCTGCTGTGTTCCACAGCAGGACAAAATGCTGCTGAAAAACCCTCCTGGTTTGGGTCTGAGGCTGTTGTTGTTCAGGATTTCTCCAAGGACTTCCTCCAACGCTGTGATATGCATGCAGATATTCCTCACCTTAAACCCCATTTAGCACCTCCGAGATCACCTCTGTCATCGACTTTACGTCAGTACGTTTACATGCAGCAAAGAAATGGGATTTCTGATCGTATCAGATAAAGACATCCACTTGTCTGAGTTTACATGCTGTTCAGAGAATGGGATAAATGTCCAGAGCATGGCTGACTCCGTGACGCTAGGTGGCGCTGTAACCATGGTAACCATGGTAACCATTTCAACAAAGAGCAACTTCCGGTTGACGGTTGTTTTGTTTGGCGCCAATTTTACGCCTTCCATATATTTTTCCACTTTATTTTGATCTGCTCCGGTGTCCTGATGAAGTTTCTGCCATCTCTTTCGCGATTTTCATTTTGGTGTTTAAACAGAGGTGCGCCACGCTGATGCAGCTCCAACTGCCACTCAGTGCACGCTGCACTCTTTAGAAAGAATTTACTGCCGCAGTTCTGCAGAACCACCGTCTCCGTCTACCTTGTTTAGGAGTGTTTGGCAGCTGCTTTGGTAAATGTTTGACTCGCCATGTGTTTCAATAAATTAGTATAATAGTACAACATATAGTACATGTTTTGTATCCCTCTTACTTCTCTTTTCTTTTTTTTTGACTGCTATATTATGGTGAAGAGGCTCCGAGGCGTGAGCAATATTTTTGTTTTCCTCGTGAGATTATTTTTTTCCTCTGCAGCTACAAATAAGAGTTAATATTTTTTCCTCAACAAACTAGTTTTATCTGAAGATTGGGGTTAATTGCACCGCAGACAGCTGGCCAGCAACTGCGTTTAGCTGGCGAAGTGGGGAATAAAACCCGTGTTTTGATCCGACCCGGTCTGTGTGAGTGTTTGTGATTTAAGGCTGATTTATGGTTCTGCGTTAAATCGACGCAGAACCTACGGCGTAGGGTACGCGGCGACACGCACCGTACGTTGCGCGTCGCCTCGTACCCTACGTCGTAGGTCTGCGTCGATTTAACGCAGAACCATAATTCAGGCTTTACTGTGTGGAAGGTTTGGTCGTTACAGCCGCTATCCAAGTGAGCCGACGACTCTTTCACTCTTTTACTTTGTTATATCAGATACTCGGCCTCCGTGGTTCTGCCTCCGAGGAGGAAAGCGGTGAAAAGTTAAACCATTAGTGATCTTTTCCCCACGTCTGTTATGTGGAGCTGCTGCAGCTACAACGCAGCAACGGGTTACCAGCTTCTGTGGAGCTGCGCTACAAGCCCCGCCCATTTTCGTCTCGACTGCGAATGGGGAAGGAGGGGGAAGTGACGTATGCCGTAAAGCAGTCAAAGCCGTAAAGATTTGTAGTTTTTTTGTGTGGCAGGGTTCCTACCATGCTCCTCCAAGTTCCATAGTGCCAGTGAAGGCGATACAGACCCCTCAGACCATGACAGAGGTTCATTAAACCTGTTGGAAGTTGATGTACCATCACAATGTCTCTGGAAATATTAAATTAAGGTGGAAAAGTTACGTAGTGTCGCTTTAATACTGGTGTGATTGTAGGCATCAAAGTGTTAATTCAAGGCTAAGGCAAAATATCGAGATATATATCGTGTATCGTGACATGGCCTAAAAATATGGAGATATTAGTAAAAAGCCATATCGCCCAGCCCTACTTCACCGTGGTAAGGACTGGATCTCCCACAGTGGCTTTCAGAAACCTGAAGAGTCTGCACTCTGGCAGAAACCTGCAGACACACAGTTTGTTCAAGTAATGTCGGCTTTGTCAAAGAAGTCTCATTTAAGTAAAAGGCTTACAGCTCCTGGCATTTTTGAATTCTACATTCTATGCTTTAATTCATTGTAAATGATCTTGAAAGAGACTGACAGTTTTAAAATGTAAGAAGCACTGATATCTTGCCTCGTTTATTATAATAAAATTCCAAATTTCCTGTTTTAGATATCATCTACAGTGACTTGGTTAGTGTGGCGCCTTCTTTCTTCATGTTGGCGTTAAATGTTCTGGCTCTAAGTAGTTATTATTAGATCATAGGCTCGGCGGTTGTAAGTGGATGTGTCTGTGCTGCAGAGAGCGCCACCATCTTCACAGGCAGTTTCACTAACAAGCACCAAACACAGATCTACTCTGCAGAGCTCGCCGGGGTAGAGAGGCAGCTGCTCGCCGCCACTGGCTCTCGTTTGATATTGTACACACTCTCGAGCGCGAGGCATCTCGTATTCACACACATCAGTTAAAAGTCATTATGCTCTTCTCACTCCTCCAAACACGCATATCCTCTGTGTACACAGCCACATCAGCAAATTAACTGAATAAAGAGCCTCTTTTTTGGCTTTTCTTTTGAGTGGCTAATTAGCCATCAGAGCCTGCTGTGTGGAGAGAGAGATCTATCAAGAGGTACGGCTTCAAAGAGCAGTTTATGGAAGCCAAAGCACTTTAATTAGGACCTATTTGTACGAGAAAGCAATGGAAAGAAAAAAAAAACATAATTTGAGGCAAAAAGCTCCAACGAAGTGCAGGGGAAATAAACAAATTGTATTACACACAGATAAAGGGAGACAGCAGCAAACTAAAAGCATTAGGAGGAAGGAGAGGAGATGCTTACAGCAGGCTTCCTACAGCAGGGGGAGTGGAAACTTACACTCATCACTTTCCTCTTGCAGTCAATGAGAAGTTTCATGTGAAAGCTGCTGTCATACGCCGTATTTAGGCTGATTAAGACTAATGAGCCAACGTGTTAAACAGATGCTTGTTGTGCTCTTGGTTTGTGAGATTTAATTGCAGGAACATGTCAACAAAGGTCTATTATGACGGGTTGCCACAGCAGATCATTGTTTCTGGCTTTTTTCCCCTAATTATCTACAAATTACTACATTAAAACACCTATTCCGCATGAAAAAGCATTAACTAACTTCAGACATGGAGGATTCATTTGTTCTACGTGATTAAACTGGCCATGTGAGCAGTGAGATGATGCTGCCTCCAAAACAACCTCCCATTCCACAAGCTGCAGCTCTGCTCAGAAAATACTATAAGGTTCAAAACTGTTCCCACACACGGTCGTGTTCCACAAAGAAAAAGAGTTTAGGCCTCAGTTATAGGCAGTACTCAAGTTGAGGGGGGATGAGGGGGGATGGCATCCCCCCCTGAAATAAAAACGGTCCAAATCATCCCCCCTGTAAAACTGTCATCCCTCCTTTCCATCCCTTATGTCATTTCATCAATGAATGTGGTTTTACTGCTATTTCAACATTTAGAGTCATCACCAGAAAAATAACACCAGAAAAATAACTTATTTGACAATTTTAAAAAACACAAACACAAAATTGAAAAAACAGGCTAACCAAGGAGCCCACTAAAATACCGTATTTTCTGGACTATAAGCCGCTACTTTTTCCATAGGTTTTGAACCATGCAGCTTATACAAAGGTGCAGCTATTCTGTGGATTTTTCTTCCACCGCTCGGGGCGCTCTAACTGGAATTACAATCAAAACTAAGACAAAATAAATGCAAAGAAGAATACGCTACTTCTTCTTTAGCAGATAGAAGTAGAAGCAGATTTCAAACAGATAAATAGATAAATAAATAGCGGTTATTTTCTCTTGGTTCTGTCCCGTTTTAATCAGCAAAGTTGCTGCCGTGTTAAAAGACACTGTTAAGAAAGGATGTATTTAGGTACAAACATGTACATCATTTACAGTTCAAAATGGTTCTGTACATGTAGTAAATATCTAATCTAACAACATAAATATCTGCAGCTAAATATCTTTTTTTTTTTAAAAGAGCGGATGCGGCTTATATACAGGTGCGGTTTATAGTCCAGAAAATAAGGTACATTAATTCAATTTTCAATTGGGTCCCTTGTCCTGAGCATGTACGAACAGTGGCGATGAAAAACGTATTTTACCAAGAAGAAACCTGGAACAGAACCTGCACCGATGAAGAAAGAAAGAAAGACAGAAAGACAGAAACGAGATTGTAGCAAACACCAAGAGAATAGTCCAGGGATTCCTGCTGAAATAAAACAAGAGAGAGGGAAAGTTAATGGCAGTAATAACGGCATCGACAAACATGAAACGTTAACAGGAAACATTTTTCTGAGGCATTTTTTTTGCTATGTTACCTGAAATTCCCATTACACATTAATAGCAAACAATTAACTTGATGCTCCTGTGCCAAAGCAAAACAAATCCTAATCAACTGTGAAGCCACTGGGACTATAAAAACATCATCCAATCATTGTTAGACCCACATGAAGTCATTAGATCATTAGCTTCTATGTCAAACTTGATCTTTTTTTCCCAGTAAGCACAGTTTTGTGCTTTCGAGGAGTGGCAGCTCTGAAAGAAGTGGGTTAGACATTTTCACAAGTGCTGCTTTCAGAATCTGTCTGACTTTTACTGCTCTTGTGTCTGTGAGATGATGTCGGCTGCAGAACGGGGGGGCTTGCATCTCCACATCTCCACTGAATTTGGTGTGGTTTTCTTGTGAAAAAAGCTACCTTACACTCAGTACTGGAGTTGAGGGGGGATGAGGGGGGCCCCCCTGAAATAAAAACCTCCAAATCACCCCCCCCCCTGTAAACCTGCTCAAAAAGGAGTAGGAAGACTCCTCTCAGAAGAAACTAGTACCGTTTTGGTCCCGATCACGGGACTCTTGCAGGGTTTTGAGCTCTGAACTTTTACTGATGTAAGGCTGGTGTAGAGTTAAGCCTTACCTTATTAAATTAAACCTTTTTGGGGTGGTGAGTAGGATAAACACGGGGACAACTTCTGCTGAGTTCCAGTGTACTTTAATGTCCCTCAACAGTGTAGGATTTTAGAACATCAACACAGCACCTAGTGCCGTACTGTGGCGTATCACTCCGCCCAATCTAAAACAGACTCATCACTACAGATAAACTGTTATAAAGCATTACAAACTGTAACAATAGGGCAAATGCACAGCATTGTTTTGTATTTTGTGTCTTTCAAATAAAATACAATTTTTTCTATGTTCCTCATTCAAGGTTGTTAAAAAAATACAGCTATAATATCGTATTGTTATCGTGACCTCAATATCGTGTATCGTACCGTATCATGAGATTAGTGTATCGTTACACCCCTAATATATATATATATATATATATATATATATATATATATATATATATATGTATATATGTATATATATATATATATATATATATATGTATATATGTATATATATATATATATATATATATATATATATATATATATATATATATATATATATATATATATATATATATATATATATATATATATACCGTATTTTCTGGACTATAAGCCGCTACTTTTTTCATAGGTTTTCAACCATGCAGCTTATACAAAGGTGCAGCTATTCTGTGGATTTTTCTTCCACCACTCAGGGCGCTCTAACCGGAATTAAAATCAAAACTAAGAAAAAATAAATGCAAAGAAGAAAAGGCTACTTGTTCTTTAGCAGATAGAAGTAGAAGCAGATTTCAAACAGATAAATAGATAAATAAATAGCGGTTATTTTCTCTTGTTTCTGTCCCGTTTAATCAGCAGAGTTGCTGCCGTGTTAAAAGACACTGTTAGGAAAGGATCTATTTAGGTACAAACATGTACATCATTTACAGTTCAAAATCCTTCTGTACATGTAGTAAATATCTAATCTAACAACAGAAATATCTGCGGCTTGAAGATCTTTTTTTTTTTAAATAGAGCGGATGCGGCTTGTATATATTTTTTTTTATTAT
This sequence comes from Cololabis saira, assembly GCF_033807715.1. Taxonomy (NCBI): domain Eukaryota; kingdom Metazoa; phylum Chordata; class Actinopteri; order Beloniformes; family Belonidae; genus Cololabis; species Cololabis saira. The sequence goes on along the minus strand of NC_084592.1, from coordinate 4,053,751 downwards.
TTTCTTAAAAATAGAGCGGATGCGGCTTATATGCAGGTGCAGCTTATAGTCCAGAAAATATGGTATATACACACATACAAATATTATATGTATTAATTATAATAATGTAATTATAATATAATATTATATATATATCTGTTCGACAAGACTGAAACATATCAGCTGTTCTTTTGGCTCTGATATTTGAATTGGACCAGTAAGGCCTCTCTTCCCTGTGTTGTTAACTCTGTGTTGTTAACTCAACGCTGGATGATTTTCTGGGACATGTATTCAACGGTCGAGCCTGTGTAGTTCATGTAGAGTCATGTTGTTCAGTCATTTATCACCACATGTGAAGCAGATCCTCAAAGGAAGTGTCACTTTACACATTTCTGTAAATGCCTCCATTTCTTCGTCATCCTAATGGCTGGCTAATATTGGTAATAGGCAGATAAAAGTGTGTGTGTAAACACGGACGGGACATCGCCTGCTGAATCCACTTCAGCCTGTTTGTTGAGCTCTGTCCTCCATCATCCTTTGTCTGTCAAAAGCTCTTAGTGCTTCTATCCCGAGTCCTGTGCTCTCTGCATTCATTATTAATGAAGCTCAGAAAGCAGAGGACACACACCGAGCAGGGCCGTGCGTCACCGGCAGATATTCCAGATAAAATATTAACTCTCACATGCAAAGGGAAAAGAGGCAAAGCAGAGGGGCAGGATAGAAATGTCTTTATTCTTATGTTTGTGTCTGTGTAAATATCTGCTCACGTTAAATACACCAGCAGACTAATCACGTGTATATTTAGAGGGCTTGTTCTTACAGATAAATAGATTTCTAACAGTTCAAATAGACATTTGCAGCTTTTCAGTGAAGGTAAATGTGCTCATCCGGAGCTGACATCAGCACTGACCTACCCTTCCTACTAACCTTGTTCCACCGTGACTTCATACACTATTACACACATAAATAAACTATGAGAATATTTATGACATGTAGATATGAATACATTATCCGCGACTTCAGAAGCTTTCACTTTGCAGTGTGTTCATACTTGATGGTTTACATGCACCATGTGATCGTCTCTGGATGTCTGACCTCAGACGACACCAGGGGAGCAGACGCACACGTTAACCCCGGGATGGGACAAAGACAAGAAATATAGACATGTTTTTACTCAAAATTTACTTGATAATTCAACTACATGAATTGAGTTATATTGCCTTTTTTTCCCAACTTTTCAACCATCTTTACTATGGAGACTATTGAGGTCTGTGAGTTTGAGACTAGAATTAAATATACGTTAAAAGCAAACACGTTTTAGTACATAACTGTAGCTGCAGGGCTGCTGGAGATGCTGAGGTGTCCCTTGGCAAGATGCTGAATTAGACCTTGCCCCATTCAGTTTCAGTTTCATTTACTTTATTTGTATAGCACCAGTTTACAACAAAGTCACCTACAGGATGCGCTCAAAGTTTAAAAAATTAAATATAATTTATAGACATAATACATTTGAATGTGTGATCTAAACGGAGAAGACAACACTAAAGATGTAGAACCTGGAGGAGATGATAGATGTGCTGCTGGGTCTGTGGCTTGTGTTTGATATCAAGTTAAAAATGAGAGTGAGAGAAACTTCAAGCAGAGACGCTTTTCTTTTTTGTTTGTTTGTCTCAGTGCTGCTGAAAAGTCAGCTGGAGCCGTGAGCAGCTATGAAGAAACAGATCTCCTGGTAGATCTGGTCGTTCCTTATCGCCATCTAGATCTTTTTAATTCTCTCCTCAGCACCAGGTTTATGAACATCTGACCCTCAGAGTTGGATCATCAAACAGACTTTTGCTGCCATTGCTGGTTGAATAAAATGAACCAGAATCCGTCAGAGTCTCTTTCTCTGATTTCCTCCTCCTGACTCAGACGTCTGACTCCAACCCCCCGACCAATCGGTGGCCTGTAGTGTGATGATGTCAGATACAGCCGACTCAGCAGCTTAGAACCTCAGCAGAATAGATACAGAAAAGTATCTACTCTGCACGTTAGACCACTAGTGGGAAAGAACCAAACTGAGTGGAGGAGAGTCGGGCTGAGTAGGTTCTAGTGGAAAAGCGTCATAAGCCTGGATAAATAGGGAGCATTATGACTGGAATATAACCCAACACTAGCATCGCCAGCCTCACCAATCCACTTTTCAAACCAACCACTGCTGCAGAATAGCTAATAAAGCCTTGGATCAACAAGTTTTTAATGCAAAACCAACATCAGTCAATCACTAGCAGTTCCTATCCCACTGCATTGCCACTGTTTGATGTCTTTTGTTGGAAACTAATCTCGTAGTTATTCACACCTTGGTTGCATGTCTATCCAACGCCTTCCACAAGCAGTTTCTTAGGCCTCTGCTGCTACTTCCCCCTGGAAATCAATGTCAAACCTACAGAAAAGCAGACTAAATCCTCGTGTCAAAGAGGAAAAGAGTTAGGATGGCTGGCCAGGCTGCTCTGACATGAAATCAATGCTAAATCAATATGCACAACATGAAGCTCCCCAAATGGAAAAGCTGAAACCAACATCAAAATGCTGCTAGCTGCTGGTTTCCTTTGAGCAGTCAAATCTTTGTCTCCGTAGCTCTTTTGTGATTGTTGTCTGGAAGTTAAGACAGTATAATCAGTATAATCCTCTGGTGCTACAATTAGCTGCTTGTTTTGGCAAAATAATAACTGTATGTTGTCAAAGTCAGCGTATTGTTTGGTTGTGTGATGGTTTATCCATGTAGTGAACTTGGGAACAGGACAGCTACCTGTCATGTGCTCTGGCGCGTTATTAAACCGGACTAAAACTGCTGGGTTTAGTTTTTTTTAACTGAGGTGAGTTTTGGTGATATTTATTAATGTTCTCGGTCTCTATAAAGAGTATTAGGAAACAGTATTAGGAAAGATTATTAGGGCCAGTCAGGAGAAAAATAAAAATAATATTTTAGAGGAGGAAGATTTTTTTTTCATTATGCACTTCGAGAAAAAAGTTGAAATGTCGAGATTAATGTTGAAGTACAATTTCGAGAAAAAAGTTTTGTGAATATAGTTGAACAACAAGGTTCAGAATACAAGAATTGGCTTTATAATATTGATTTGAAACACATATCACACATATGCAGTTGCGTAACTTCAGAAACATCCCCTTAACGTTCCACTCCAAGGATGTAAGTTAGTTGATTGGTTGGTTGGTTGGTTGGTTGGTTGGTTGGTTGGTTGGTTGGTTGGTTGGTTGGTTGGTTGGTTGGTTGGTTGGTTGGTTGGTTGGTTGGTTGGTTAGTTGGTTAGTTAGTTAGTTAGCAACCGTAACTAACGACATTTACACTTTATTCACAAAATTGTATTTCAACTTTATTTACGAAATTTAAACTTTATTCATGAAATTGTATTTCAACATTAATCTCGACATTTTGACTTTTTTCTCAACATTTCAACTTTTTTCTCAAAATTCCGACTTTTTGCAGGGACTGACAGAAGTGCACAATAAAAAAAAATCTTCCCCTCTCAAATATTTTTTCTGCTGCATGGCCCTAATAGTACACAATCATTTATTTAGCATGAAATCCTCCATTAGCAGTGAAGCTCACCTGTCTGATTGAGGGCTGATTGAGTCCAGCCCAGATACAGTTAGTACACGGTTGTGCGTACATGTATGACAGGATAAGCAGCGACAAACCATTTTAGTACTAGTAGTAATAAAACAGTTTTAGTTTTCAAATCCCAGCCTGAATATGAGCCCGACTTCGAATCTAACAGCTCTTTATTTCTGAAGCAGTTCACTGGGCTGCATTTGGACTCTGCCCTAAAACTGTTTTGTTCACAGTCCTAAACTCCCTGTCAGCAAAGCAGCTTTTTTTCACCTCGGTGTGTCAGTGTTTGCACTGATGATTCACCGAGCAGCGTTGCACGTCCACTGCAGTGCTAGAATCCAGCGCCTGCCTGGCCTGTGTGTGTTTGTGTGGCTGTGTTTGGGAGATTTTCCATTTGACCTTTCTCCATATGGTGTGGGACGGAGCAGGGGGAGAGGAGGTGAGCCCTGCACATGCTATCAGTCTGAGCCGTGAGACACACACAAGCCCTCACATCCTCCTAGTCCTGCCTTTGTGGGGAAATGTCATCCACAAGTGAGCGGCTAACCTTTGTCTCCACCTTACCCAGGTTATAGCCAGTACTGGAGTTGAGGGAATCAAAATGAAATAAAAACGGTCCAAATCATCCCCCCTGTAAAACTGCCATCCCCCCTTTCCATCCCTTATGTCATTTCATCAATGAATGTGGTTTTACTGCTATTTCAACATTTAGAGTCATCACCAGAAAAATAACTTATTTGACAATTTTCACCTGTTTCAAGTACATTTTCACTTGAAATAAATAGAAAAATCTGCCAGTGGGACAAGATTTATCTTCTTATTACAAGCAAAAAATCTTGTGCCACTGACAGATTTTCTACTTATTTCAAGTGAAAATCTACTTGAAACAGGTGAAAATTGTTGTTTTTTCCAGTGATGAGTCTTGTTTTAAGTGTAATGAGATTTTTTTACTAAAATGAGACATTTTAACTAGAAATAAGACAAATATTCTTGTTAACATTGAGTTTTTGCAGTGATCCATTTTACTTATCCTGTGAAGGACAGAGTCATATTGATAAGTTCAGAAAAGTGTTTTTTATTGTTGTGTTTTGATGTATTTGATGTAAGCCCAGTGGATATTTAAAGCTTACAGAAGGCTGCATTTAACTGCTGCTATGTCATTCCTGCAGTATTTCTGCAGCTGTTTTGGTCACTGCTATTATTTGTAATATATTATATTATTTGTAATCAGCACAAATTATCTGTCCCCATATGATCAAATCCACCACCCCCCCTGATTGTTTTTACAACTCCAGTACTGGTTATAACTCTAGCCCCCAAAACCAAATGTTAACCCTCACATAGACATTTAACCCTCGTACTGTCTTTGGGTCAAAATGACCTCATTCTCCTGTCCTTCTTTCCTCCTGCTCTCTCCTTCCTTCCTTCCTTCTTTACTCCTTTCCTTCTTTCTTTCCTCCCTTCCTTCCTTCTTTCTTCCCTTCTTTCCTTCTTTTCTCCCCTCGTACATTCTTTCCTTGTTTTCTCCTTTCCTTCCTTCATTCTTTCCTCCTTTCTTTCCTTCCTTCCTTCTTTTATCCCTTCCTTCCTTCCTTCCTTCTTTCCTAACTTCCTTCCTTCTTTCCTCCCTTCTTCCCTTCCTTCCTTCTTTCCTCCCTTCCTTCCTTCATCCCTTCTTTCCTTCCTTCCTTCCTTCTTTTATCCCTTCTTTCCTTCCTTCCTTCCTCCCTTCTTTTCTCCCTCCCTTCCTTCTTTCCTCCCTTCTTTCCTTCTTTTCTCCCTCCCTTCCTTCTTTTCTTCCTTCTTTCCTTCTTTTCTCCCTCCCTTCCTTCTTTTCTTCCTTCCTTCCTTCTTTTCTCCCTCCCTTCCTTCTTTTCTCCCTTCTTTCCTTCTTTTCTCCCTCCCTTCCTTCTTTTCTTCCTTCCTTCCTTCTTTTCTCCCTTCCTTCCTTCTTTCCTAACTTCCTTCCTTCTTTCCTCCCTTCTTCCCTTCCTTCCTTCTTTCCTCCCTTCCTTCCTTCATCCCTTCTTTCCTTCCTTCCTTCCTTCCTTCTTTTATCCCTTCTTTCCTTCCTTCCTTCCTCCCTTCTTTTCTCCATCCCTTCCTTCTTTTCTCCCTCCCTTCCTTCTTTTCTTCCTCCCTTCCTTCTTTTCTCCCTTCCTTTCTTCTTTTCTCCCTTCCTTTCTTCTTTCCTCCCTTCCTTCCTTCTTTTCTTCCTCCCTTCTTCCCCCCCTCCTTCCCTGACCTGAAGACAGCACCAGGGTTAAATCCGTGCAGGCCACACGGTGCTCCTTTTTTCCCCCCAAATCCACATTGAGACCCAGCCGTGCTGCTGCTGCTGCTGCTGCTGCTGCTGCTGCTGCTGCTGCTGCTGCTGCTGCTGCTGCTGCTGCTGCTGCTGCTGCTGCAGCTGCTGCTGCTGCTGCTGCTGCAGCCGTGCTGCTGCTGCTGCTGCTGCTGCTGCTGCTGCAGCTGCTGCTGCTGCTGCTGCTGCAGCCGTGCTGCTGCTGCTGCTGCTGCTGCTGCTGCTGCTGCTGCTGCTGCTGCTGCTGCTGCTGCTGCTGCTGCTGCTGCTGCTGCTGCTGCTGCTGCAGCCGTGCTGCTGCTGCTGCAGGCCTGGGACGTGGTTGTTGCCTGATATTCACGGTACGGAGGAGAAACAGATGAAGGAAAAGGTCATACCTGTGATGTCAGAGTGTGTGCGGTAACTATTGGCCGTGAGTTTGATTGCCGCTCGCTCCATTTACACAGCCCCGGGCTCCCTGTACCCTCTGTCCTCCCTCCCTCCTCCTATCCTCCTCCTATCCTCCTATCCTCCCTATCCTCCCTATCCTCCACCAGGAGACACACAGACCTTTCTATTTATGTTTTCTAGTCCAAGTTAAACAATAGTTGGGTATACTCACAGAAATCACTGACAGAGACTTTATTTACTCAGACAACTAATGCGTGCACGGCTGCAGTTGTGTCTGAGGACCATGAATAATGTATGGAACACGTACAGTTAAGTCGGCAAATGTAATTCTTCTGAGGCCCCGGAAAGATAAGACGCATAACGATGATTTGAGATGGGGATTTTGCACACTCTTATGAAAGTTTTGTTTTATCTTTGAAATATTTTGCATTTGAAGTGCAAACGCCAGCAGTTCAAGTCCCTCTGGGATAAAATGCAGTCTTAAATAAAATTAAAGCTGCAAGCAGCGATGAACGGGCCCTCGAACTCACGTCCACCGCCCCCCATAAGCATATCAGAAATGACACCACCCACGACTCTCTATGTCAAACCATTCAAAAGTTATAGCAGAAAAAAGGAACAACCAATCAGAAGAAGGGGCAGGGCAAATTCAGGCCAATGAAGGTCAAGGACTCCATACAGAGTCTGATGACACCACCCACGACTCTCTATGTCAAACCATTCAAAAGTTATAGCAGAAAATCGGGACAACCAATCAGAAGGAGGGGCGGGGCTAATTCAGGCCAATGAAGGTCAGGGACTCCATAAAGAATCTGATGACACCAGCCACAACTCTCTATGTCAAACCATTCCAAAGTTATAGCAGAACATCGGGACAACCAATCAGAAGAAAGGGCGGGGCTAATTAAGGGCAACGAAGCTTAAGGACTCATTACAGAGTCCCATGACACCACCCACGACTTCCTATGTCAAACCATTAAAAAGTTATAGCAGAAAATCGGGACAACCAATCAGAAGAAGGGGCGGGGCTAATTAAGGCCAACGAAGCTTAAGGACTCATTACAGAGTCCCATGACACCACCCACAACTTCCTATGTCAAACCATTCAAAAGTTATGGCAGAAAAAAGTATTCTAGGGGGCGCTGTTGAGCCGTTAGGCCACGCCCATTAATGCAAACCATGAAATATCAAATTTATTGCCAAGTCTGTCTTGCATGCAAAATTTGGTGACTTTTGGAGAACTATCAAATATGGACCAATCAGATTTCAAAATGGCCGACTTCCTGTTCGGTTTCGGCCATGGCTCCAAGAGACTTTTCTTTAAGTTGCGACATGATACAGGTGTGTACCGATTTTCATGCATGTACGTCAAACCGTATTGTGGGGCTTGAGGCACAAAGTTTTCCGGGGGGCGCTGTTGAGCCACTTTGCCACGCCCATTAATACAAACCATGAAATATCAAATTTATCGCCAGGCCTGCCTTGCATGCAAAATTTGGTGACTTTTGGGGAACTATCAAAAATGGACCAATCAGATGAAGGGGGGCAGCGCCTTTTGGCGTCTAACGTCGCCACGGTAACACTTTTGAAAGAGAAAAGTAATGCGCGTAGTCGCAGGATGGAGACGCACATTTTGATGTATAACACATCTGGGTTCACGATACGGTTCGGGCCGTATTAATTCTCGAAGGAATGGCATATATTGCTCCAAAATGACGCGATTAATTCAGAATGTTCAAAATGGCCGACTTCCTGTTCGGTTTCGGCCATGGCGCCAAGAGACTTTTCTTTAAGTTGCGACATGATACAGGTGTGTACCGATTTTCGTTCATGTACGTCAAACCGTATTGTGGGGCTTGAGGCGCAAAGTTTTTTCTATCTGAACCGATCAGATGAAGGGTGGGCGCACTTTTTGGCGTCTAGCGTCGCCACGGTAACGCTTTTGAAAGAGAAAAGTAATGCGCGTAGTCGCAGGATGGAGACGCACATTTTGATGTATAACACACCTGGGTGCACGTTACGGTTCGGGCCGTATTAACTGCCGAAGGAAGGCATAAATTTCGCCAAAATGACGCGATTAATTCAAAATGGCCGACTTCCTGTTCGGTTTCTCGACATGACGCCCAGAGACTTTTCTTTAAGTTGTGTACTGATACAGGTGTGTACCGATTTTCGTGCATGTACGACAAACCGCATTGTGGGGCTTGAGGCACAAAGTTTTCAAGGGGGCGCTGTTGAGCCATTTTGCCACGCCCATTAATGCAAACCATTAAATATCAAATTTTTCGCCAGACCTGGCTTGCATGCAAAATTTGGTGACTTTTTGGGCACGTTTAGGGGGGCAAAAAGGCCTTCCTTTTGTCAGAACAATAAGAAGAAGAAGAAGAAGAAGAAGAAGAAGAAGAAGAAGAATTAAAGCTGCAAGCAGCGATGAACGGGCCCTCGCACTCACGGCCACCGCCCCCCATAAGCATATCAGAAAAGACACCACCCACGACTTCCTATGTCAAACCATTCAAAAGTTATAGCAGAAAAAAGGGACAACCAATCAGAAGAAGGGGCGGGGCTAATTCAGGCCAATGAAGGTCAAGGACTCCATACAGAGTCAGATGACACCACCCACTACTCTCTATGTCAAACCATTCAAAAGTTATAGCAGAAAATAGGGACAACCAATCAGAAGAAGGGGCGGGGCTAATTTTCACCAATTATGGTAAAGGACTCAATACCGAGTCCCATGACACCACCCACGACTCTTTATGTCAAACCATTCAAAAGTTATGGCAGAGAAAATTATTCTAGGGGGCGCTGTTGAGCCGTTAGGCCACGCCCATTAATGCAAACCATGAAATATCAAATTTATCGCCAGGCCTGGCTTGCATGCAAAATTTGGTGACTATCAAATATGGACCAATCAGATGAAGGGGGGGTGCGCCTTTTGGCGTCTAGCGTCGCCACGGTAACACTTTTGAAAGAGAAAAGTAATGCGTGTAGTCGCAGGATGGAGACGCACATTTTGATGTATAACACACCTGGGTGCACGTTATGGTTCGGGCCGTATTAACTGCCGAAGGAATGGCATAAATTTCGCCAAAATCACACAATTAATTCAAAATGGCCGACTTCCTGTTCGGTTTCGGCCATGGCTCCAAGAGACTTTTCTTTAAGTTGCGACATGATACAGGTGTGTACCGATTTTCGTGCATGTACGTCAAACCGTATTGTGGGGCTTGAGGCACAAAGTTTTCCGGGGGGCGCTGTTGAGCCATTTTGCCACGCCCATTAATACAAACCATTAAATATCAAATTTATCGCCAGGCCTGACTTGCATGCAAAATTTGGTGCCTTTTGGGGAACTATCAAATATGGACCAATCAGATGAAGGGGGGGTGCGCTTGTTGGCGTCTAGCGTCGTCACGGTAACACTTTTGAAAGAGAAAAGTAATGCGTGTAGTCACAGGATGTAGACGCACATTTTGATGTATAACACATCTGGGTGCACGTTATGGTTCGGGCCGTATTAATTCTCGAAGGAATGGCTCATATTGCTCCAAAATTACGCGATTAATTCAGAATGTTCAAAATGACCGACTTCCTGTTCGGTTTCGGCCATGGCGCCAAGAGACTTTTCTTTAAGTTGCGACATGATACAGGTGTGTACCGATTTTCGTTCATGTACGTCAAACCGTATTATGGGGCTTGAGGCGCAAAGTTTTTTCTGTCTGAACCAACCAGATGAAGGGTGGGCGCGCTTTTTGGCGTCTAGCGTCGCCACGGTAACGCTTTTGAAAGAGAAAAGTAATGCGTGTTGTCGCAGGATGGAGACGCACATTTTGATGTATAACACACCTGGGTGCACGTTACGGTTCGGGCCGTATTAACTGCCGAAGGAATGGCATAAATTGCACCAAAGTGACACGATTCATTCAAAATGGCCGACTTCCTGTTCGGTTTCGGCCATGTCGCCAAGAGACTTTTCTTTAGGTTGTCCCATGATACAGGTGTGTAGCAATTTTCGTGCATGTACGTCAAACCGTATTGTGGGGCTTGAGGCACAAAGTTTTCCGGGGGGCGCTGTTGAGCCATTTTGCCACGCCCATTAATGTAAACCATTAAATATCAAATTTTTCGCCAGGCCTGACTTGCATGCAAAATTTGGTGACTTTTTGGGCACGTTTAGGGGGGCAAAAAGGCCCTCCTTTCGTCAGAAGAAAAAAGAAAAAAAATTAAATTCCTACAGATACAATAGGGCCTTCGCACTGAAGGTGCTCGGGCCCTAATAATTCCTGCAATTACAATAGGGCCTTCGCACTGCAAGTGCTCGGGCCCTAATTAACAAACAAACACACAAAAATGCTCAAAATGATCAAAGCTGCATAACATTAAATAATTTGATGACTTTAGATTCTCATGTCATTTCAAAGCTTTGCAGATATAAAGTTAGCCAGCATTTCCAGGCTAGGTGCCATTACAAAATTGCAGGTTTTTAAAATATAAAGACAGAGATGACAACATAAATGTCAGACTTGATAGTCCTAAGTGACCTTCCAAATTAACATAAAAAATCAGGGAAAAAGAAAAAAATGAAGCATTAAATCGTGTATAACACTGTGATTGCATAAGACTGGACACCCTTTCATAATGGGGGTTCTCAGTCACTATGACTACGTTTACATGCAGTCAAAATGTGGGTTATTGCTAATATTCTGGTTACTGAAACATTGGGAATATTCTGTTTCCATGGTAATTAATCATTCAGGATATCTGGATCAAACCAACGATGCACGGAGAACATCATGACGCAATTCCCGTCATTTCCGCTTCTTCTTCCTGTATCTAAATTCAAAACAAATGCTGCTTCACGCAACTTTTCTCTCACCTTCTTGTAAATCTTCTATCCCGGTACTTTCTACCGTCTACAAATGCAGAAATGTTCATATCCTTCATTACATTTATGAAGTGATTAGTCTCCTCCTGGTCTTGGATTCTCCGTGTTTATAAGAACTTCCTGGACTCAAAAGACCAAGATAGAAAAATACTAATGAGGAGAGAGATTAAAAACTATCAAAGGCACTGAACGTACGGGAACACTGTCAAAACCACCAACATAAAATGCACAGACGTCTCAAAGATCATGTTGTACGCAGACGATGGTGTCTCGTTCATGTCCACCATGGGTGTGCCTGCAAACAGAGGAGCAGCAACATCCACAGCTCCTTAATGTTTATCTCATTCAATTTACATCAGCCTTGTGTCACTTTGTAATAAACACTGATTCTATCCTCTTGCTTTAGTCCTCTTTTTATGTACGATCAATTCAACACTGCAAAAACTCAATCTTAACAAGAATATTTGTCTTATTTCTAGTTAAAATGTCTCATTTTAGTAAAAAAATCTTATTACACTTAAAACAAGACTCATCACTGGAAAAAACAACAATTTTCACCTGTTTCAAGTAGATTTTCACTTAAATAAGTAGAAAAATCTGTCAGTGGAACAAGATTCTTTTGGTTGTAATAAGAAGATAAATCTTGTCCCACTGGCAGATTGTACTACTTATTTCAAGTGAAAATTTACTTGAAACAGGTGAAAATTGTCAAATAACAAGTTATTGTTCTGGTAATGACTCTTGTTTTAAGTGTAATGAGATTTTTTGACTAAAAATGAGACATTTTAACTAGAAATAAGACAAATATTCCTGGTAAGATTTTGAGTTTTTGCAGTGAAGTGAGGAGGTAAAAAATGTGTTATTCCAACTTTTTGAGGAACAGTGTATTTTCTAACTTTGAAAGTGAACATTGGCCAGTGCTGATGAAAACTGAGCTGTCCGTGAAGTGAGAAGTGAGCAGTTTAACAGTCAAACCAGCACGTAGCATGCCAGTTGAAGCATATCAATAATGTGATTCGTTTACAGTAAGAAAGATTGAACTTGAATCAAATAATACAAGTGGAGAAGGTGTTTTCATTTCAATGTTACAGATAAAGTTATTCCATGTTTTCTTCATTTATCAGTCGGATAAGCGATTGAAAGTGAAGATGCTAGTGTATCGATACAACTGGAGTCTATTTAATGAAAAAACAGAAAAGGCAATATGTTGTTTCAACAATTCAAGTCATTATTTGTGTGTGGTTCACTGAACTGAAGTTACATTTGTCAAGCAGCAAAAACCATCAAGAGAAGAGCTAAAAATTAAATATTTTCTCTTCTTTAAAAAAATAAAATAAAACTAACCCACATAACAGACTGTCAATTGATTTTATTGTGCTGGCTTTTTTTATTTATTTACTCATTTGTTTTTAGAATAATCTGATGACATCCAAAGCTTTGCAACGAAGAGCATGTAAAGATTCCTCACAAATCCATTGCTACTGTAGGGCCACTTTGTCATTATGTGATTATCACTGAAGGGAAGGGCTGTGATTTTTATCATTTATTGTAAATGACTCCCAGCATGAGGAGCAGCTGTTGTTATAAATGATCAATGAACGCGGCTGCAGTTTGTCTCGTGATGAAACCCTCGCTTGGTTTAACTGTCGCCCCAGATTATCTGACAGCTATTTGATCATCTCCATTATTGGAAACCAGATGTATTACTGAGGGAATGATTTAATTTAAAGACATAATAAGCCCTATTTTTTATACTTGGATAGATATTGTAGAACAGATAGCAATTAATTAAAATCATATAAATGCTTAAAAAAACAGCAGCCGTCGTGACAAAAGGCAGTTTCCATTGCAGCCGTGGTATCAGCTTTCCAAATGACATTGTTACATGCATGTTTACCATTTTTCAAGTTTCCTTATGAAGCGATGTACCCCCCCAAGAAATAGCTTTGATTTTTATTCATATGCAAATTTGCATCCTTAAGAAAAAGGGTGAAGAAAGTGCCTAAAGAAAGTTGAGCTTATCATGGCTGCACAGATGTGGAGACCTTACGTGCCAGTTCTGCTCGTGACTTAGACGTGAGTGGAGTAAAGCTGCAGCGCTGGCCCGTCTGAATGGACGGAGTCAGCCAGCTGTTGCTAAACAGAGGAAATCGTTTTAAACATGTGTATCGTGGCTGTAATTTGCTTCGGTGACAGAGGTGGAAAAATCAGCTGCAGTGGCCGTTGGACAAACATGAAATCCATTTTCCAGGAGAATACGGTACAGACGGGGAGGGGAGCTGCAGGGCAGAAACAGAGCCGGTTCCCATTGAGAATGTGCTGAATGGACGGAGCTGAGCCGACTTTGGGCCTAAACCAGGGGTCGGCAACCCGCGGCTCTAGAGCCGCATGCGGCTCTTCAGCGCCGCACTAGTGGCTCCTGGAGCTTTTTCAAAAAATGTTTGACCTTTTTTTTCTTTTTTGTCTTCTTTTTTCCTTTTTTCTTCTTTATTCCTTTCCTTTTTAATCTCGACATTTCATCTTTTTTCGCTAAATTTTGACTTTTTTCGCGACTTTTTGACTTTTTTCTCGACATTTCGACTTTTTTTGCAAAATTTTGACTTTTTTCTCGACATTTCGACTTTTTTTTCGTCATTTCGACTTTTTTCTCAACATTTCGACTTCTTTCTCGAGATTGTACTTCAACATTAATCCCGACATTTCGTCTTTGTTCTCGAAATTTTGACTTTTTTCACAAAATCTTGACTTTTTTCTCGACATTTCGAGTGCACAATGAAAAAAAAAAATCTCCCCCCAGTTATAACTAATATAGAAACATGCAGCATGTGTTTCTTCATTCTAAGGCTTATACAAGACTTTTCATTTTTTGCGGCTCCAGACATATTAGTTTTGTGTGTTTTTGGTCCAATACGGTTCTAAAACATTTTGGGTTGGCGACCCCTGGCCTAAACAAAGACAAAAAAATGCAGATTGAACAAAAATAGACCTTTCAATCCCCAATGAAGACTTTAAGAGGACTCCTCAGCGGGATGAGCTTGTTGTTCACATTAACAGTTAAAAAATATGAGAATTATACAAAACCACCTCTGCATCTTGACTCTGAAGACTGGTGTTTGTCTCCAAATGGAAACATATTTAGCAGTATCATGTGTTTCACTGTCTTTAGGGTGTTTTATTTGAATATACCTCATTATCCTGTGATATTCATCAGAAGAACTGTTTTCATCCTGACCATCCTGAATGATCTGCTACAGACATGTGAGACATCACCTGCGTCCAAGAGAGAGACATAAGATCATGCAGCTAGTGCTCTTAGATGTTCTGCTTCCCCAGGGAAAGATTCCCTTTAGGAGTTCAGGATGGAGGTGAATGTGAGAAGAAATCTTGGGATGGGCCGTAAACTGTCGTCACATCAGCGATGACCTACAGCAGGTGCTGGGAGAGAGATGGAAATACTTGATCCATGTCCCATCAGGCCTGTTTTAATTCTCACTAAGTTGTGGGTGTTGAGGTATTTCCTACAATATTTAACTCTTGTGCTGTCTTTGGGTCAAGGGAGGGTGAAGGGAGAAAAGAAGGAATGAAGGAAGAGAGAAAAGATGAAAGGAAGGAAAGAAGGAAGTAAGGAAGAAAGGAGAATAGAAGGAAGGAAGTAGGAAAGGGAGTAAGGAAGGGAGAAAAGATGGAAGGGAGGAAAGAAGGGAGAAAAGATGGAAGGAAGGGAGAAAGGAAGGAATGAAGGGAGAAAAGGAAAGAAGGGAGGGAGGAAGGAATGAAGCAAAGGAAAGAAAGAAGAGAGGGAAGAAGGAAGGAATGGATAAAATAAGGAAAGAAGGAAGGAAAAGCAAAGAAGGTAATAAAGGAACGAATGACGGAAGGGAAGTAGGAAGAAAAATGAGTAAAGAAGGGTAAAAAAGGAGGAGAAGAGGAAAGGAAGAAGGAAGGAGAGAGCATGGCAGGAGGAAAGAAGGATAGAAGAATTGGGTCATTTTGACCCAAAGACAGCAAAAGGGTTAAAAAGCCAAGCGAGGTGAGCCTCTATTCATTTGAGATGTTTCAGTGAACACTTTATTTAAGATAACATGCAAGTTGTTCAGGAAACATGGGCAGATCTTATATTGGAGCTTTTCCACTAGTACCTACTCAGCCTGGCTCGACTCTCCTCCACTTGGTTTGGTTCTTTTCCACTAGGGGTCTAACGTGCAGAGTAGATACTTTTCTGTATCTATTCTGCCGAGGTTCTAAGCTGCTGAGTCGGCTGTATCTGACATCATCACACTACAGACCACCGATTGGTCGGGGGGTTGGAGTCAGACGTCTGAGTCAGGAGGAGGAAATCAGAGAAAGAGACTCTGACGGATTCTTGTTCATTTTATTCAACCAGCAACGGCAGCAAAAGTCTGTTTCATGATCCAACTCTGAGGGTCAGATGTTCATAAACCTGGTGGCCATACTTCACTTCCATTTGGCATGCTTTGTAAATCGCTTTGCTTTTGTCCAGATCACCTTTCTTATTGTCATTTCTGAACCCCAAATGGCACCAGATACTTCCACTCCTCTTTGACGCCATGTTCATTGTTTGATAGTTTCACACCACGCGCATCCGTGAATTAAATGACGTGATTGCTGGGATTAAAGTTCACCGGGAAAAAGTAGCTCAGGTGGTAGAGCGGGTCGTCCAATGATCGGAAGGTTGGCGATGCTCCATCCCAGTTGCTGTCGTAGTGTCCTTGGGCAAGACACCTTACCCACCTTGCCCCGTGTGAATGTGTGTGAATGTGTATGAATGTTGGTGGTGGTCGGAGGGGCCGTTTGGCGCGATATGGCAGCCACGCTTCCGTCAGTCTGCAGGGCAGCTGTGGCTACAAACGTAGCTACCACCACCAGGGAGAATGTGTACAAATGAATAATGATCTCTGTAAAGTGCTCTGGGTGCCTTGAAGGGCGCTATATAAAACCAAGTCATTAGGGCCCGAGCACCTTCAGTGCGAAGGCCCTATTGTATCTGTAGGAATTTTTTTTCTTTCTTTCTTTTTTCTTCTGACGAAAGGAGGGCCTTTTTGCCCCCCTAAACGTGCCCAAAAAGTCACCAAATTTTGCACGCAAACCAGGCCTGGCGAAAAATGTGATATTTAATGGTTTGCATTAATGGGCGTGGCAAAATGGCTCAACAGCGCCCCCTAGAAAACTTTGTTCCTCAAGCCCCACAATACAGTTTGACGTACATGCAAGAAAATCGGTACACACCTGTATCATGGCACAACTTAAAGAAAAGTCTCTTGGAGTCATGCGCGAAACCGAACAGGATGTCGGCCATTTTGAATTAATCGTGTCATTTTGGCGAAATTCATGCCATTCCTTCGGCAGTTAATACGGCCCAAACCGTAACGTGCACCCAGGTGTGTTATACATCAAAATGTGCGTCTCCATCCTCCGACTACACGCATTACTTTTCTCTTTCAAAAGCGTTACCGTGGCGACGCTAGACGCCAAAAAGCGCACCCACCCTTCATCTGATTGGTTCAGACAGAAAAACTTTGCGCCTCAAGCCCCATAATACGCTTTGACGTACATGAACGAAAATCGGTACACATCTGTATCATGTCGCTACTTAAAGAAAAGTCTCTTGGCGCCATGGCCGAAACTGAACAGGAAGTCGGGGATTTTTTACATTCTGAATTAATGGCGTAATTTTGGCGAAATTCATGCCATTCCTTCAACAGTTAATACGGCCTGAACCGTAACGTGCACCCAGGTGTGTTATACATCAAAATGTGCGTCTCCACCCTGCGACTACACACATTACTTTTCTCTTTCAAAAGTGTTACCGTGGCGACGCTAGACGCCAAAAAGCGCGCCCCCCTTCATCTGATTGGTCCATATTTGATAGTTCTCCAAAAGTCACCAAATTTTGCATGCAAGCCAGGCCTGGCGATAAATTTGATATTTCATGGTTTGCATTAATGGGCGTGCCCTAACAGCTCAACAGCGCCCCCTAGAATACTTTTCTCTGCCATAACTTTTGAATGGTTTGACATAAAGAGTCGTGGGTGGTGTCATCAGACTCTGTATCCTTGACCTTCATTGGCTTGAATTAGCCCCGCCCCTTCTTCTGATTGGTTGTCCCTTTTTTCTGCTATAACTTTTGAATGGTTTGACATAGAGAGTCGTGGGTGGTGTCATGTCTTATATGCTTATGGGGGGCGGTAGCCATCAGTGCGAGGGCCCGTTCATCGCTGCTTGCAGCTTTAATTATTATTATTATTCTAATAAAAAAAACTATCTTTAGACATACAAATCGATTTTTAGGGGCACAGTGGTGCAGCTGGTAGTGCAGCCGTCTCACAGCTAGAAGGTCCTGGGTTCGATTCCCGCCGGGGACGCTGTGGGCGCTGAAGTGCGTGTTAGTTCCCCCATGACTTCAGCACCCACACCATGGGTGGGGTTGGCGAAAGGATCTTTCTGTGTGGAGTTTGTATGTTCTCCCCGTGTTCCCTTGGGTAGCTAATGTGAGCTACCCTCACAAAAACATGCACACAGTCCTGGGCTACACATGCCCCCTCTGGCCAACCGGCGCCAGATGGGGTGGGGAGGATCCGGCCGGAATAACGTGATCCTTCCACGCGCTACGTCCGGTCAGAGAATCCTCACCCTGTCTGGTGAAAAGAAGCGGCCTGCTCACTCCTCAGGTTAAGGAGGAGACCTGAGCTCAGTGTAGGGCCCTCCCTGGGTTGGCAGAGGAGAGCAATGCCCAGGACTGTTACTTAGGTATGAGCACTGGGTGATGAAATGGGTAAAAAATCGGGGATAAAAAAAAATAGACATACAAATCGATTTTTAGGAATTAATATGAGGATCGATCAACACAAGCCTAATGCTACAGTATCTCATCAACGCATTGTTTTGCCTTCTGCAGCATTCACCTTGCTGCTTTAGAATCTGATTATGAAATATATGGTTTCCTTTCATTTCCATTTCACATCTCACCAACACTCATTCACCCTTTCCTTCGGGTTGTTGTCAGTTTAAACACCTGTGTCAGGTTTACTTTAGCCTCTGTAGATCACACTCTCATATACCACACATTGCAGCAGAATGTTGATGATGACAGGTGGGATGAATCAAAAATGCTGTCCCCCTCAGTAGCTGCAGGAACTTCACAAAACACCAAAGTTTACACAGGTAGCTCTTAAGGTCATAAAAGTGGGTTAGTGGCTGGAAGGTATTTTTGGCTCGTATTCCTTGAGGGGGTGTCAGGTGCCCTTCACCGTAGTGGGGGCTGGAGGCCGGCAGCCCAAACACTGCGGAGATGCTGCGCTTCTGCCAACAACTAGAGCTGGAACGGAGACGGATGGAGCTCTGTTTAAAAACTGAAAAACCCGAGCATATTTTTCCTTAATTTCCCCGTTTCTTATTTTACTTTCCCTCCGTAACCTCATTTTCCTTCCCGCATCTCTGGATTTAACTTCCATGGCTGGTTGATTTGGTTGAGCAAAGGGGGAATAAGCAAGGGCTCCACAGTTCAGGGCCCGGGAGAGCTCAGCCAGGCAGCAACAATCAATCACACACTAAATCCCTTCCCTCACAGGACTGTCGTGTGCCAGGTGACATGGTCAGCACTTTGAGAGAAATATAAAGCCTCCAGCAGCTATCTGAATTGAAATAGACTGGTAAACCTGCGAGGATATAGATGAGCTCGTACTGTATGTGAATCTTACGTTGGAGGTGACATCTAGTGTCACTAGAAGGAGAATTTACCAACTCAATTATGCAACAACGTTTGTTAGTCTCTCATGTACTACACTTAAGTCTTCACGCTGCATTTAGCTATGAATGCAAGGCTGGGGATCCATTCAAATGTCAAGAATCGATTCGATTACGATTCTTAAGATTCAGAATTGATTATCAAGATTTGATTCGATCCGATTCGATTCCGATATTGATTCGGGTTAGTGTTATTAAAACAGTTTTTTGAGCTGTTGCATGAATTATATGACTGTAGTTCTGCAACATATGAATACTAGTATTATATTGAGATTCAACAGCAAGTATTGGCAGCTAATGATGCTGTAAGGACCAATCAGCTCCCAGAATGCTGATAGAACTGCTTTAGGAAACATGGTGTGGCAGAATTATCAAACAGATCCAGGGCAGCAAACTTTTCCCACATTCCATTTAAATATTTTCCATTTTCAGTCTATTTCGGTTTTTAATTTTTGAGAATTTGGTTTTTAGCATTTTATGCAAATGTAACCACAAAACAGTATATAAAGTAATGAGGTATAGACAATTTATGCAATTATGACCTAACACTTTAATGTTTTCATACCTTTAAACATATTTAAAGGCAAAAACATGGCACCAGTTATTCTTGTGTCCAACAAAACATTCCTTTTTTTGGGCATAAACAAAAAAACACCAAAAGTTGTAATGTAATGATGAAAAAAAAAATGAAAAATCGATCTTTAGACATACAAATCCATTTTTAGGAATTAATATGAGAATCGATTTAGAATCGGAAAATCTATTTTTTTAGAATAGAATAGAATAGAATACTTTATTGTAAATATACATGGGTACAGTGAGATTGAAAGCAGCATCGCCTCTCCAGTGCAAGACAGTGCAAACAATAAAACATATAAGAATATAAGAAATATAAATAATATAAAAATATAAAAAAAGGTTAAGGTGCATTTGAATAGTGAAATCAAGACCTGAGATCCTATCTACAGATAATAACATATAGTTACACATGTGGTGGAATGTTGCACAGATAGTCCGGGAAAAGTATTGCACGGTAAAAACAGTAATTGCACATGAAGGCATTCACATGCCTACAGTATATGAGAGGTAAAGGTTTGTGTTCTAACTGGGTCTGCCCTTCTCTTGCAGACATGTCTAGAGTTGGAGCGGTATCTTCAGACGGAGCCCAAACGCCTCTCGGAGCTCTTTGACGAGGAGCTGGACTGTCTCTTAACGCCGGCCTTCATGCAGGGCGGCGACAGCGACGAGGACCTGATGGACCCCATCCTCCCCAGCCTGCCCGACCAGCCCAGCCCTCCTCCCCTACTCCTAACGCTCCCCAAGGTCCAGGCCAAACTCCTGCAGGTCTCCAACCCCGGCAAGAGCCAAGCGGTAGCGGGGAGCGAAGCCCTCGCGGTCAAGGATCAGGCCCCCGGCGGAGGAGTCAGCGCCGCGCAGCTCAGCGCCGCCGTCACGTCCTTAACACCTCCGTCCTCACCGGAGCTCGGCCGCCACCTCGTCAAGCCCACACAGACGCTCACTGCGACGGCAGACGGCACGTTAACGCTCAAACTGGTGGCCAAGAAGGTGGGATTAGGAGCGGCTAAACTGGTGGCGGCGCGAGCGTTACCGTCCCCGCCGAGCCGAGGACGAGCCCTCAGCGACAGCGAGCAGGGAGCTGCAGGAAACCTGGGAGCAGATCTACCCGAGAACAAGAAGAGAGTCCACCGGTGCCAGTTTAATGGCTGCAGGAAGGTTTACACCAAGAGTTCCCACCTCAAGGCACATCAGAGGACCCACACAGGTAAAAGACTAATCTCCCTCTCTAATAGTTACTGAGAATAGAATGCTGATGTTTTGAATAATTCAGCACTTTTTTTTTACATCACAGACTAGCAGACTTCTTGTTTCCTCTCTCTACCTTAAGCTCTTTTTAACTAAATCTATGCAGATTGGAACATGAATCCCTGTCCTTATTTTTAAATTTTACCAAATGAAGTGTTTGTTAACCATATGTGAACATGCAAGGAACCGAAAAGACTTTGAAATATGTCCCTATTTTGCAATTAAACACCAATTTGCTAGTAACGCTCCTCACATTTATGCCCTAAGTTGAGTCAAATTGCTTTTGTGCATTTTTCAATGCATCAGAGAAACACATTGAGAATCCCTGTTTACTGCTCGAGGCAAAAACAAGAAGTGAAGTGCAGGCCTGACAGAATATTAGCAGGATAAGTGTTGATGTCTGCAGAACTTTATGTCCTAATAGTAACTCAGATATGTGCCAAAACCTGAATCTCTCATCAGGGCTAAGCAATGACCCAGCGTCAACCAACGTACATTAGATTCAGATTAGATTCAACTGTATTGTCATTGCACATGTCAAAGTACAGGGCAACGAAATGCAGTTAGCATTGTTGAAGAATAATATAAAATCCAGTTCAGAAGTTTGCTGTGGTGTAGTGAGTTTTATTCAGTAGCCGGCGGTGAGCAGACCTACGCAGAGCGTGTCTGGGTTGGTGTGCTGACCCAGAGTGGTTGGAACCATGACTTTTTATACAGTAAGTTCAAAGCACAAAAGGCAGGAATAAACGAGCCAAGTGAGAGACAAAAGCAATTTACAGTCGGATGTGATCTGTGGACAAATGCCGTTATCGGGCATTTGGCATGACTGTCACTAAGTTGTAAATTACCCCATAGGGTGTTCTCGTGGTTCAAGTCTGTGGCCAAATGAGTTGGTATTAAAATATCAGTAAGTCAGGAACTTCGTCATATGGCATTCCCGTGGTTTCAAGTCTTTGTTGAAGCTAGTTCCAAGGTGTGGCCCCTGCAGGGGGTAGGAAGCTGGAGTTTCAGGTCAGCCACGGTGTCACAATGCCTCATCAGCATCTAACCGGAAGTGCTTATGCAGTGAAATAAACACAATGTACAGCATATACGCATATATACACACATATATATATAAATATGTATGTACACAGTGCAGGTTAATAAATAGCTATTGCTACAAGGTGCAGTTCAGATATGAATGAATGGCTTATATATCACGGACAGATGAGTTGTGATTATATGATTTACAACAGATGTTGTGTCATGTACATATAATAAAAAAGGTACTTTGATTTGTGGACCTGCTACAGAACTTGGTCAAAAAATCATTTCTTTCAAGAACTTGTCTATCAGATGATGTTCCACAATTATTTATCCCGGTCTTGATACCAGCTCGGGGCCAAACAGCATCGCCTCAGTAATTACCTGATGATTGATGGACTTCTAGTAAATGACTTTTAGTTCCGTAAAGTGCAACTGGGTCCGACCTGCAGCTTTAGCTCCTTTCTACCGCTGGCTTCTCAGCGACCCTGAACCGGAGCTCACACCGGGCTAATGAGAGCAGGGGAGGAAGCTGTTAGAGTTCTCCAGTGCAGGATGTGGTGAAGGAACACGAGCAAGGAACCTGACTGATGATGATTAATTGGCTTGATAAGGAAACGTTTATATAGCATTTTCTAAGCAGTTGTCACACTAAAAGACGGGTCTGTGAGTATGACGACCTGGTTATTGCTGCCTTATTTTTGGCAGACACTGATTGACTGATTAAAATTGTTAAAGGAAGTGTGTGTTTGTTGGGCAGTATTGCTACTCTGTAGTATCTAAGGGCACATTTAAAGGACACATTCGTAGGTATGCAAAATCACAAAAAGGATACCTCGGAATAAACACAAATCTACACCTATGTATGGAAATATCATGGCCTGTAATGTATGTTACTGGGATTACAGTTGTCGGCTTCTTTTAAAGAGACAGGAACTAGGGATTTGTCAATTCTTAGATTTCCACTAATCTGTTTTGAAGTCAGAATACCTGCTGATTTGAAGAGCATTGGCCTGAATCCTTCTCTTATCTGTATCATGAGCCTTGTGCCCACTTGTACCTCCTGAAGCCAGCATTATTCAACTTTATCTTTAATTACACCATCAATTTGCAGTATCCATATCAGCTCATGTCCTCCAGTTGTCACGATCCAGTGTTAGCGGTCTGCAGGGTCCCAGCATGGCCTGAAGACAACCACTGTTTTAATACTGGCAACCTTCGCATCATTAATCCAGCGTGTTACAGGCTTATGTTATCCCTGTAACCACTGCACGCCCGTGAGTGTGACTTTACACTCCAGGGCTGCACGTGGCATCACTGGAGGAGCCTCCACTTCTGTGGCTTTATTATAGATAATCCAGAATGGAGCAGCTAGTCGTCTGGAACCATGACCGCCAGCTGCAGTATCTTTAATCTTTTGATGATTCGGCAGTCGAGTCATGCTAACCAACGATTCACTTTCACTGCTAGAATCATTCACTGAAAGAAAAAAAAAAAAAACACCCTGAAGATGCTCCAGCTTTCTGGCTTTGTGTGTGCGAGCATGTGTGTGGTATAAATGTGGGGGTGGTGAATTCCCTCTCGATGTGTTCATTACAAGCACTGCGCTGTGGTTTAATTAGCTTAATCCTCTTTTTGGGTTATTATGACCATAAATCATTGAACATACATGTAGGCAGGGATTAACGTTGCAGAGACTACAGGGAGGAGCAGCTTCAGAAAAGCCTGCGCAGCGTCAGTACACTTACTGTAACACAGCACTCACCAGAGGCCATTAGAAACATCATTACACTGATGTGTGTCAGGCTCGGCGCCGTCCGTGCATGTGCTGCACTTCTGCTTAATCATATTCCAGTCTTCATGTTCAAAACTATTTTGCTGAGATGCAGATGTGATGTGAAGATTTTATAACATGAGCATGTTCAATTAGGGATGATTTGTAACATTCAAAGATGTGAAAATGAATTCAGTAAATCTCTGCAGTATCCAGTCAGACCTTGTCTGAGGCAGAGCCAGTGATTTTTTTGTATTTATTCTCTCAGCTTTTTTCAGTTGGCTCTTTAAAAGTATTGGATAGCTAATAATTGTATCCTTCTTTGAGTTGCTGTCCAAAATGATGTGCTTAGCCAGATAGTTGGCACCCAGGTTAGTGGAATCAAAGAGAAATATTGGCCCACAAAAAATCCGTGGGAATACTGTGCCTTTCTTTGCAGATCATAGATACACTGAGTGGCATGTTATAGCTCATGCAAAATGATGATATAAGTCCATTACTACATGATAAGCTGGGGATTGGTATAGTCAAATTCAGAAACTGCAAACTATGAGGGGGTGGGGGGGGGTTACCATGACCAAATGCATCTGATAGCCATCCACAAAGTCTTGTAAGATTCAATTTTCAATTTTATTTATATAGCATCTATTACAACAGAAGTTGTCTCTAGGATCTTTCCAGAGACCCAGAACATGAACATAAACCCCCGAGCAATTATTACATAAACAATGGCAGGTAAAAACTCCCCTAGTGGGAGAAAAACCTTAAGCCAAACAGTGGCAAGAAAAACTCCCCTTTAGGAGGAAGAAACCTGGACCAGGACCTGGATCATAAGGGGGTAGAAACCTGGACCAGGACCTGGATCATAAGGGGGTAGAAACCTGGACCAGGACCTGGATCATAAGGAGAAACCTGGACCAGGACCTGGATCATAAGGGGGGGTAGAAACCTGGACCAGGACCTGGATCATAAGGGGGGACCCTCCTGCCGGAGGCAAACATACATTTCAACTTTCTAGGGGACAGATGGATTCTCACATTATTGTCCTTCTTCACTATTTCATTCACTTTGTACAATCCGTTTTACCTTCAGCAAAATCATCCCAGTCATGATACTGCTATTACTATACCTTACAACTGTCACTCTTTTGTCCGGTGGTTAAATACCTTATCTTTACTCAACCAAACTAATATCTGATAACTGCCAACATACATTCGTGTCAACCGTCCATAGAAATGTCCGGCAGAGGGCTTTCTGTTTGTCCATGCGGTCCGCTGCAAACGTCAGTGGAGTTTGGAGAAAATCCTATTGTTGTAGCAGATGTTTCACTGCTGAATAAAACCAGATCAAACCAGCGGCGCGAGGAGAACATCATGACGCAATTACAGTAATTTCCACTTCTCCTTCCTGTATCCAAATTCAAAACGAATTCTGCTTCGCGCAACTTTTCGCTCACTTTCTTTTAAATCTTGCTAATATATTTATAAAGCCTCACTTGGCCGAGCCCTAACGCTGGGGCCATGGTAGATTTAGGTTACACGCGGACACGCGGCACTGTTGACTTTTCCCTGCCGGCTCTGCTCACTGCTCACTCGCTAAACAGTCCCCTCACAAACAGTGTCCAGCGGCGCTACGTTCCGCCGCGCTGCGCGGCGCTCCCAACGTTGTGTACGCTACTCACCGGTATTACGGTATATGAAAAATTCATATCATAAGAAAAATAAACACCGGTATTCGGTATGAACCGGTATACCGCCCAGCACTAATGGGTCCTTGGTCCTGCGTTGTCCCTGATCATTCAAACCAGTTTCATATTGCAGCTGAGGCATCTTCCAAACCACAGCTGCACCAAGAGATGTTCCTTTCTTGTGCCGAGGTATTGTATGATCCTCTGTCTGATCTGTTTCGAGCCGTTTGGACTCTCTCATTGCAGTGTGCTGTGGTCAGTCCGATGAATGCTGCCAAACAGATGGGTTTTTTTATGTTGTCATAGACATGCTTCAATCAATCATCTTCACTAACAATGGTGAGCCTTTGCCTTTGGCAACACAAGACATCAATGAACACCTCTTGATTAATAATAGTGGATATATCTTTTTGATTTTGTAGGAATCATTTTGATATCCTAAAGTGTCTTGTTCATAGCTGGAAACAACTCAAATGGAGTCCTTGTTTATAGGTACAAGGGAAATGAGGGGAGAACACAAATGCTGCAGGAGATCCGGGGGCCGAAGTTACTGGCAAAACCCTTAATTTATAGAAAAAGAAAAAACCCTGCCACAAGTAAGTATTCCTAAAAAGGTTCAACATCACTAAAGATTAAAGAAGCAAAAGGAGGAGCAACAGGAGAACTAGGGTTAGGTTTAGGTTAGGGTTAGGGTTAGGTTAAGGGGTTAGTCAGGGTTAGGTTAGGGTTAGGTTAAGGGGTTAGAGTTAGGTTAAGGGGTTAGTGAGTTTTAGGTTAAGGGGTTAGGGTTAGGTTAGGGGGTTAAGGTTAGGTTAAGGGGTTAGAGTTAGGTTGAGGGGTTAGTGAGTTTTAGGTTTAGGGGTTAGGGTTAGGTTAGGATTAGAGGACTGATCCCTTCTCCAGCCGGAGAAGGGGCGTGCACGGGCCATCCCCCCTGCCCTTCCGTAACCCAAGTCCCCCGGAGGCACACGGACATGCTAGCGGTGTCTGCCGTAGCGCACCACGTGCCACCCATACTCCATTGTGTTACTTTGTTTTTTGCTGTTTCTGTTGTTGTTGTTTCTATATGTAAATCAATAAAAGAAATAATAAACTAAGTGAATTGAATAAATGAAAAAAATATAATGAATTGAATAAATGAAAAAAATATGTAAATGAACTATGGTGTGCTAAAAACAAATGGCAACGTTTCGAGCCAAGCAGGCTCTTCATCAGGCCAAGCACACCAAAAAACTGCAGGCTCGCTAGCTCGAATAGCTCTGTCAAGCTCCTCCAGGATGTGTTCACCTCGAGAGTCTGAGCTGAAAAGGGGTTAAGGGGTTAGTCAGTGTTAGGTTTAGGGGTTAGGGTTAGGTTAGGGTTAGGGTAAAGGGTTAGTCAGGGTTAGTTTAAGGGGGTTAGGGTTAGGTTAAGGGGTTAGGGTTAGGTTAAGGGGTTAGTCAGTGTTAGGTTTAGTGGTTAGGGTTATGGTAAGGGGTTAGTCAGAGTTAGTTTAAGAGGTCAGGGTTAGGTTAAGGGTTAAGGGTTAGGTTAAGGGGTTAGGGTTGGGGTTAGGTTAAGGGGTTAGTCAGTGTTAGGGTTATGGTTAGGTTAGGGTTAGGGTTAGCTCCAGATCAAAACCTGGAGCAAAACGAAATGGGCGTGATGGGGAGACAGGAAAGAGTAGAGGAAATATTGTATATTGACAGGTACACACGATCAGGGGAGCAGACTTCCAAAATAAAATCAGAACAAAACAGGAGATCCGAGAAAAAGTACAAGAAAATAAAAACAAAGCCCAGTAGAAACTCCAACATGACACTTTTAGCTGCTTTATTAGATTACATTAGATTAGAGCTTTATTCGTCAAAGAGCCAGCATCCCGGTTTTGCTGGAAGAGGGTCGTCGTTTACAGCTGTACAGGCTGAAGATGAAAACATGCCCAGCAGACTATGGTAGCATACAGGTCCCAGGATGTTTGCATCACTGCCGCATTCAAACTCAGCTCTCAAGAAATCTGTATAAGATTTCAGAGATGTTAGAAAAATAAATCACGTCTGGTTTGCAGGACAGCTAGTTCTCAGATATTAATTCTCAGTTGGCATCTGACTTTCCAAGCCCTGAGCCGTAACCCGCCCTGCCCCCACCCTCAGCAGGTAACACCACAGCCTCATGTGGTTTAGGGGTAACATCCAGCTGACCTCCCCTCACACCTGAACCTCCGCACACACCCACTCTCTCTCTCTCCCTCCTTCTCCTCCTCTCTGCCATTTGCTCATTTAGTTTGGGTTGCCAAGCAACTGCATCACACTCTTTATAATTGGTTGGTGGTTGGTGGATTGTCCATGCCTGTTAATCTCTCTCTCGCTCTCTCTCTGTCTGTCTCCCCACCCCACCCCTCATACCCTCCCCCTCCTCCTCTCTCTCTCTCAGTTGCTAGGTGACTTTATCATGCATCCTTTCCTTGCCGTGCTATAATTGGCTGGCGTCATGGTTGCTGTGGCGCCGGGCCCAAGCTGGCCTTGCTTCACTCCTCCAACAGTGTGTGTGCACGTCTTACGGAGGGGTGTGTATGTGCTGCTTGAGAGGGATCCTTATAAAAGGAAGAAGGGGAGAGCTCTGGCCAATTACAGAAAGACGGGTGTGAAACGACCGCCTGTCTGGCACCTGCGGCCCCCACTCTCACCGCAGATCACACACACATGCGTGTGGAGAACCACACTTTTCTGCAAGAGGATGAGTTGCCAAGTGGTTTGCTATTGAATGTTGAAAATATGGTCCCATAATAAGTCCTGAGTGAAAAGGACTATGTAAAGTGAGCAGGAAGACTCACGCTTGCGGATACTGCTGCTGAACATGGATGATTTTGGTCGGGGGCTCTTTAGAGAGCTTAAAGTAATCTGCTGCAGAATCACTGACACCCACATTTTATACAGCTGCACCTGAGCTATAGCAGAGGCTCCTGTACCCCTTTCAAAACCAGACCTGCATAGAGTGCCTTCATGGGCAAATATGAGCAGCCTGATTTTTTTTTTTATTTTCACACTAAAATAACTAACCAGTAAAAGCATTGTGCTGACTGCAAATGTCTTTATTTCTCCCTGCTTTACTATTTTAAAAATAGGAATGAAGGGCAGTTGCAAGAAGACAGAATCATTTGCTTCAATTAAAGGGAGGGAGCAGGAAAGGGGAGGATGCAAGGATAAAGCCTGATTTAAGGTTCTGCGTTAAACCAACGGAGAACCTACGCCGTTGCTGTGACGCCGTCGTGAACCTTCAGACTTCTCCGTCACTCCAGTTCGCCACGGTGCAGTTCCCCCCCAGAGCACTAGTTGATACTTTGTTTAACTTCCGGCTTTTCCGGTCACAGAGAATCAAAGAGATAAGGACAACTATTGTGCAAAAAACCAAAACAACCCCAAAATAAGAGAGATACGAAATAAGAAAAGAGGGCTGAAAGTTCACTACTGCTTCACAAATGTGTTGCTACCAAGCAAACCAATCAAAGCCCTCTCGGTCTGCGTTGGGTCTGCGTCTCCTCGACGCGTAGTTACATTGTTTGGGAGGTGCACGTCAGACTACGGCGTAGGCTACGGAGAGACGCCCGCGTAGCCGCGTACCCTACGTCGTAGGTGATTTAATGTCGAACCATAATTCAGCCTTAAGAGGTGAAAAGGTTCAGGATTTTAAATACTGGGGCTCAAATGGGCAGAACAATGGTGGTGGTGGTCGGGGGGGGGTGTGTGAAGAAGAGTGTCTACAGTTATCTGTGAAAAACATCCATGGTTGAAAGTCTTGGACATACAGCACTTTAAACACTGCTGAAATGGTTTGGAGGACAGACAGTGAATACATTCATAGTAAAGATGCTATAGATGGAGCTGCCAGAAGGAGAAGACTAGGGCTGGGTATTGTTAAGAACCTCACCATTCCATTCAATTACGATTCTTTAGGTTTCGATTCGATACGATATCGATTTGATTCGATATTGTTTTAAATGCTTCGATATCGATTCAGTAAGTTGTAGAAATACACAAATACCTGTTGGCAATTTGCCTATAACACGTGACATGTTACTTCACATAGAAATGAACCGCGCAATTAAACTGCATATATGACTCACTTGTGCATTTGTACTGTAGTACAAAAGTGAAAATAAAAAAAAACTATATGACAGTTCTGTGTCAACATGAAAAGTAAAGTGCATGTAAACTTAGATAAAATGTCTTTCCTCTTGGACATTGACCCTACTTTTGTCCATTTCTCGTGTTCCTTCTTTAAATGGGAATTCAAAATGAGTCCAAACGAAAGATTTTCCGCTTGCCATCGTCGTTGTTTGGTCTCTTTCAGCCACCGTCCACAAAACGCAAATCATAGGAAAATGTTGCGCACAGCGCCCCCCACTGGCCAGGAGGTGAATCCATTCAGAGGCTTTGCTTAATCCATATTGAATTAGGGTGGGGATAATTGCGATGCATCGATTTTTTTGATATTTTTACCCACCCCTAGACAAGACCAGAGCTAATTTTAGGATGTAGTGAAAAAGGATATGTGGTTGGTTGGAAAGAGAGAAGAAGAAGTAGGAAAACTAAAATGGAATAATAAAGTTCTGTGTATCCACTGGCAGGGAAATGTTGCAGATAATGTAAATAATGTGGTAATGACTTTAACAGTTTAACGTTAAATGCCTCCGTCTCCTTCCAGTAACGGAAACAGCTGTTAGTGTGTTCTAGCTTCAGGACCGTAGCAGAAACATGTTGCACTACGACAAGAATGATTCGTCTTGTGTAGAAATAAACAGCTTGTTCTTAGATAACAAATCCACATTTAAGAAAACAGGACTGAAAATGTCATTCTACACTTTTACCAACAGATTTGCCAAAACTTTCAACAATTAAATTATAATAGTTGATTGAAGTTTATGTTTGTTGTTTTATTGATTTCTTTAACTATCATTGTTTATATAAGAAAAAATGCGTTGTGGTAGGAACTGATAAGTTCATTTTAGTTCACGTTTAATTGGCACCCTGAAATACCAAGAAAACTGTTTACTTCCCCAAGGTTGAGCTGAATGGTATCCATTATGACATAGATCAAATGTTTTTCACATCTGTAACCTTTTATTTAAAGGTCGTGTCAAAATTGCCTCATGGACACAAAGCTTTATGAAATTCTTTGTCAGATTCCTCCATGGGTTCTTTCAGTGTGCACCTCAACCCTGTAGAGGTTAAAGCAGGGCTGAGGAGGACGACGCTTTCTGTTCCACAAACATGCAATTCTCCCACGAAGTCATTGTTAGTTAGACAAACAGATCTGAAAATCTGAAAGCCACAGTCCATTTATTTGCCTCGTGTGTGATGAAGTGCACTGTGACTACGTTTCCATGCAGTCAATAACCCAGTTGTACACGGCCATGTAAAAAAACAATAACCCCTTTGAATTTAAAAACCCGAATATGACCCCTGGGTTACTCCTTTTCTAACTGAATATTGGGTCATGTAAACGCCTAACGAGATATCCCCATCAAAAGGAACATGAACTTGTTTGCTGCTCATGTTCTTTTCGCAAGGAATCCTGGTCTTTTGAGTCCAGGAAGTTCTTATAAACACGGAGAAACACAAGACCAGGAGGAGACTAATCACTTCATAAATGAACATATGAAGATTTTGGCATTTGTAGATGGCAGAAAGTACCGGGATAGTGACATTTACAAAAAGGTATACTGTTTCCTCACGCATGGAAACACATTATTCCCAATGTTTCAGTAACCGGAATATTGACTGCGTTTACATGCATCAATAACCCTTTTAAACCCCGAATATTTGCAATAACCCGAATTTGCACGGCCATGTAAACACCAATAACCCCTTTGAATAACCGGAATTTGCTCATATTCCGGTTTTTAAAAACCCGAATATGAGTACCGGGATAGCCAGATTTACAAGAAGGTGAGCGAAAAGTTGTGCGAAGCAGCATTTGTTTTGAATTTGGATACAGGAAGAAGAAGCGGAAATGACGGGAATTGCGTCATGACGTTCTCCGTGCGTCGCTGGTTTGATCCAGATATCCCTAATGATTAATTACCATGTAAACGGAATATTCAGAACGTTTCAGTAACCGGAATATTAGCAATAACCCGAATTTTGACTGCATGCAAACGTAGTCCATGAGGCAGCAGTTCCTCCTGTTGTGGAACTTGGGTACTGACTGCAGAGTTTGAAAAGGCAAATCCTGCAGAATGCAGCTCATAATGAGGAATGTCTTTAGTCTGGGAGCAGCACCCGTCATGTGAAGGAGTCTGTGGATGAGCCACGACTCTGATGGAATAAACAGTCACATTTTGGGGAACTAGAAGGGAAGAAGGCATCATTTATAGTCCGATGTTCCTGCTGCACATCACCTTTTACTGGTCGTTGCATCACCTTGCTGTCAGAGTTGCTTTGCACCTCGGCTCATGTGAAGGTGTCGTTTTTTCTGGTTGGCTTATTCTGACATGATGATTCAAGTGTGGAGTTAGGACGATGTAAAGAGACAGCTCCAAATCTACAAGCAGTTTCATCCTCCTGACGGTGTGAGGAGGTCAGGTTGAACCCAGCAGCACATTTTACATCTATCTTCAAATGAAAAAAGTGTAGTATTTTTTTTATTCTGTGCATATCAAAATTCAAGATGGTTAAACTGGAACACATGTCTTAAAAATCAGCATTACACTGCAAAAACTCCAAATCTTAACAAGAATATTTGTCTTATTTCTAGTTAAAATGTCTAATTTTTAGTAAAAAAAATCTCATTACACAAAACAAGACTCATCTCTGGAAAAAACAACAATTTTCACCTGTTTCAAGTATATTTTCACTTAAAGGAGCTTGAGGCCGGATTGTGGCAAGATTTATGAAAAAAATCTGTATACATTTTAAGTTTTCTAGTAATAATGTCAGATGAAGCGTTCCAAACCCAAAACAATGAGCCCTCTAGTGTATCTCTCCTTTGCCTTGAACAGGCTGTGTGCTGCAAAATGTGCTGCAATTCGGTCCCGAATTTCCCGCGCTGTCCTGCGGATGTGACGTCACATGACGTTGCATGTGCGTTCTCCCCGTTCTCCCGTGCCGGCTTCACTGTTGGCTGCAGTACCCCCAACGGCCGTCGTGGTGAAGGGTGGCGCTAGAGAGTCTCATTTCTTAAAAGGAGCCTCATGGTCCTTTAAAATAAGTGGAAAAATCTGCCAATGGAACAAGATTTTTTTGCTTGTAATGAGAAGATTTTGACTAAAAATTAGACATTTTAACTAGAAATAAGACAAATATTCCTGGTAAGATTTTGAGTTTTTGTAGTTTAGCTCTTAGTTTCAGTACCTGTAAAGGCCAGTAAGGGACTGATTATGTAATGATTATTAATTTAGTTAAAAAACAGTTAAATGTACAATTTCGAGAAAAAAGTCGAAATGTCGAGAATAATGTTGAAATAGAATTTCAAGAATAAAGTCAAAATTTTGCCTTTTTTCTCAACATTTCGACTTTTTTCTCGACATTTCGACTTTTTTCTCAAAATTGGATTTCAACATTAATCTCGACATTTCGACTTTTTTCTCGAAGTGCACAATAAAAAAAAACCTCCCCTCTCAAATATTTTTTCTCCTGCCTGGCCCTAATACTCTTCTGTAGGTATCCACATGACTCTAGTGAATTTATTTATGGACTGATTCTCCTCATGATTTGTTCAGCTGGGTCACGCGGAATCTTCCGTTACTATAAAGGAAGATAAATACAGCCAGAGTTTTGCAAAGTTTGGAGTTCTTGTAGGTTGTTCTCTATATGACCTCAACCAGATTACCTTATGAATCAAAAGATAACAATGCTCATAATTAATTCATGATCCTTACTGTGCCGTGGTTAGATGCCGTTTATATGAGACAAAAGATTTGCACCAAATGCCTCCTTCACCTGAAGACACCTCTTTGCATCACGCATGGAAGCTTGTTTTAGGGGGGGGCATGCACAGGGCAGGAACCTCCAGCATTTGTTGGCTTTTTTCATTTTTTATCCTGTCTTTTTAATTTGAAAATTAAAAAAGCTGAGAACAGCTGGCTCCCGTGTGAAACTGAACATTTCTATTGCAAATAACTTGGGTTTCCACCGTGTTTTGTAATGCTTCAGAGTCCACATTAGTTCCACTTAGCTGTGAATTGGTGCATATTTGTCTTCTTAAGAGGATTGGTGTGAACTGTGATGGGAGTGCAGGGGCTGCTGGGACATCTGGCTAACTGACTGTAAGCTGCTATATTACTCCCCATTAAGAGTCATTAAGACTCCAATTATAGTTACCACCCCCCCGTTCACACTCGTGCACAGCAGGGGTCTGCGTTTAGGTGCGGACCGTTTTTCAAACCACAAAAACCTTGTGTTTCAGGTGTTTAAATGCTTGAAATGAAATTGAAATAAATAAAGATTTAATTGTCGCATGTGAGCCCAAGCTGAGTCTTTGCCACAAAGCCGTGTTTTTTGAAGCTCTGCTGTAAATAAGCTGCATGCATGCTGTTACTTTTTTACTTGTGCTATTAGTTTCTGCTTGTGGGAATCTGGTGTAAGGCCAGATTTGCTGCTTTCCCTGCTGACCCAACGCACACACACACACACACACACACACACACACACACACACACACACTAACATACTTGTATTTTGCACAGTTAGACATCAGGGCTACACTGCAAAAACTCAAAATTTTAACGAGAATATTTGTCTTATTTCTAGTTAAAATGTCTCATTTTTAGTAAAAATTACACTTTAAACAAGACTCATCACTGGAAAAAACAACAATTTTCACCTGTTTCAAGTAGATTTTCACTTAAAATAAGTAGAAAAATCAGCCAGTGGAACAAGATTTTTTTGCTTGTAATGAGAAGATAAATCTTTTCCCACTGGCAGATTTTTCAACTTATTTCAAGTGAAAATTTACTTGAAACAGGTGAAAATTGTCAAATAACAAGTTATTTTTCTGTTAATGACTCTTTTTTTAAGTGTAATGAGATTTTTTGACTAAAAATGAGACATTTTAACTAGAAATAAGACAAATATTCCTGGTAAGATTTTGAGTTTTTGCAGTGTAGTCTGAAGCTAGTCCTTCATGGTACACACACACACACACACACACACACACACACACACACACACACACACACACACACACACACACACACACACACACACACACACACACACACACACACACACACACACACACACACACACATCTTAGAAATAAAAAAGTTGAATAAAAAACACATGCACACACAGCTGGAAGGCTTTCTATCGTGGAGAGATAACTACAGGCTGAGAACAATAGACCATCTCTTCTCCCATCTGGTGAACTGGAGGATGAAACTTCATTTACATTTCAGATCCCTGCACCTCAGGGTGTGTGTGTGCATGTGTGTGTGTGTGTGTGTGTGTGTGTGTGTGTGTGTGTGTGTGTGTGTGTGTGTGTGTGTGTGTGTGTGTGTGTGCATGTGTGTGTGTGTGTGTGCATGTGTGTGTGTGTGTGTGTGTGTGTGTGTGTGTGTGTGTGTGTGTGTGTGTGTGTGTGTGTGTGTGTGCTGGGGAGGGGGGGTAATAGAGGGAACAAAACGGGATTCATTTCAGGGTGAATTTGGGATTATGAATTAACACGCTGCAGTGCTGAAAGACTTCATTTACAGCTAATTGAGTGTGTTGGCTCATTGAAATGCCCGTTGTATTAAAACTGCTCCGCCCGGCCGGTCCCTGGGCTGTGTGCGTGCGTGCGTGCGTGCGTGCGTGCGTGCGTGCGTGCGTGCGTGCGTGCGTGCGTGCGTGCGTGCGTGCGTGCGTGCGTGCGTGCGTGCGTGCGTGCGTGCGTGCGTGTGTGTGTGACAGAGAGAGTGAGAGAGCTAGGGGTGGCAACCTGTCTATTAGTGAACAGCTGTAGTTTAGACCAGTGGTTCCCAACCTTTTTTCCTTGTTTCCTACTTGTGTCTAAGACCAGCCGGGCCCCTGACCCGTACGTACTAGCACCAAAATGGTCTTTAATTGAAAAAATGAACATTAATTATGTTTTTTTATATATTTCTCTTTGGTTTACTCTGTATACATATGACTTTGTTTTTCTCCAATGTCACCAATGCATAAAATACAGACAAAAGGACATAAACATATTTCTGAAAAATGTCTCTTTTAATATGAGACCAACATTTTTTAACATTTTTCCTTTAACAACCTGTCGGAGTTGATTAAATGTTGAATAATGATATAATAATAAGGAATGAAATAATTTCCTTTGTTTGTCACCAGTGTATAAAAAACACAAAAAATATTCAAGACATTCATTATTTATTCCTAACAATGTCTTATGAATGACTCTTTCGCAAATAGAATTTTTACAACTGCATGATTTCAAAGCAGACAAAGTTTTGCGCCCCCCCAGAGATCTCTGGCGCCCCCCCAGGGGGGGAGGACCCCAGGTTGGGAGACACTGGTTTAGACATGTGAAATCAGATGTAGAAAGTGTAATAAAATGTGACGGCCTCTCCCCTTTCCCTCCTTTTCTCCTGCACCCTCTCAGGTGAGAAGCCCTACAAGTGTTCATGGGAAGGTTGTGAATGGCGCTTTGCCCGGAGTGACGAGTTGACGCGACACTACCGCAAACACACCGGAGCCAAGCCCTTCAAGTGCAACCACTGCGACAGGTAAACAGCAAGCATCCTCATGTACACAACACTGCTACACTGCAGCACGCATGGGAGCACATGCACGTTAGTTAAGGCAAGGGAAGTTGATTTGTATAGCACAATTCAACACAAGGTCATTCAAAGTGCTTTACATCAACATTACACAATTAAACAGTAAATAACAAATACAATGAAATAAAATGATAAGAAAAGAGGTAAAATAATAAAAAGCACAAGTTGCTAAAAAGTAAGGGCAGTACACTGCAAAAACTCAAAATCTTACCAGGAATATTTGTCTTATTTCTAGTTAAAATGTCTCATTTCAGTCAAAAAATCTCATTAAACTAAAAACAAGAGTCATTACCAGAAAAATAACTTGTTATTTGACAATTTTCACCTGTTTCAAGTAAATTTTCACTTGAAATAAGTAGAAAAATCTGCCAGTTTTATCTTCTCATTACAAGCAAAAAAATCTTGTTCCACTGGCAGATTTTTTTTACTTATTTTAAGTGAAAATCTACTTGAAACAGGTGAGAATTGTTTTTTTTTCCAGTGATGCGTCTTTTTTACTCTGATAATGAGTCTCTTTTTTACTAAAAATGAGACATTTTAAGTAGAAATAAGACAAATATTCTTGTTAAGATTTTGAGTTTTTGCAGTGTAGATTCAGCAGGTACATATCATTCTTAAAATGGCAAAAATTACGTTTCTATATGGTCAAAACGTAGAAATACTTGGTCAAATACAGGATTACAAAAGTAATCTGTAACAATTCGTACGGTGAATTAAACCAATTTGACAATTCTATGCCACAATGCCTGTTTCCAGGTCTTATTTCAGTGTTTAACCAAGCACAGAAAGAAAAATACAGTTGTGTTGTTGTTGGTCTTCCGCATGTGTCCAGGTAAATACTCCAGGGAATTCCCACAAATGTTAGATGGGGCAATTCATGGTTTTAGAAATGTCTTCGGGATGTGGTTGGTAAAAAAAGAATAGTAGCTGCAGAAAAATACTTGTCTGTGTTAAAGGGAAATCTGTTTCCCCAGCTGGCTGAGAGGAGCCTTGAGTGTTGGGCTAGTCCTGGTCAAGGCCACGGCCGGGCCCGTAACTGGTCCAGCTGTTGCTGTTGCCGGGCAACAGGCTCCCTGTCTCGTTACGTGTCTCGCAGGCTTTTGCTCACATGTAATGCAACAGGACATTTGGGGTTCAAAAAAGAGAAAGGAAAAACTTTGAAGCTCATGGAGCTGAGTGACAATCAGGGTAGAAACTCAGTGTCATTTCAAAGTCACACTTGTACAGTTGCTCCCTGCTCCCTGCGCTGCACCTGCAGCGCTGAGCCCCGTCTGGTTACTGTACTTCAGTCATAGGTAGGGTCGCCACCTGTCAGAAATAGAAATAAGGGACGCCCCCATTTCAGCAGCGCAGGCGCCAAAAAAAAGGGACGTCCCCAAAACGTCTAAACTGCATAGAAATGTATTTATTTTATATGAAAAAACTAAGTTTAAAGTGCTTTAATAGCATTGAACTTGCATGACTGTACAGACAGACAACCATACTAGCAGCTGAAATAACCTCCTATGCTATTTACGTCCAGCAAAGATGTAGAATATAGATACAGGTGAAGGTCGGGAAATTAGAATATGGTGTAAAAGTTGTACATGTATCCATGTTCTTTTTTTTTATTTTTTATTTTTGTGTTTCACTCATAGTGACATATACCGTCTTATTTGCTCAGGAGTCAATATAAGTAATATAAGTTGTAAAAACAATGTCCCATGCACACTGACACACATGTATTATTTATATATTGCATTATTAGTTTGCCATCACTTTTGTGTAGTTATACTTTTTGTATGTTAATCTTGTGTTCTTTATAACACATGACATTTTAATAACTTGGGTGGAGGCTTCAAATAAGCCCATTGGGTTTTTTACCTCTTCCTGCACCTATAGTATTTATATTTGATATTTCCTGTATATTTTTAAAACAATAAACTAAACTAAACTAAATAAACTAAGTTCATTTATTTCAATAATTCAACTTAAAAGGTGAAACTAATATATTACATAGTCTCATTACATGCAAAGCATGATATGTTAAACCTTTATTTGTTATAATTTTGATGATTGAATTGTTTATTGATTTCATATAATATTAAAATTGAAAATTTTTATTTGGGGTTTTCATAAACTGTGAGCCATAATCATCAAAATTATAACAAATAAAGGCTTGAAATATCTCACTTTGAATGTAGTGGGAAATAATATATTTGTTTCACCTTTAGTTGAATTTACTACGAATGAAGTTATGCAATATATTCAAATTTTCTGACATTCACCTGTATATTATGACAATTTATGATCAATAAATAAGAGCATAATATCCGTATCGATTCAATACGGAACGCAACTTTTAATTCCCAATTTCCAGGGACAGGTGGCGACACTATTCATAGAGCAGGCCTTGTGTGAGCTGCAGCTGATAATTGTTGAATAATCACATTTACAGCAATTACAGCAAACATATCTATCCGGTTTGAAAATGGCGGAGAATACAGAGTGATCATGGCTGTTGCACATCCACCTGCAGCGCAGGCTGCAGCCGAGGCTCCCACTACCATGGACTTGTTTGATACAGATGTATAAACATAATTATCTATGTATTGTTTATCTGCAGTGGTCCCGCTACATCTTCATAAGTTTTGTCTATCCAGTCAGAAGCGTCCCTGTTAGCAGAGTTTATAAGTTGTTGTGTGCTTCCACAACAGGTCAGATGAGTGAGCTCGGCACTCACAAATCATGTTTCATTTCCTGTTATTTCAATAAAAGTCTCATATGCATCTCAGGAAGGTGAAGCAAGTCATTTCCTTGAGAGTATAGACTCACTCTGAGTTAATCACAGTGTTTACTTCACTGATCTCACAAAGCAAACATGGATAGGACTGACAACTGGTAACACAAATGGGTTGGTCGGTTCGTTTTCTAAAAACATCTCCGTTATAGCCAATACTGGAGTTGAGGGGGGATGAGGGGGGACGGCATCCCCCCCTGAAATAAAAACGGTCCAAATCATCCCCCCTGTAAAACTGCCATCCCTCCTTTCCATCCCTTATGTCATTTCATCAATGAATGTGGTTTTACTGCTATTTCAACATTTAGAGTCATCACCAGAAAAATAACACCAGAAAAATGTGACAATTTTCACCTGTTTCAGGTAAATTTTCACTTGAAATAAGTAGAAAAATCTGCCAGTGGGACAAGATTTATCTTCTCATTACAAGAAAAAAAATCTTGTTCAACTGGCAGATTTTTCAACTTATTTCAAGTGAAAATCTACTTGAAACAGGTGAAAATTGTTGTTTTTTCCAGTGATGAGTCTTGTTTTAAGTGTAATGAGATTTTTTTACTAAAATGAGACATTTTAACTAGAAATAAGACAAATATTCTTGTTAAGATTGTGAGTTTTTGCAGTGATCCATTTTACTTATCCTGTGAAGGACAGAGTCATATTGATAAGTTCAGAAAAGTGTTTTTTATTGTTGTGTTTTGATGTATTTGATGTAAGCCCAGTGGATATTTAAAGCTTACAGAAGGCTGCATTTAACTGCTGCTATGTCATTCCTGCAGTATTTCTGCAGGTGTTTTGGTCACTGCTATTATTTGTAATATATTATATTATTTGTAATCAGCACAAATTATCCGTCCCCATATGATCAAATCGACCGTCCCCCCTGATTGTTTTTTTACAACTCAAGTACCGTTTATATCCGTGGTGTGATAGGAGCAGTTTGCTGTAATATCACTGTGCAACAATATTTTACTTGTGCCTGAAAATGACCAATAAACATTACTTTATAATACATTCAACATAATCCAGCGGGGAATCAGAGTCTCTGATAAATGATAAGTAAACTACATTTTTCATCCAGCTTCATTCTACATGCATCCAGAAATCCATCCAGTTAGTGTGTGGATGGATGATGCATGATCCATCCACACACGTTCACAACACTTCCAAAACGATGTGGGGAGACAGGAGACACTTAGGAGACAGGACTCTCTGAATGATCTGCTTGCTTGCTGATTGGGTAACGTATTGCGTCACGCATCGCGTCACTTCCTGGTGTTTGCGGTCTGTGCTGCTGCCGTTTCACGGCGTTGCAGGCTCAGATCTCTCCCGACTTTTTATCTAAAACTTAGACTGTTTTCTGGTAAAATAGCACTATATCTGGTACATTACTGTCTTTATTTCAACACTCGCTCATTTTCTCTTCCGTAACTTTCACTGTCACCAATCACCGATACATTTTCTGTCCGTTAGCCTCCGTTAGCATCTTAGCATGGCCGCTCCGGCTCCCACCGCTTCACCTCTTTCCTGCTCAGTGTGTGAAATGTTTAGTTATTCCTCTGCCTCCTTTAGTGAAGACGGTAAGTGCTTAAAGTGTAGTTTATTTGCAGGGCTGGAGGCGAGGCTCAGTCAGTTAGAGGTCCGGTTCGGCCAACTAAACCATAGTCCGAGAGCCTCCTCAGCTAACCAGGCTAAGCTAGCGGCGGACCGGCCCGTAGCAGCTGAGCGTAACCGCTCCCCTGCAGCTCCCGAGCAGCCGGCCAGGCAGGGCAGCTGGGTGACGGTTCG
Source organism: Cololabis saira (assembly GCF_033807715.1). Lineage (NCBI taxonomy): Eukaryota > Metazoa > Chordata > Actinopteri > Beloniformes > Belonidae > Cololabis > Cololabis saira. The sequence continues at coordinate 4,013,208 of NC_084592.1, read as the reverse complement.
GAGGAAGACTAGTCTTAAAGGGCTCACGGAACACCACCACCCGCTTCATGTGTCTAACAGATTTTCCCCACTTAGCGACACATCTGTTGAGAAACCGACCCTGGTGATTGGAGACTCCATAGTCAGACATGTGAAGCCGACTCCAGAGACCTTAGTTAGGTGCATCCCGGGGGCCAGAGCGGGCGACATAGAAGCAAATTTGAAGCTACTGGCAAAGGGTAATCGTAAATATGGTAAAGTTATCATCAATGTCGGAGCTAATGACTCCCGTCTTCGCCAGTCGGAAGTAACCAGAATGAATATTGTCTCGGTGTGTAACTTCGCCAAAACCATGTCAGACTCCGTAGGTTTTTCTGGCCCCCTCCCCAATCTGACCAGCGATGACATGTTTAGTCGCATGCTCTCGCTCCGCCGCTGGTTGTCTCAGTGGTGTTCAGAAAACGACGTGGACTTTATTGACAACTGGGAGACATTCTGGGGAAAGCCCGGTCTGATTAGAAGGGACGGCATTCATCCCACCCGGGATGGTGCAGCTCTTATGTCTAGAAATCTGGCCAATGTTATTAGACACTCCCCCTGACAATGCAGGGTCCAGGCCAGGATGCAGAGCTGTAGTTTAACAGGGCTGGAGGCGAGGCTTAGTCAGTTAGAGGTCCGGTTTGGCCAACTAGACCATAGTCCGATAGAATCCTCTGCGGACCGGCCCGTAGCAGCTGAGCGTAACCGCTCCCCTGCAGCTCCCCGGCAGCCGGCCAGGCAGGGCAGCTGGGTGACGGTTCGGAGGAAGGGTAGTCTTAAAGGGCTCAGCGACACATCTGTTGCTTCTCAAGGACCAACGCCTGCCAACAAAACTGTAGGATTGCATTATGTAATTAGCGACTCTAAAACTGTAGGATTACATGATATTGGCGACTCTGGCCAGGTGCCTAGCAAAATAGAAGTGGTTGCAGTTCCCCGCCCTCCAAAAGTTCACCAGGTGCAGCGTTATAGAGGCGTTAACCAAGATAACCTTGTAAAAATTAAAACCAATGCACATTTGGTACCAATTACAGACCGAAAAATTAGATGCGGACTACTAAATATACGATCATTAAGCTCTAAGTCTCTGTTAGTAAATGATATAATTACAGAGAGCAGGAGTGATATTTTCTGCTTAACAGAAACATGGTTACAGGAGGAAGAGTATGTTAGTTTGAATGAATCAACTCCGCCCGGCTACTTTAATCATCACATTCCTAGAAGCACGGGCCGAGGCGGAGGAGTCGCAGCAATTTATAACTCCGGTCTCCAAACAAAAATTGAACCCAAGTGCAACTATAATACATTTGAAAGCCTCATGCTTGGTCTGAAATTTCCGAGCCGGAAATCAGAGAAGCCAGTTGTGTTAGTGGTAGTGTACCGGCCCCCTGCTGGTGCGTATCTGGAGTTTTTGTCTGAATTTTCAGATTTCCTTTCTGGATTATTGATCAGCACAGATAAATTCATCATAGTGGGTGATTTTAACATTCATATGGATGTTGAAAGCGATAATCTTAAATTAGCCTTCGATTCTCTTCTAGAATCAATGGGTATCTCACAAAAAGTGGATAAACCGACGCACTGTTTTAATCATACTCTCGATCTCGTTCTCACCTACGGTGTTGAAACTGATGGTCTGTTGGTGTCACCTGTAAACTCCCTTTTATCCGACCATTACTTAATAACGTTTGAATTTAATTTTGTTGATGTTGAAGTGCAAAATAGGAGGTATTATTTTAGCAGATGTTTGTCTGATGAAGTTATTGTTAAATTTAGGGAGGCCATTGCTTATCTTACGACAGTGCGAAATAGTGATGTAGTCGAGGCCAGTGACCTGGGTTCTACCTCTGCAGATGTTGATTTCCTTGCTAGTAACACTGCTGATTTGTTGCATTCAGCTTTAGATGAAGTTGCTCCTTTGAAAAGGAGGGTTTCTAGCCACAGGAGCTTAACTCCCTGGTACAATTCAGATATCCGCATGTTGAAACAAAACGTGCGTAAAATGGAAAGGAAGTGGTACTCTTGTAGGTCTGTAGACTCTCATCGTGAATGGAAAGATATTCTAATAGTATATAAAAAAGCCATTCGCAAAGCCAGAACAGCTTATTATTCAACGCTGATAGAGGATAACAAAAGTAACCCACGTTTTCTGTTCAGCACTGTAGCCAGGCTGACAAAGAGTCACAACTCTGTTGAGCCGTGCATTCCTGCAGCTCTCAGTAGTGAGGACTTTATGGGCTTCTTCAACAGTAAAATCGCGAGAATTAGAGAAGAAATCAACCAGCCGGTTGTAGGTGTTTCTTCAGCTTTAGCGACTTCCCTAGGCTCTGACTTGTCTCTAGACTGTTTTGATCCTATAGACCTCCCTGAGCTGACTTCACTCGTTAATAGAGCTAAGTCAACCACATGTATGTTAGACCCCATCCCGACTCGTCTATTCAAACATGTTTTTTCTCTTATTGGTACGACAATACTGGACCAAATTAACCTATCCCTAAGTTTAGGATATGTACCACAGGTTTTCAAAGTCGCAGTAATTAAACCTTTACTTAAAAAACCTTCTCTTGACCCAGACACCTTAGCTAATTATAGACCAATTTCCAACCTTCCATTTGTGTCTAAAATTCTGGAAAAGGCAGTTTCAAGCCAGTTATGTGACTATTTGTATAGAAATGATCTGTTTGAAGTCTTTCAGTCAGGGTTCAGAATGCATCATAGCACAGAGACAGCACTTGTTCGAGTCACGAATGACCTCCTTATGGCCTCAGATAAGGGATTAGTGTCCATACTGGTTCTACTGGACCTCAGTGCTGCTTTTGACACTATAGATCATGGCATTTTACTGCACAGGTTAGAGCATGTTGTTGGGATTAAAGGGACAGCTCTATGTTGGTTTAAATCATATCTATCTGACAGGTTCCAGTTTGTTCATGTACATGAGGTTTCTTCAGAACAGTCAAGGGTCTGTTATGGTGTTCCGCAGGGTTCAGTGCTAGGGCCAATCTTGTTCAGTTTATACATGCAGCCGTTGGGAAGTATAATCCAGAATCACGGCATACACTTTCATTGTTATGCTGATGATACGCAGCTCTATTTGTCTATGAAGCCGGATGAAACAGAACCGTTAGTTAAACTTCAGGCATGTCTTAGGGACATCAAGGACTGGATGTCCAGAAATTTCCTGCTTCTAAATTCAGATAAAACAGAGGTTATCATTCTTGGTCCAGAGCATCTTAGGAAGGGATTAGATGGTGTTGCGATGGCTTCCAGTGCAACTGTGAGAAATCTTGGTGTTATTTTCGATCAGGATTTGTCGTTTAAACCATATGTCAATCAGGTTTGTAAAATAGCCTTTTTCCATCTCCGTAATATTGCAAAGATTAGGAAAATCCTCTCACAGAGTGATGCAGAAAAACTAGTTCATGCGTTTGTATCTTCTAGACTAGATTACTGTAATGTGTTGTTAGCAGGATGTCCAAGTAATTTGCTGAATAGGCTCCAGCTGATCCAAAATGCAGCAGCACGAGTACTGACAGGAATTAGCAGGAGAGACCACGTCTCTCCAGTGTTAGCGTCGCTCCATTGGCTACCCGTAAAATTCAGAATCCAATTTAAAATTTTATTACTTGCGTATAAAGCCCAAAACGGCTTAGCTCCGCATTATTTGCAAGACCTGATAGTGCCTTATGTTCCTGTCAGAGCTCTCCGTTCTCAGAGTGCAGGTTTACTCGTAGTTCCTAGAGTATCTAAATGTAGATTTGGAGGGCGGGCGTTCTGCTATCAGGCACCATTACTTTGGAACCAACTTCCAATCTGGGTTAAGGAGGCTGACTCCACCTCCACCTTTAAAACTAAACTTAAAACCTTTCTGTTTAGTAAAGCCTATAGTTAGTGTTTAGTAAACCTCTAGCTGGTGTTGGTAAATCTCTAGGTAGTGTAAACTTTAGTGTGTCAGAGTCGCTCCTGTAGTTTCTTGTGCTGGCCCCCCCTTCTCCTCCCTTTTCTCTCTTTTGTCCATGTTGCAGCATCCTTTGCCGGACACCGGAACCTGCAGGTGGTCGTGGGTGGCTTGTAGCTTGCATTACGGAGCACAAGTCTTTTCCTGACCCTGCACCCCAACCTGGGACTTGCTGATTGGGCCGGAGCTTCGGGAGCTGTGTGCTGGCCTGCGGTCCCCACCCCTGGTCATCCCGTTGCTGCCCCCCCCTTCTCCTCCCTTTTCTCTCTTTTGTCCTGCAGGTGGCCATGGGTGGCTTGTAGCTTGCATTACGGAGCACAAGTCTTTTCCTGACCCTGCACCCCAACCTGGGACTTGCTGATTGGGCCGGAGCTTCGGGAGCTGTGTGCTGGCCTGCGGTCCCCACCCCCGGTCATCCCGTTGCTGCTTCCACCTGCCTGCTGTGCTGTTGCCGTCCCTGACCCACCAGTCTGGCCCTCGGCAGGAGGGTCCCCCCTGATGAGCCTGGTCCTGCTCAAGGTTTCTTCCCTCCTAAAGGGGAGTTTTTCCTTGCCACTGTTTGGCTTAAGGTTTTTCTCCCACTAGGGGAGTTTTTTACCTGCCATTGTTTATGTAATATCTGCTCGGGGGTCATGTTCTGGGTATGGGTCTCTGTAAAGCGTCTAGAGACAACTCTGTTGTATTAGACGCTATATAAATAAAATTGAATTGAATTGAATTGAATCTCATGTGGCAATGAGACACTGTAATGAGCTTCAAAAGAATAAACTTCCTTTCTTACACACCAGAAAATCCAATATTCTAAATCAACAAAGATAAAGACAAAATAATGCAAATGAGTCGTTTTGACGTGAGCATTTTCTTAAAGACTTTTCCTTTGTTCTCAGCTCTGCAGGAAGAGCTCAGTTGAGGTGTTATCTGGCAGGATAATAAAGATTCAACACAGTGGCTTATGGTGTAGTCAATTTAATGATAAGCATTGTTATTGTTTTAAATGAAGTTAGTTCCTAGTGGATTTGTATTACAAAGCAGGGAGAAGTGTGTGCATGCAGAACATGCCCGTGCTCGGAAAGTAACTGCAAATGTATTGACTTTCAGGTCGTGCTATCTGCTCGGCGGTACGGGGTTTTGTTTATTGATCCCACGTCAATGTGTTTGTTTTACCGACTCACGTCTGAGAGAAACAAAAGAGAAGCAGATAAGGACGCACAAGTCCTAAACCAAAGGCAGACTGAAAGCCTGACGGAGCAAAGCCAGCGATGTGTTTGTTAGTCTGCTAGTTACATTGTCACTGCTTGGTGTGTGTGTGTGGGTGGGTGTGTGTGTGTGTGTGGGTGGGTGGGTGGGTGTGTGTGCTTACTCATGCTCCTTTTTAATGGATTCTGGCTATTGGCAAGCAGATCGCAGCTAATTGAGTGGCACCAAATGCCAGCTCCACTTGAACATACACCCCCTCTCTGCAAATGTGTGTGTGTGTGTGTGTGTGTATACTGTATGTGTGCGTGTGTGTGTTTGCTCTACCTTCCCAACACCCCCACGGAAACTTTCGCCCTAGAGACAGTGTAATTGGCTGTTTTTGGTTCCCTCTAGTTTGGGTTTTAGGCATAAAACCCCCAAGAAACCTGCTGGAATCCTCTAATCCCGGCTGAGAGCTGGGACTGTATTAGCTCCTTTACACACACACACACACACACACACACACACATGCACAAGCACAGTATGCAAAAACACAAAGACGTTCACATGCAGTCATGTTGGCTCACGTGAATATGTCATTGTTCAGGCGCTTGGTCACACAACAGCACAGAAATTAGCTGATTCACTTGTACGCACAGCTGAGGCCCCGCCAACCTCAGACGGTCCAGACGTGAGTCGTGGGGGCCTTTGCTTCCAACGGGGGGTCTGAAGCAAAGGTCCTACTCATTCGTTGACTCTGACATATGCTTAAAACTTAAATTTAGGGTGCTTTCACACCTGTCCCGTTTGGAGCAGTTGATCTGAAACAGGGAGCGTTTCCCCCTAAAGATCAGTTTGTTTGGTACATGTGAACACAGCAATCGTGCTTGGATGCGGGACAAAACAAGCGAGCCGAGATCCTAGGAGAGGTGGTCTCGGCTCGCTTCCATTCCAGACCTGGAGCGGTTCGTTTGCAGTGAGAACAGAATCCACACAGAGCACAGAAACACACAGAAACAAACTAGCCACACTCGCTCACGATACTCCATAGTTGTTGTTTTTCACGGGGTACGGAAGAGGAAACTCCTTCCGCATTCAATACTGACCAACGAGAGAACAGTTGGTTCTCATGGCATTTGTTAACAGCTATGAACCTCTACAGACGGTTGCCTTGTGAACACAAACGCCACCAACGAAAAACGAAACAACTGTATCGATTTAGCCCCTGAATCGGAACAAAACAAACGGGCCACAGGTCTGAAAGCACCTTAAAACTCATCACAACTGTCAAGGAACATTTCAATGCACATTGTGTCACAGTGTGTCAGGGATCAAATTATTCCTAACAGAGTGTTTCAGCTCCAGTATGGCTCTTGTCCAACATTCCCCTTGGGGGCGGGGATACAGCTGATGGATACTCCAGCATCTAAAATGACTGTCAGCATATTATAAAGTATATGTTATATGTTAAGTTTCTCTGTGACCGACCGGTGACATGTCCAGGGTGTACAGTGCCACAGTGACATGATGGTTGGACGGATGGATGGATGGATGGATGGATGGATGGATGGATGGATGGATGGATGGATGGATGGATGGATGGATGGATGGATGGATGGATGGATGGATGGATGGATGGATGGATGGATGGGTGGACGGGTGGGTGGACGGGTGGGTGGGTGGGTGGCTTGTGTGGGTGTGTGGATGAATGGCATGAGTTTCATTTCTTAAGTTATACCCTGTTCCCAAAAATAAAATGACTGTTTGGATAATACACTTTTGGGGGTGGGGGTTGTTTTTAATGGAGTTTTTTAACACTGAAATGTATAAACCTAGCTGAATGCACTAATAATGTCCTTAATTTCAGTGGTTCAGCTTAAAACCGTTGATGAAGCAGGTAGTTTGGGTTGATGTGTCTAGAAAGACTTGATTTGATGTACTTAAATGTTTCTCAACCTTGAGGATTATATGTCTCTACTGTACATCATCAAGTCAAAATTCACTGTGTGCAACACCTTTGATTTAGTTTTCGACAATACACACAATTACAGCCCTAGAATCGCTAATATTTCTGTTTTGGGTATTCTGGAGCTCATAAAACAAGATGGATGAAATATCCAGCATCACACAACTAAGATGCACGTAGATCAATACAGTAATAGACAAGCACACACAGAACTACACACTCAAACCCATGCACACATCTGTGGTGGGCGGAGTCCACTCAATATTAGCATGATAATGGCTAAAAGTGCAACAACACAGAAGTTAACATTTGATAGAATGTTTGACGTGACACAATTTCTCCTGGACACACACACACACACACACACACACACACACACATGGGAGTATGTTATTAATCCTGCCTAATCAAGCAAAGACCCCCTGATGTTTTCATGGAGCTGGAAGGAGGAGGAATGATAACGAAGAGGACAAAAAAAGAAGAGGGGAGGATAAGAAGGAAGCGTGTGTGTGTGTGTGTGTGTGTGTGTGTGTGTGTGTGTGTGTGTGTGTGTGTGTGTGTGTGTGTGTGTGTGTGTGTTAAGAGAAGGGGAGGAGGGTGGAAGGGGGTACCAGCTGGACTGGCTGCTACACCCCCCCAACAGTGAAACAGTAGCTGGCATGGCCATCTGTCCAGTACAGATCAGTGAAGGTTTACTGTAGGTACCACATGGCCGGCGACGAGCTGACGGGAAACACCAGACAACAGACAACAAAGAGCAGAGTTCAACTGTACAGAAACGGCATGTTTTCTGTAAATATTAGCACTTTCTTTTTCACAGCACGTGTATTTAGCTAATACAAAAAAGTTAAATAAAAACCTCCATCCATCAAGGGTGTTTTGCCAGAATGCCAAAGTTGGTGTGTTTTGGTTTCGATGACTCAGCACTCATTAGTGTTTTGGCAACGTCTGTTCTTGAAAGATTGCAAACGAAGCCCTTTACAGTCTTCACTGTTGGTGTGCAGATTTAAAGGTGAGATGCAGCAATAATTACAACAGCTTTTTTAGTTCACGACATCAGATACTCTGGCAGCTCACCTGGCGTGCACTCCGTTCTCGGAGTGCAGGTTTACTCGTAGTTCCTAGAGTATCTAGATGTAGATTTGGAGGGCGAGCGTTCTGCTATCAGGCGCCATTACTATGGAACCAACTTCCAATCTGGGTTAAGGAGGCTGACACCACCTCCACCTTTAAAACTAAACTTAAAACCTTTCTGTTTAGTAAAGCCTATAGTTAGTGTTTAGTAAACCTCTAGCTGGTGTTGGTAAATCTCTAAGTAGTGTAAACTTTAGTGTGTCAGAGTCGCTCCTGTGGTTTCTTGTGCTGGCCCCCCCTTTTCCTCCCTTTTCTCTCTTTTGTCCATGTTGCAGCATCCTTTGCCGGACACCGGAACCTGCAGTGTGGGAGTGAGGGGGGCAGGGTAACGGCCCCTTTTGGGCGGGGGAGAATGTTCGTCCCTCAAGACTCCTCTCCCTGGCCCTGCCCCTTCTCAACCTTTCCCCGACCCTGCACCCCAACCTGGGACTTGATGATTGGGCCGGAGCTTCGGGAGCTGCGTGCTGGCCTGCGGTCCCCACCCCTGGTCATCCCGTTGCTGGCCCCCCCTTCTCCTCCCTTTTCTCTCTTTTGTCCTGCAGGTGGCCGTGGGTGGCTTGTAGCTTGCATTACGGAGCACAAGTCTTTTCCTGACCCTGCACCCCAACCTGGGACTTGCTGATTGGGCCGGAGCTTCGGGAGCTGTGTGCTGGCCTGCGGTCCCCACCCCCGGTCATCCCGTTGCTGCTTCCACCTGCCTGCTGTGCTGTTGCCGTCCCTGACCCACCAGTCTGGCCCTCGGCAGGAGGGTCCCCCCTGATGAGCCTGGTCCTGCTCAAGGTTTCTTCCCTCCTAAAGGGGAGTTTTTCCTTGCCACTGTTTGGCTTAAGGTTTTTCTCCCACTAGGGGAGTTTTTACCTGCCATTGTTTATGTAATAACTGCTCGGGGGTCATGTTCTGGGTATGGGTCTCTGTAAAGCGTCTAGAGACAACTCTGTTGTATTAGACGCTATATAAATAAAATTGAATTGAATGAATTGAATTGAAGTTGTTTCATGAAGCTGCTAACCAACCCAAAGTGTGGCTTAACATAAGGAGATTCACCTGTGCAAGTTACATGGAGGTAGGTAGGTAGGTAGGTAGGTAGGTAGGTAGGTAGGTAGGTAGGTAGGTAGGTAGGTAGGTAGGTAGGTAGGTAGGTAGGTAGGTAGGTAGGTAGGTAGGTAGGTAGGTAGGTAGGTAGGTAGGTAGGTAGGTAGGTAGGTAGGTAGGTAGGTAGGTAGGTAGGTAGGTAGGTAGGTAGGTAGGTAGGTAGGTAGGTAGGTAGATACATATAAAACAAGAACCTTAGAGAGAGTCGGAGGATAAAGAAAATACACTTGGACACTTGAAAAATAGATAAGATAAATAAACAAGATAAATAAATAGGTACGGTTGTGTGGCAAGAGTCAGAGTGTAAAGTCACAGGCAGATCCAGTCCAAGTGTGTGATCGTGGTTCTGACAGGTGGATGAGTTATATAGTCTAATTACAGTGGGTAGGAGAGATTTCCTGTATCGTTCCTTAGAGCAGCGAGGATGGTGAGTCTGTTGCTGAAGCTGCTCTTCAGCTTGTCCAGTGTTTTGTAGAGGGGTGAGAGTGATGGTCCATGAATCATGGACTGCTGGCTATCATAGACCATGATAGCCAGCAGTCTTGCTAGCATCCTCTCCTCCACCACCTTTTCCAGGGGGACAAGCTTAGAGCCAACAACAGACTCTGCCTTCCTGATGAGTTTGTCCTTTGCCTTGACGTTGGCGTCCTTTGCCTTGACGTTGGCGTCCTTTGCCTTGACGTTGGCGTCCTTTGCCGCAGCATCTTGTTCCAGACATGGAAGGACCTGAGCCTCCTCAGGAAGTGAAGCCGGCTCAGGCCCTTCTTGTAGACGGCCTCGGTGCTGGTGGACCGGCCCAGTTCATTGTTTAGTGTTAAGCCTGAGTTATGGTTCTGCGTTAAATCGATGCTGTGCCTACGCCGTCACCGTGACGCCGTCACGGTGACGCCGTCGTGAACCTTCGGACTTCTCCGTCACTCCATTTCTCCGTGGTGCAGTACCCCCCATGACCGCTAATTCGCGATCTTTTCCTGGATGGTTTATCCGACTTTTTCCGGTCACAGTGAATCAAAGAGATAAGGACAACTATTGTACAAAAAACAGCGTGTGGTACGCGTCGACGCGTACCACACGCCGTAGGCACGCCGTCGTTTTGACGCAGAACCATAACTCAGCCTTTACACCCAGGTACTTGGAAGAGTCCACTAAATCCACATCTGTCCCACTGATGCTGGAGGGGGCAGGACAGGGGCTTGTTCCTCCTGAAGTCCACCACCATCTCCTTCGTCTTCGCTACGTGGTTCTCCCTGCACCACTTCACAAGGCGGTCCCGTAGGTCCCCCAGGTCCCCCAGGTCCCCCAGGTCCCTAAGCTCAGCCTTAGCTCAGATTTAGCTTATGGAAATGACCTAAGTTAGATATTTTAATGTGTCTGCGGGTTAAAGAGCAACAAGAAATGAACGTCAGTATTCCGGGATCAGCTCATGGACATATAAAACAAGAACCTTAGAGAGAGTCGGAGGATAAAGGAGATCAGGAGTCCGTTTCGCAACTATATGTTTAGTGCCTATGTGATGGGTAACAACTAAACATCGATGTAGAATCCCAGTCCAGAAAAGTTGAAACAATGCTCATGAACCCACCTTTTTTCACATAGAACTCCAGCATATGTTGAAAGTGAGACATTTTACCATTTCATTTGAAATATTAGGTCACTTTGAACTTGATGGCCGGGTGGACACATCTCAAAAAAGTTGGGTTGGGGGGATGTTCACGGATGTGTAGATACTCTTCTGTTTCAACATCAGTCTGATAACTTTGCGTGTTGTAATGGTGAGCTTTTTCAAGGGATATGACACATCAGACAGGACATTTGAGGCTTGCATTGTTCCTTTTAGTTAACTTTCCTAACTACGTTCTGGTATTTCTTCTATGTGCCTTGTGATGGCGTTAGACGTTATTGTCCTATTCATGTCTTATCGGTTGCCAGCAATCTTAATGTTGATAAGATGCACAGTGATGAAAGAAAATACTTGTTGAGTCTCATCAAATATAATAAAAATGAAAGGAAAATTTGTTTTCAAAGACTTAACTCTGCAGCCTCTTTTTATAAGATAATAATATTCTTTCACTTGGAACAATCTTTAAATGGCAGCTGAGACATAAACCACACAGCTTTTTGACTCTGAAAGCAAGACTAAGAGGATAACATGCAGCGGATACTAGTTCATCTTTAATCAGATCTTGCATGAATTTATGCTTTATGGTACAGTAGGTCAGCGTAGAATCAAATGCGGCTGCCTGCAGATTCTGAAACTTAGGAGCATGAATCACATTCAGAAGCAACCTTTAGTGTTTAGCTCTTTGTCTGCTTATATCTGGATTGAACAACAGCCACCCTAAACACACACGCACAAACACACATATAATAGGCTTGACTAATTAATAATGAATAAAGCCTCTGGCAAATTGAATTTTTAATTTCTCATTTTCATCTTGCCCACATTTTGTTTTGCCTCTCCTTTAGTCGTGTCATTTATGTTGAATGTTAAATTGGATGTTCACCTTTAATGTGCTTACAATCAATAAAGCGAATAAAGTAATAGAACTAAAATACAGGTACTTGTGACATTGTGAATCTTACAGTATATTATCCATCAGCAGCATCTGGTTTTATGTCATCAGGTGAACTCGGAGCTGAGTTAAATGGCCCGTCGGAGTGCACCGCCAGCCCTGGTGCAGTAGCCTCCGTGATCACACTGCATATCTAATTAGTCTCTACAGTTGTATTTTACTCTGAGCTGGAGGACTGATTGCAGCCCTGCTGTGATTTATGACCATGATTGAGTCATGTTTAGGAAACCACTGAGGCTGAACCGGCCTTTATTCATCTTTAGAGCTGGCTTTCACTGCTGTGATATGATAAAGAAGGACAGCTTAAATTCACCAGTTTGAAAATGAAGTGAGGCTCGTCTCCGGTACTTCTGTGTATGACTAGATTTGCGTGTTAGCATTCTGTCTGCTTCAATCTTCTATTCCTCCTGGCTTCTGACACCACATTTAGGCAAGTATTCATTCAGATTTTGCTCACTAATCACAACCTATAATGTTTGAAGGTGCATTTCACTTGTTTTAACTGTCTCAAAAAGATTCCCACTGCCTAATATACATTTTCCCCTGTCAGGTAAACTGCATTAACCCCAACTCCCTGGCAAAACCTACTATTTTTCAAAATACCTGAATGCAGTGACTTTTTGCTCTGTGTCCATTTAACATTTGACTGTGAGACAAGTGAGAAGCTAGAAGTGATTATTTGGATTTCCTTTGAAATTGGCACAGGCACGTGGAAGCAGCAACGGAATGACCGGGGGTGGGGGGGACCGGGGCCGCAGGCAAGCACGCAGCTCCCGAAGCTCCGGCCTGCAAACATGCACAAAAGAGGAAAAAAAAGGGGGCCAGCACAAGAAACTACAGGAACGATGGACAAAAATGATAGTTATGAGATACTTATAATAAATAAAAATGGTAATGGAGAAGAGAGGAAGGGAAGAGAAGAGGAGAAGAAGGGTGAGAGGCACCGCCCAGTGGATCATGTCGGTGCCCCCCTGCAGCATAAGCCTATAGCAGCATATCTACCACGAAGCTATGTTTGAGACTAACTATTATAGTCTTGTTCTATAGCTGCAACTATGACTACTGACTCTAACACACTAGAGTTTACACTAACTAGAGATTTACCAACACCAGCTAGAGGTTTACTAAACCCTAACTATAAGCTTTACTAAACAGAAAGGTTTTAGTTTAGTTTTAAAGGTGGAGGTGGTGTCAGCATCCTTAACCCAGATTGGAAGTTGGTTCCATAGTAATGGTGCCTGATAGCAGAACACCCGCCCTCCAAATCTACATTTGGATACTCTAGGAACTACGAGTAAACCTGCACTCCGAGAACAGAGAGCTCTCTCAGGAACATAAGGCACTATCACGTCTTGCAAATAATGCGGAGCTAAGCCGTTTGGTCTTGTCTTTCCCTTGCTCCCTGCTGGTCCGTACTGTTTGTTCCTCCGTGTTTTCCACGTCAAGTTTTTGTAGTTTTTTTGGTCAGGTTCATGTTCTGGTTTTGTATCCTGCACTGCAGCGCTTTTGGTTTTGTTTTGACAAATAAATCCCCGTTTTTGGGAACTCCTGCCTTCTGGTCTCCTGCATCTGGGTCCTCACATACCACTCCCTGACACGTTTGTACTTCAAAACCGACAACAGTCCTCCCTTAGCTTTGCTACTACACCGCACATCTTCCGTCTGTCTTGTGCTGATACTAGTCTAGTTTTTGCTCTGCCTGCATCACATCTTTTCTCTCTCTGCTTGGTTGTATGCCTATCCGAGGCAGTTCCCTCTGCTACTGTTTGTCCTGTTTGCTGGAGATCAGTGTTGAATCCTGAATAATCAGACTTAATTCTTCTATCATCAAATAGGAATGGAATTAAGATGACTCGCCAGTTTAAAATCAATAGTGCCAAAGTTTTTAGCAGTACTTGATAATTGCGTAAACAATACAGTAATCCCTGGCCATATCGCGGTTCACCTTTCACGTCTCGCTGCTACACAGATTTGCATGTCGTGTTCTGCATTCTGATTGGCTAAACAGTCTCCCCTCTTCTTCACTTCCTGTGTCAATAACGTTGGTTGCTTAGCAACAGTGCTGAGAACGGCCAATGAGCTTCAGCACCAGCTCAAGAATGGGACCTTTGATGAATCGGTCATTACAGTCTCAGATATAATCCATGGTGCATGTCGCTTTAGAAGAATCTTTTTGTCCAGAAGAAAAAAGAGCCACAACAACGACCCATAACTATGTTCTTCTCTGGAAAAAACACACCTGTACCGCGGCTTTAGGAGAAAAAGATGCTACAGAGCGAGTCAGGATGCAGCGGCTCAGAAGAGCAGGGAAATACGCGCCAGTCACAATCTGTCCTACTGTACTTAATGTATGTTTTTTCATAATCCTTTTTCATTTTCTCCCGGTCAAATCCAGTTACTCGGGTCGTGGTGGGGCGGGGCTGATCTCCGCAAATTTGAAGCCTTGTAATTGTAAAAAAAAAAAAAAAAAAAAGGTTACTACTTCACGGATTTCACTTATCATGGGTTCTTTTTGGAACGCAACCCAGCTAAAAACCAGGGATTACTGTAGTGCCAAAGTTTTTATCAGTACTTGATAATAACATAAACAATACACAAACTCTTGGCATGTCTCTCCATCCTTAGGGATGTCCCAATAATGTGAATTTGATCTGCCAAAGACATCCCTGCCGTCAGTTAGGTGCTCAGAACAGCCGCCAAACAAACGGCTGGGTTGGGAATGTTGTCTGTGCTGACTGGATAAGCTGAAGGCAGCCGTCTCAACGTCCTCTTTAAGGAGGAGCTCGGCTATGCTTCAATTCCAGCCCGCTAGTCGTTACCCAAGACTCTTGCTAATAGAAAAACAACTTCATCTGGAGATACCGTTGTCCATTTGGAAGACTCATCCAAGCTTTACTTTAATATTTTCAAGGTTCAAAGTATTATTATTAGTAATATTATCATCAGTTTATTTTCTCATGATGGAGTCTATTTTGAGAAGGTCACCCTTCAGCAGAAACGGCGCCGTCAACATAATGATGCCAATACCGTATTTCAAAGCTGGCATGGTGTTCTAAGACAAGAGTGTGAGGTGGAAGCTTCTCCCTTTACTCCTCAAATTAATGGTTAAGATCACCAAACAGCTCAACTTTGATCTAAAAAAATTAAAGGACAAAAATGAATAGTAAGTCCACATGCGTAGCTGTAAACTGTTCTGTTTTTTGCTGAGTTTTTGCAGTGCATAGCACATATGTCATGCATATTTTCAATGTTAAATGAGAATTTCACGCATGGTATCTCTTTTTCTCTCTGCAGGTGTTTCTCTCGATCGGACCACCTGGCCCTGCACATGAAGAGGCACGTCTGAGGGCAAACCAAGCAGAGGAGTCGGGGTGGGAGGAGCACGAAGAGGAGGAAGAGGAGGAGGAGAAGTAAAAGGAGAGAGAAAGATGGGCAATCACACCACCAACCGCCCGCCTTGTTCATCCTGTCCATAAATCGGTCGCCTCAAAAAGGCCATCGGAGTCGGGACGAGGAGGAAAACAAGGAGCAGCTAGATTGTTGTTTTTCTTTAAAAATTACACATTTCGCATTTTTGCAATAGTTAACATTTCACACACCCGTCTTTGAATGCATCATCCCGGTGAACCCCGGCATCTCTCACGCTGCTCTGGGGGCTTGGACACTGCCAAACCAATAACTACTTAACTCGCTTGACGAAACATTGCGTCGCCTTATTTTCTTTCTCTTTATTCAGTGTGTTTACATTATTGAGTCACTTTGGTGAGGAAGCAGTCTGGTGGGGGAAATATCCAAACGTTAGCTATTAGTGCTTTTGCCGGTTTTTTGAAGTCATATACTCAACTTTTTTGATTTTTCTCGTTGCTGTTTTTTCATACACGGAACGTAAGAAACCATCATCTGCCGCAGTCAGCCTCTGTAATCTACGTGAAGAAAACAACAATGCCCGTTCTGCAGGAGCGAGAGACTGTAAGACTATAAAGCATGGCTGACAATCGAATCATTGCCTCGGTCATGCCGCTGCAGTTCTCTGCCTCTCCACCAGAGGGCGTTTGCATCTCTCAACCTTCACTGAGTTGCCTGCCGCCTCCGCAGGCCATCTGACAGAAAATGCGCAGCGACACTTTCTTCCCTTTTTTTCTACTTAGAGGACGATGATAATTCTTATTGTTGTTATCAAAAACGAATGACACTTTGCTCTTTTCTCTCTTGGAGAAAAAATGTCTTAAAACTCACTGAAATGTGTTTTTAGAAAAAAAAAAAACAAAAGAACTGAAAATCTGAAGATGACTTCAGCAGGAATGTGTGGGATGAGAACGAAAGCGTTGTTGGTCTTTTAAAAACCCCCATGTGCACCGACTCTTGCATCTACAGTCTGGAAGGAATCAGCAGATGTGGAAAGACTAAAAAAAAACACAATCAACTCTCAGAAAAGGGAATTTGTGTTTTTATTTGGAGTGGAATAAAAGCAGAGAGCTGAAAGGTCTTCATTTTTCTGTGCTGCTCTTTCTGCCCTCCAACTCAACTGCAGCTGAAAAACAAAATCTCGATACGACCTCCAATGGTCTCGTACTCTACCAGTCAGGAAGAGGACTCGCTTGGAACTGGAAAACCTTTTTTTGGGGTCTTTTTTTATTGTTATTATTATTGTTATTCCGAAGGTTATCCATGTGCGCTTTCACAGACTCTGAGATCCATCTCCCTGGCAGCACCGTAGTGCAGAACAGAGGTGGAAGATCTTTGGTTGCACCGTGTGACCACGTGGGACTGAAGATGCTGAGCGACCATTGCCTGTTGGTTCTGAACAGACATGGTCCCATTCAACCTGTCAAATTTGCCTGTTTCGTATCCATTGACTGCACTGACTTTTTCAATGTTATCTGTGCTTTTTTTTTCTACCGCGATAAATACGGAAAAAAGCAACACAAAGAAAAAAAATCATAAAAAGACTGGAAAAATACAACACAAAAAAACCTACAAAAAAGAAACAATTCAATTTCACTCTACACTTTGCATACAGAACAAGCACACATACTCCGTTAACACACAAACACACGACAGTTCCTGCGCTCACGGCTCCCTCTCGAGATAAGACGAATAAGATTTAGGAAAATAATTTTTAAACTAATTAACAGAGCCGGAAAATAAAACATTGCATGACAGGCTTTATTGCAGATCTACACACACTCCAGCTCATGAACACACACACTAATACTCTTCCTGGAATTATATGTTCTGCTCCCAAATCTTTTTTCACAGTAGGAATTTAGATACTGTTGTTTAGTAGAGGAGTATCTTATAGCTCTCGGCTGGAGGTAACAAACGATTCCAAATCCTTTGAAGTGAGAAATCAGCTTGTTCTCGGCTCCAATAATTACCCACATAACCCTCGCTGCAGTTTGGGCCTCTCATTTAATCAGAGTTTTACTTCTTAGAATCTGGTTATATACAGCAAAGTGTAGTTATCAGTGTTTTCATTAGCAATAATCTAAAGTAAAGCAGTCAGAGCAGATTAAATATTAAAACAACTAACAGTCACATACAGTACGGAAGAGTATCAGGGCCAGGCAGGAGAAAAATACTAATAATATTTTAGAGGAGGAAGATTCTTTTTTCATTATGCACTTCGAGAAAAAAGTCGAAATGTCGAGAAAAAAGTCGAAATGTCGAGATTAATGTTGAAATACAATTTCGAGAAAAAAATCAAAATTTGCGTGAATAAAGTTGAAATGTTGAGAAAAAAGGCGAAATTTCGACTTTATTCACGAAATTTCGACTTTTTTCTCGAAATTGTATTTCAACATTAATCACGACATTTAGACTTTTTTCTCGACATTACGACTTTTTTCTCGAAGTGCACAATAAAAAAAAAATCTTCCACTCTCAAATTTTTTTTCTCTTGCATGGCCCTAATACTCTTCCGTACATACAGTGAGTTTGCAGACAGAAGTATTAAAGAGACTGCTTCTCTAAAAGTCTGGTAAATCAGCTTTCTAATCACGGAAAGCTTCTTCTCCCGAGACAGCCTGCCTCTGAAATCCAAGCTCCAGTTTTTAATCACCTAATGAAATTAAGCCGTTTTTCATTTTCAAACCTGATGAAAGATTGTAAAAATACCGAGAACAGGTAGTGATATTGTGCAAAGTTTTCATATAACGAGCTCCTGATGTAATAGGGTTTAGGGCTTGTTGACTCAACTGCTTGGTTTTCAAAGCTACACTTAAATGTTTTATGAAAACAGTGATTTTTATCTGTGACTTGCATGTAACCATCAACACTGAAAGTAAAACAATGATAGATGAGAGGAAAACTGGGGCATCCTCAATGCCTCCTTCCTTTTGCTCAGCGGTTGCAGCAAAAAAATCTAAAAATCTCGCCTTGCAACCTGGGCATTGAACACCAACGCACACACGGCTGCTCCATCCGCCCACTAACTGACGCCCACACGCCCCGTAGCACATGCAAACGGTCGTGTACTAACTGCTGCTGACTGGCGTGGTTGGGGAAAGGTCCAGGTTCCTGAACGTGGGGGGGGGATTTCATCTGACAGCTGGCCCTGCCAGCCTTTTATTAGGTAAAACAGTGAAAACATTCACCTCCAGGGGGGTTTATGGTGCAGCTTTGAACAATCAATACCAAAAACCTCCAGCTTGGAACTGCCCTTCAGGCACGGGCACCGTCTCCCCGGGTCAGGAGAGATCAGCGGGACGCCGCCTTCACCAGTCCTGTATTGTATCTAGCGGCAGCTTTCTCTACTAACTCTTTCCTCTGGCTAAATATGAGAAAGCATCTCATGTTTGGGATGAATCCAATGTTTTAATTTTTTTTTTTACCTTCACTGTTACCTGTTTTCTTTGACAAAAAGCTGTGTCGATGCTTGTTTTCCTCACCCTGGATGATGCAAATTCATGTAGAAAAGGCATGCAGAGAGATGCAGAAGGCAGCCCTCCTTTACAGAACGTACAATCAGAAAAGAATTGGGATCGCAGCACTTTTGTCAGGCTTTTGATGGTGTGAATGCTCAAAAGTTCCCGTGAAGCATACTGTGACGAAAGCGGCCATTAGGCAGTGGTTAAAAAACAAACTTAACTGCTGAACGAGTGCACAGCTATGTGTGTGTGTGTGTGGGGGGGGGGTGGGGGGAGGCGGGGATATCAAGTTGAAACAGCTATAGTGTTGGATTTCTGTTTTAATTTATTTATTCAATGACTTTTTTATCCTAAACAAATGTTGACATATCTATTCGGGTTTAGTTCTGACCCCTCATGCATTCATGCAGCTCACGGAGGTCAAAGATCTGGGTCAAATAAAAGTGATGCAAGGACACGTCTTGCACTTCACTGACTCAAACTTGAGACGAGACAAAATCACACCATCTGATCAGGTTAGTTCACATTGCGCTTGCACGTTTTGGAGGACACATAAGACTCATTATGGTTCTAATTGAATAAAGATTTGATACACTCACAGGTCACTTTTATTATACCTAATAAAGTGGTGAGCGTATAGAGGGAATGCATTGACGTCACTTCCCCATTTACGTCCCCTTACTCACACTGAGTGGCAAAAACAGCTGCAACTAGTGGAGAAGACGGGATAACAGCTGATTATCAGCTTAAATTAAAGGCCGTTGGACTTGACAGTGACCCGTACAGTTACCCCAAGAACCAGTGGTCCATGGACATTAATATTTGGTACAGTTACCAAGAACCAGTGGTCCATGGACATTAATATTTGGTACAGTTACCAAGAACCAGTGGTCCATGGACATTAATATTTGGTACAGTTACCCCAAGAACCAGTGGTCCATGGACATTAATATTTGGTACAGTTACCAAGAACCAGTGGTCCATGGACATTAATATTTGGCCACGAATCCAGTTTCCTGATATTTATATGTAATTAATTAATTTAATTTCTACGCCGGGGAAATACACGAAGCAAAGCTTGAAGGCTTACAAAAGTCTTGACGCTTGGTCCGACTTCAAGGCAGGATTTGTTGTAGAAATTAAAGTGATGAGACCGAACTTTATGATTTGACCGTTTAACGTTAGCTACCCAAAAATCCAACATTACCTGATACAAAATGGGAACCACAAATCCACGTTTCGGTGCCTGGAATCCAGTTGTTTCTGTGAACTGCAGCGATCCATTTGTCTCTCTTAAGCTTATTTTTCAGCAGTCTGTAAAACGATAACTCCGATTTCTTGCTAAATCTATGAGTACAGTCGATCGCACAACAGCTCTTTCCCATTTTAGATGTTTTCCAGTTGCTCAAACTGAAAGTTTACGCTGACACTCAGTCTTTCTGACACTCAGTCTTTCTGACACTCAGTCTTTCTGTCACTCAGTCTTTCTGACACTCCGTGGGCGAAACCCGCTGTGAAGTCGCATCTGTGACGTCATGCACATTCCCTCTATACCTAATAAAGTGGTGAGCATAGTTTATACATTGATTTCAAACATCTAAAATAAATCTGCTTACAAAATGACTATATTTGAGTAAAAACTTGCAAACAAAGTCAATAGATCATGAGAGTTAGTTCTGTGTCCTAAAACGATGAGCCTTTGTGAATGACATCATTTGTGACCATTTTTAAAACTAATAATGCTTATGAGCATTAAACAAATGAAACTTGATCGCTTCTTATTTAAAATCCCGCCTGACATCCAACAGATCGCAGCGTCACTTCAGATACAAACATCTCCCTTCCTATATCTCTCACAGCAGTTTTTCTGTCACAGCGTTTGCTGCAGGTCCCCGATCCTTTTCCAGACGCCTCCGGGCCGTCCAGCTCTGAACAGCACGGCGATCCTGGGTCGCCCTCTTTGGCTGCAGTTTAACTAATGAGAATGTCTCCGGGTCCCAAAAATACAAGTGTTCTGGAAAACAAAAAGCGGGAACAGTGAGCCAAGGCTTTTTCCAGCTGTCTGCAGCTGGAAAAATCAGACTGATCTGATCTAGGACAAGTACCGGGGACTCTGAGACACGGCCTAAAGATTTGATGAAAGGAGGATTCATAAAAATGATTCACGCACATGGATATAAAAATTATTACATCAGCCATAACATTTTATCTTATGGATTACAGATAAGAGAAATTAAAATTTATCTGAAACTCCCAAACAACATTTAATCCATGTCCATCAGCCCTCAAAGTGCCATTTTAAATTCCTTCCATCCCTCCATCTCCACCCACCTCCCCCTCCTTCCACAGCAGTTGTCTAGCACTATCGGCGGCAGGATTCTTGAATGCACACTTTAAACATTATTCCCAAAGATTTGCATATTTGCAAGTTAACTGCCGTGAATGTAGTAGATGTAGTGGAAAGATCTGAGGAGACGAGATGCAGACGAGGGGCGATGGATAAAAGGTGGAGGGAAAAGGGATTGTCTTTCTTACACGGCAATCACGCTAAATCTTAAAATGCGGACGAGTTCTGACTCTTCTTGCCACATAACATTTTCAATTTTGTGTCTTATCAACTGAAAGCTGGAGCTGGAGCTGAACTCATTGCTCATAAATGTAAAATAACGTTTTCATGGTCTCATAGGGTGCCCAGTATAGCGGCGCTAGCAGCTTAAGCAGGAGTGAAGTAGCTTTAGTTTCAGTTAGCCTGTTAGCATCGTCGTTAGCAGCACGCACTGTCAAGTCTCATTTCCAAGTCAAAGGTGGGCCTTAAGTCTTTGGAAATATTGAACAGTTGTGGAATCTCATGTTACGTCACCAACATCACACAAATGTACCACTACTAAAGGTGTTTTCCCTCTGAAAGGTCAGTCTGAATGAGGATTTGTCAAACATGAGGCCTTTTTTTCCCTCTATTGTAGAGCAAGCCATACCCCAAACTATTTGACGTCGCTGGCTGTAATTATAATTATAAAGCACAGTCCAAAGCAGACTGTAGTCCCAATTACAGGACTGTCTCAGAAAATTAGAATATTGTGATAAAGTTCTTTATTTTCTGTAATGCAATTACAAAAACAAAAATGTCATACATTCTGGATTCATTACAAATCAACTGAAATATTGCAAGCCTTTTATTATTTTAATATTGCTGATTATGGTTTACAGTTTAAGATTAAGATTCTCAGAATATTCTATTTTTTTTAGATAGGATATTTGAGTTTCTCTTAAACTGTAAACCATGATCAGCAATATTAAAATAATAAAAGGCTTGCACTATTTCAGTTGATTTGTAATGAATCCAGAATGTATGACTTTTTTTGCATTACAGAAAATAAAGGACTTTATCACAATATTTTAATTTTCTGAGACAGTCCTGTATATTATTTTATCTTATCTTGTATGTCCAAACCTATCTTGGGAATTCTTGAAACATTTACATAATATTAATGTACTATACCTGCACCAAAGTAAGCAAAACTAAACAGTAATTATCTTCAACACAAATTTATTTTAGCAGTTTGACCATCAGCACGATAGTTTTTCAAACTGTTAAGTTTCCAAAACAATTTAAGAAATATATATTTATATATTGTGATATGGAATGAAACTTTTTTTAAAGCAAACAGTTAATGAAAAAAAAACTCATACAAACAAGTGTCTTATTATTTCTATCATTTCATGATTGATAAGTTTATTGAAACTAGCTCGCTGGAAGCGAGTTGACTGGCTAATTTTGAGTCTTCATTTCCATTACCCTTTTTTTCCCAGCAGAAAAAAATCAGCATCTCCTATGTTGTTTCATTCAGTATTGACAACGTTGGTTGTCAATGCAAGTTGATGTCGTGATGAAGCCTCTCCAGACAGCAGCCACTTTAGCTATCGTACAGTGTTGAAGAAATTCTCAGTCAAATTAGGAAAAATTCCTAAGGATTAGGTTTTTCTCCCACTAGGGGAGTTTTTACCTGCCATTGTTTATGTAATAATTCCACGGGGGTTTATGTTCATGTTCTGGGTCTCTGGAAAACACCTAGAGACAACTTCTGTTGTAGTAGACGCTGTATAAATAAAATTGAATGGAATTGGAATTGGTGAAACTGAAATTTACCAGTTGAAGTTGACTCTTTCCAAAGAGTGTTTTTCAATGGCCGGCCTATGAAATTATTGCAGATTTTTCTTTTAGTCGGCCTAATTCCATTTGGACCAATACGGCTAAATATTTACATATTGTAAATGTTTCATGAATTGTCCTGGAATGGGGTAATTTACCAGAAGTAGTGCCAAAATCACTTAATGACAATTTAGTTTGCTGTCATTTCTTCAGCATTGCAGATCAGTGGCCCATTTAACCAAGCTGTCACATGAGAGCCAAAAGATAACGTCCTTGTTTTTGCCTTGACATTTCGCTTACCTTTGAAAGCCCAAGAATCAGTGAACACATTTTGAACTGTCCAGTCAGTTTAGGAGCATGCAAACCCTCACGTTCAGTCTCAGACCTTCCAACCAGGGAGAAAACTGACTTTAGTAAATCCTCTGTGGTCCCGCCGAAGGACCGAGCATCAGTTTCCACAGCATCCACCATATCACCTGAAGAGAAATTGTCACTTCTGGCAGCTTTTGTAAATACCGTAAGATCCTAAATAAAGACCGCTCTGTGTGAAATTAACTGTTTGTGGCAACAGCACCTCTCAGAAATTTCTATAGATCTGCTTTAGTTTTTCGCAGCCATTGCACTACATGATTATACTTAGCTCTAGCACTCTTCATGTGCGCACACTGCTAGCATAGTCTCTGTTCGAGCACTCTTTACAGTATCCACTTAACATTTGTTACACGACCAGGATGTACTTTGCCACCGAGAACTATTTTCTGCTGTTTCACTCGCGATGGATCGGACTGACACGTCTGTGTAACCCTCCAGTGAAATGCCTTTTTCATCACGACCACCCTGGGGGAGTACGTATGTCGTACTGTACCTGCTCACACAGTCATGCTGTAAACTTCATTGAACTTTCTTGGTATCAGTGGCATCCCAGAATGACTCTGTCCGTGACTGTGTCCGTGTTTGTCCATGCTTGATGTGTCGGTATATAAGAGATTCACTCATCTCACCCCCATGTCTGTATATTTCACTTAACCCGCACCAGTTCCCCCCTCCACTATAACTGAGCCCCAGCGTGCTCTTAAATCCAGCTGCTCCGAGAAGCTTTCTCTGCAGATATGCAGCTCGGGACCTCCAAGCAGTTCTTCTGCGATACTGCATTAACATTTTCCACAGTGTCAGCTGAAAAATCCTCGACTGGCACAGTTTGTTTAAGTTCCATTAATTCATCCTTGTAGGTGCTTTTCCCTCTCTGTTACTTAGGCAATGCCTCCTTTAGTCCTGGCTGCCTTTAGTACCGTTACACCCCTCAGTGTGTGATGAGAGGATTGGTGTCAAAGGTTTCTGTTTTTCTTCGTTGTATGATTCCCTAAACCATTCCATTGGTACAGTTTTTATATATTAACGAGTTAAAAATGGAATGTGGAATTGTTTTTAACATTTTCTGAAAATTGGTGCAAATTCATCTTTTTTTAACGCTTTGTTTTTTTCAGTGTGTGTCATAGTTTCATACTGAAGGTTTTCCCTTGTCTCACAGAAATTTACTATAAAGGTGAACCAAAACTAATTTCTACCAGGGTTATGCCATGTAGCACCCTATAATGTAATGATTTCCTATAATGTAATAATTTCCTATAATGTAATAATTTCCTGAAAATGTAATAACGCCTGAAAATGCAATTAAATTTGCACTTAACTCAATCGAAAATGTAATGAAACCCAATAATAGCTTCCCCAATAATGTAATAAAATATCCTGACCGATATTGTAATAACATTTTAACCAATAATGTAATACCTTATTACGTTACTCAAAGTCTGCAATTTAACCCAATAGTCATTCTGGTGTTTCAAATCCAGCGTATATAACATTCTTAGATACTTAAAACACAAAATGTAGAACTCTGGACTGAAAATGAACATATATATTACATTATTTGTCAAGTATTACGTTATCAGTTTTGGAAAAGAAAAAAAAAAGACCCACCTGAAAATGTAATAAATTCCCAATAATGTAATAAGGTATTACATTATCGGTAAAAATATTATTACAATATCAGTCAGGATATTTTATTACATTATTGGTGAAGTTATTACATTATTGGATTTTTTTACATTTTTGATTGAGTTAAGTGCAAATTGTATTACATTTTCAGACATTATTACATTTTCAGGAAATTATTACATTATAGGGTGCTACATGCCAACTGGTTATGACAAGGTATTGCTGCCCATTTCAACACACTTAGATTATGAACAGGGAAAAAAACGAATATACAAAGAAATAATGTGCTTATTTGTACGGAAAATTAAAAAAAAAATAATGTTGCACTTAAAACAGTCCACACAAACAGAAACTAATCTGCCGCCAATCCTTCCTCCACGTACTGAGCGGTCAAGTACGCATCAATGAAAATGGTATTCTTGCACCTTTTTATGATCCAGTATGTACACATTCAAACCACATGTGTTGAAGGATCACAAGTATATATATTTTGGGATGAATGGACAAGCTTGTGTGTATTCAGCATCAATCAACCTTTCTCACCTGTTTTACACTGATACTGTCATATCAACTACAGGTCCATGAACTTTCGCTCCATGCCCCCTTCCCTCACTTTCGTCACCTCTGTTCAGTTTGTTTTATTTTAATTTCTCTTATTTTACTTAAAATGTTTTGCTGTACAAAGTGTTTAAAATATTATTTGTATTATATGATGTTAGTATGGTAATGTTCTTTATTAAGGAAGAAGAAAGTTTATTTTTGTTACTGGTCTGTTTCATAATTCTTTTCTAAATTGGTATTGTAAGATATCTATGCAAGAACTGTTAAGTGGAGCATTTTTATTTAAGAATGTAATATGTGTAATAAATGGTAGAATCTGGTTATGGGAGTCTATGGTCTGGTTTTTTTTCCCCTACAGAACCATTTCTTATTTCTCTTTCAGACTAGAGGATTTCACGCCCGATTTAACAGTTAAAGAACTCACCAAAGTGTTCCATAGATGGTTAGCAACTGAGGCCACGTTTACACATAGCTCTTCTTCGTTTAGATCCCACAATCAAATAAGTCACAGCAGCTTCACTCCATCCTCCTACTTCTGATCTGGGTGTTGAAAAGAAACGAGGGTAAGGTGAGTGGAGTCGAGATGAGTAGGTACGAGTGTAAAAGTGCCCTAAGAGAACCATTTATTGTTTTCAGGAATTCATTACTTTGATTTTTTGTTGTTTTTCAGAATCAGCACAGAGCCTCATTATCATAGCCCCGCCCACTCAGAATCCCGCATAGATAATGAGGTTAGAGAATGGGATGATAAAGACATGGTTTAGAGGCTGAATTTCTAATTTATATAGAAAAAACAACCAAAGGCTTGTTTTTAAGACATTCAAGGCCTGTTTAAAATAGACATTAAATGCCATAATAGGTGCCCTTTAAGCTGCACTGAGGCCTCACTTGTGGCCAGATTGTCCTTTCAGCATGCACTACTTTCCAGCACTCAGTATTGGATTGACGTAGTGGTATCGACTCTGGATTGCCCTGATCACGTCTTCTTGTCTCTGCCCCAACCGTCTGCTCATCCACAACAATCCTTCTGTCTGCTCCCTCTGCACTTTGTTTGCTCCGTTTATAGTCCGCCCAGTTGGTTTAAATCATTTTTAAATGATAGATCATTTTTATCTGACAGCACAGACAAGGGTCTGTTATGGTGTTCCACAGGGTTCAGTGCTAGGGACAATCTTGTTCAGTTTATACATGCAGCCGTTGGGAAGTATAATCCAGAATCACGGCATACACTTTCATTGTTATGCTGATGATACGCAGCTCTATTTGTCTATGAAGGATGAAACAGAACCGTTGGTTAAACTTCAGGCATGTCTTAGGGACATCAAGGACTGGATGTCCACAACTGTTTTGCTTCTAAATGCCGATAAACCAGAGGTTATTATTTTTGGTCCCAGGTATTTTAGGAAGGGATTAGATGGTGTTGCGATGGCTTCCAGTGCAACTGTGAGAAACCATGGTGTTATTTTCAGTCAGGATTTGTTGTTTAAACAGCATATTAATCCGGTTTGTAACACAGTTTTTTTCCATCTCTGTAATAACACAAATATTGGGAGCATCCCCTCCCAGAGTGATGCAGAAAAACTAATTCACGCGTTTGAAACTCCTAGACTAAATTACTATAACGTATTATTAGCAAGATATCCAAGTAATTTGCTGAATAGGCTCCAGCTGATCCAAAATGCAGCAGCGCGAGTGCTGACAGGAATCAGCAGGAGAGACCACGTCTCTCCAGTGTTAGCCTCACTCCATTGGTCCCCGTGAAACTAATTCGAATTTGAAACTAAGTCAAAATGTTATTACTTGCGTATAAAGCCCAAAATGGCTTAGCTCCGCAATATTTTGCAAGACCTGATAGTACCTTATGTTCCTAATAGAGCTCTCCGTTCTCAAGGTTTAGATTAGATTAGATCTTAGTCATTGTTATATAACAATGAAATTAAAATTGCCATCAGTCAGTGCTAAAAAACAAAAAGATAAATACCATAGCAAACAAAACACTTACCACAAAATAAAACAATTAACTGATTAAAACCAATAAACAATTAAAAATAGCCTACACATGCACACAATCCCTCATATCAGTTTACAGAAAAATTAAGTTTTGTTACAGCTCTAGAAGTCTCTAAAACGGGTTGTTCTAGTTTTTATTGCTCTGTACCGTCTACCTGAGGGCAACAGTGCAAACAGTGTTTTTAATACAGCAGGTGCAAGTCCTCCAGTGGGGGGAGGGGGCAGCCCATGATTGTTTGGGCTGTATTCACAACCCTTTGTAGAGCCTTCCTTTGAGCCACCGTGATACTGGTATACCACACACAGATGCAGGACGTCAGTATGCTCTCTATGGAGCACTAATAGAAAGATACCAGCGGTTTTTCCTTGATATTGTACTTCCTGGGGACCAGTGGCACCGGAAGTGGGGGGGCCTAACTGGCCGCAAGTTTAACGGTTTCAGTGTGGACAGAGAGCGTCCGATGTCACGCAGCTCGACGCGATAGTTGGACGCTTGCATGCATTTATGACACGGTGTAAACGGATCTTAAAGCCTGGATTAGAGTTCTGCGTTAAATCGACGCGTACCCTACGCCGTAGGCTCTGCGTTGGTGTAACGCGGAACCATAAATCAGCCTTAACGCGGAACCATAAATCAGCCTTAAGTTGTGAATCACTCCTCAAATGCCCCCTATATTGCAACACCTACGGTAAAAAGACATTTCATTCCCGCCTATTAGGTAAAACAAATAGCCCCTGAACTGAACAAAAACGGCCTAGTGCTGGCTCCGACTGCGTGGAAGATTGTTGTTGTGACTTAGAGACGGGTAAAGCTACACATACACACTTTTTGGCCCCCGCACTTCTGAAATGAATCCGACGCCCCTGCTGGGGACCCTCAGGAAGTATAGTCTTTGCAGGGCCTTTTTTGTCAGCCTAAAGGTGTTCAGGTTCCACATGAGGCCCTGCTAAATATGGAAATCAGCTACGCTCTCCACACAGTCTCCCCCCGACGGTTAGTGGTGTAGGGTCCATTTTTTCTTCCTGTAGTCTATTATGCGCTCTTTAGTCTTTGAGGTGTTGAGGAGCAGATTGTTCTCCCTGCACCACACTGACCGCCGCTCCACCTCCCCCATGTAGGCGAACTCACCTCCGCCTGAGATGAGCCCCACCACTGTGGTATCATCAGCAAACTTCACAATGGTGTTACGGTTGAAAGATTCTGTGTTTGTTTGTCTGGCGAACCATAAGAAAACTAGTGGAATAGAATCAAAGTTAATACAAGCTTTTAATATATCAAGCACAACGTTTTCCGGCTGGAGGTACAATTCTTTCAGACCACAAGGTAGGAGAGAAATGCACACGTGGTCATCGATCCAGTTCAATTTATACTAAAAAGGGAGGTGTTCTTTGTACCTGAATCTCATTGGTGGAGCCAGCTATGGGAAAGACCCCCGAACATGTCAACTCCAGCCCTACATCTACTTTGATGGTCTCCCACCTTGGGTGTCAACCCAGATCATAGATAAGACCCCCCAATGCTAAAACATTTGTTTCTCCCCATTGTCTTCTCTCAACAAATGGTATGTGTATTTGTATTTAACCCCTACATCTAAAGTAGTCTGGCCGTAACAGAGTCTGACTCCGTGACTAGATGAAAGTGGCTGTCCTGCTGAATATGAGGTTACTTTGCATATAAAGAGAAACCCACCAGTGTTAGGATTTCATGAAATTGTTAAGAGTTTGAAGAGTTTCCAACACGGTGATGGACAGAGGTGCAGTCATGTACAGAGAATAAAGCAGGGGGCTCAACACACAGCCCTGTGGAGAGCCAGGACTGAGGCTGAGGGCAGTGGATGTGTGTTTCCCCACCCTCACTCTCTGCTGTCCACCGGTCTGGAAGCTCCTAATCCACATGAAGGTGGAATGAGGGAGACCCAGGTCCCCCAGTCTGTGAGGGAGGATGGTATTAAAAGCAGAGCGGTAGTCCACAAATAGCGTCTGCACATAGCTCTCGTGCTGCACCAGGTGTGACAGAGCAGCATGGATGGCTGTGGTTACAGTGTCCTCAGTGGATCTATTGGCTCTGTTGGTAAACTGGTGGGGATCAAAGTCAGGAGGGAGAAGTGCTGTGATGTAACCCCGGACTAGTTTTTCAAGACACGTTTTCAAAACACTCAAAACACAAAGCACTCATCACCACCGGGGTGAGTGCCACTGACCGGTTATCGTTGAGGCTTGAGATGTGAAGTTTCTTGGGTATGGAGACTATGGTGGAAGATTTCATTCAGGATGGGGCAGTGGACAGGGCCAGAGACTGGTTGAAGATCCTGATAAAGACACCAGCCAGCTGATCAACCAGCCGGTTGTAGGTGTTTCTTCAGCTTTAGCGACTTCCCTAGGCTCTGACTTGTCTCTAGACTGTTTTGATCCTATAGATCTCCCTGAGCTGACCTCATTCGTCAATAGAGCTAAGTCAACCACATGTATGTTAGACCCCATCCCGACTCGACTATTCAAACATATTTTTTCTCTTATTGGTACGACAATACTGGACCAAATTAACCTATCCCTAAGTTTAGGATATGTACCACAGTAATTAAACCTTTACTTAAAAAACCTTCTCTTGACCCAGACACCTTAGCTAATTATAGACCAATTTCCAACCTTCCATTTGTATCTAAAATTCTGGAAAAGGCAGTTTCAAGCCAGTTATATGACTATTTGTATAGAAATGATCTGTTTGAAGTCTTTCAGTCAGGGTTCAGAATGCATCATAGCACAGAGACAGCACTGGTTCGAGTCACGAATGACCTCCTTATGGCCTCAGATAAGGGATTAGTTTCCATACTGGTTCTACTGGACCTCAGTGCTGCTTTTGACACTATAGGTCACGGCATTTTACTGCACAGGTTAGAGCATGTTGTTGGGATTAAAGGGACAGCTCTACGTTGGTTTAAATCATATCTATCTGACAGGTTCCAGTTTGTTCATGTACATGAGGTTTCTTCAGAACAGTCAAGGGTCTGTTATGGTGTTCCGCAGGGTTCAGTGCTAGGGCCAATCTTGTTCAGTTTATACATGCATCCGTTGGGAAGTATAATCCAGAATCACGGCATACACTTTCATTGTTATGCTGATGATACGCAGCTCTACTTGTCTATGAAGCCGGATGAAACAGAACTGTTAGTTAAACTTCAGGCATGTCTTAGGGACATCAAGACCTGGATGTCCAGAAATGTCTTGCTTCTAAATTCAGATAAAACAGAGGTTATCATTCTTGGTCCAGAGCATCTTAGGAAGGGATTAGATGGTGTTGCGATGGCTTCCAGTGCAACTGTGAGAAACCTTGGTGTTGTTTTCGATCAGGATTTGTCGTTTAAACCATATGTCAATCAGGTTTGTAAAATAGCCTTTTTCCATCTCCGTAATATTGCAAAGATTAGGAAAATCCT
The DNA here is from genome assembly GCF_033807715.1 of Cololabis saira. NCBI lineage: Eukaryota > Metazoa > Chordata > Actinopteri > Beloniformes > Belonidae > Cololabis > Cololabis saira. The sequence goes on along the minus strand of NC_084592.1, from coordinate 3,982,272 downwards.
CTCGCAGAGTGATGCAGAAAAACTAGTTCATGCGTTTGTATCTTCTAGACTAGATTACTGTAATGTGTTGTTAGCAGGATGTCCAAGTAATTTGCTGAATAGGCTCCAGCAGATCCAAAATGCAGCAGCACGAGTACTGACAGGAATTAGCAGGAGAGACCACGTCTCTCCAGTGTTAGCGTCGCTCCATTGGTTACCTGTAAAATTCAGAATCCAATTTAAAATTTTATTACTTGCGTATAAAGCCCAAAACGGCTTAGCTCCGCATTATTTGCAAGACCTGATAGTGCCTTATGTTCCTGTCAGAGCTCTCCGTTCTCAGAGTGCAGGTTTACTCGTAGTTCCTAGAGTATCAAAATGTAGATTTGGAGGGCGGGCGTTCTGCTATCAGGCACCATTACTATGGAACCAACTTCCAATCTGGGTTAAGGAGGCTGACACCACCTCCACCTTTAAAACTAAACTTAAAACATTTCTGTTTAGTAAAGCCTATAGTTAGTGTTTAGTAAACCTCTAGCTGGTGTTGGTAAATCTCTAGGTAGTGTAAACTTTAGTGTGTCAGAGTCGCTCCTGTAGTTTCTTGTGCTGCCCCCCCCCCTTCTCCTCCCTTTTCTCTCTTTTGTCCATGTTGCAGCATCCTTTGCCGGACACCGGAACCTGCAGTGTGGGAGTGAGGGGGGCAGGGTAACGGCCCCTTTTGGGCGGGGGAGAAGGTTCGTCCCTCAAGACTCCTCTCCCTGGCCCTGCCCCTTTTCAACCCTTCCCCGACCCTGCACCCCAACCTGGGACTTGATGATTGGGCCGGAGCTTCGGGAGCTGCGTGCTGGCCTGCGGTCCCCACCCCTGGTCATCCCGTTGCTGCTTCCACCTGCCTGCTGTGCTGTTGCCGTCCCTGACCCACCAGTCTGGCCCTCGGCAGGAGGGTCCCCCCTTACGAGCCTGGTCCTGCTCAAGGTTTCTTCCCTCCTAAAGGGGAGTTTTTCCTTGCCACTGTTTGGCTTAAGGTTTTTCTCCCACTAGGGGAGTTTTTACCTGCCATTGTTTATGTAATAACTGCTCGGGGGTCATGTTCTGGGTATGGGTCTCTGGAAAGCGTCTAGAGACAACTCTGTTGTATTAGACGCTATATAAATAAAATTGAATTGAATTAAATTGATCAGCTCAGTGTTTCAGGACATGTCCAGGGACGCCATCGGGTCCAGCAGTCTTCCTTGGGTTGACGGCCCACAGTGTGTCCCTCACCTCGTTCTCCTCTAAAACGAGGATAGCTGTGTTGTGGGTCACTCATTGTTGGCTTCACCTTGAAGCGGACAAGGAGGAGGTTCAGCTCCTCTGCCTGTGAGGCGTTGCCTTCCGCAGCTGCAAGGTTAGCCCTGTAGTTGGTGAGATGCTGGATTCCCTGCCACACCTGCCAGCTGTTATTACTGTCAAGATAGCCCTCAATCCTCCTCCTGTAGTCAGAATTGCCCACTCTGATGCCTTTTAGGGCTAGTAGTCATAGCTGCAGCTACAGAACAAGACTAGAGCAGCTGGTCTTAAACACAGCTATGCTGCTATAGGCCTATGCTGCAGGGGGACTCCAACATTATCCACTGAGTGGTGCCTCTCACCCTTCTTCTCTCTCTTCTTCTCTTTCCTTTCTTCAGCTCAATTCTCAGTTATTAATTAGAAGTATATCATGACCAGAATTGTGCTCCATTGTTCTTGTAGTTTGTTGTGATGGTCTTCCCATCTCTGAATGCACAACACCGGAACCTGCAGCGTGGGAGTGAGAGAGGCAGGGTAACGGCCCGGTACATGTTTGTAGGCCTCATGAGTTGGTTTCCTACTGACATGCTGACTGTAATCCCACCCTCTGACCATCTCAGTGTCTGCTGTCTACATCTATTTTATACAGTCATTCCTGTAGTGCAACAACTAACCATGTATCAGTAATATGTACATGGAACTCTTAGTTCTCCTGCTTATGGATAGTTAATACTAATATATCTTGTCTTTTGTACTTTTGACAGTGTGTCTGTGTCTCTCCTTTCTCTGTTCGTCATTCTCTCTTTTAATGCTCTACCCGGCAGGCCCTCTCCCTTCATGATCCAGGTCCTGCTCAAGGTTTCTTCCTCCTAAAGGAGAGTTTTTCTTGCCACTGTTTGGCTTAAGGTTTTTCTCCCACTAGGGGAGTTTTTACCTGCCAGTGTTTATGTTTACATAATAATTGCTCGGGGGTTTATGTTCTGAGTCTCTGGAAAGATCCTAGTGACAACTTCTGTTGTAATAGACGCTATATAAATAAAATTGAATTGAATTGAAAAGTTAATTATCAAAGGAATTGACGGATAATTTTCTACCAATTGGGTTTTCTATAAATTTACTCAAACATGAAGTTTAGTTTGTTGAACAAGCTATTCACTGTACTCTGAGCAGTAATTAAGGTTCTTAATTAAAACACACAACCATGCATGAGTGAGATATTTGATTGAACAGTCAACCGGTACAACGTTAATATTCTCATACAAATTTCAGTTTGTCATCACACCTGCATCAGGGTGCATTTATTCTCTGTAAAAATGTGCAAATTTCAGTTACAGAATCTCTTTAATACAAACGATCAGCACCCCTCCCCTTCAGAAAAGCACTTGAAGTAAAAACCGTGAAAAAGCCTGAAATCATCCATGTGTGGCTGCTCAAATGTAATTAAGTGTAACATGGTTTTGCATTATTCCTTGGTGTGAATATTTAACACGGATGGACATACCCTTTCCAGGTGCTCACATGAACACGGACACTGTAGGGACAATCGGCGTGACACTAGAACCGATCATGCTGTCAACACTGGTGGTGCTTTAAGTCTTTATAGCCAAATCATTTGGTCTCATGAATATCCACAACTCCTGCCTCCCTCTAAATGACTTCATATTTAATTAGAGCTAATTTGTTACTGACTGAGTTGACACACAGACCAATGTCATGCAGACTGAAAGAGGTAATCAAATAATTAATGGCCAATTTGGGATCAATTAAGCATCAGATGGTTGCTCATATGCAGTATATCTGCGGCGTAAGCCTTTCCTCTTATACAGAAGAAAACAATTAACTAATTAAAAAGGTCCAAATTGTGATTGTATTCCTCTGGAATGACAAACTTGATATTCATTCCAGTGATTTAAATCGTCTGAACAGGTCTCTTAGCTTTAGGGTCGATATGCAGTTTTCAGTACTACATTTGCTTATGTTTCATTTGCTTACAGAGCACTTAAGATGAAGACATCTCAGCAAAACCAACAGAGAGGATTATCATTTCTCAGCAGTGGGTTGTGTGGGCTACAAAATGGGAATTCACAATGCTGATTAGTACGGGCATTTGGAAGTTTTTGCAAGCTTATTCACTTCTTGTCGGAGGCGGAGAAGGAAGGCAAGTGAGCTGTTTATAATCTTATTCAGCAGCATTAGTCTGTGTAGTGGTGGTAAGTGTTTAGAGAAACAGCAACCATCAGCTTTCCTTAACAGCATGACAAACAGAAATGTGGTGAATTTCATGAGAGTATTCTGTACTTATCTCCCAGAGGAACCATGTCAGCTCATTTAAGAGGGTCTAAAACCACTCTGTCCACCAGGGCCAACCTTATAATGTTGCTGCGAATTGAAAATTAAAATATAACAAGATATGGTCACTGTGAAAGGATGTATGCCCACTAAGAAAAAAAGCATCCTTTGCATCCTTTTGATACAATGAAAATTAAGTTCTGGTGACAGAGTTATACTGGTCTTATAAGGTTGCTTTTTAGTAGCATTGTCTGAAATACCATTTCAAATGACTAAATGAATGAAACATTCATTTAAACACTCCATCCTCCTTCAGAGGCTCACCAGTATTGGTCTCTCATCACACTCCTGTAGTTGGCTTGCCAGCTACTTCAATGATCAAATCCAGCTCATAAAGACCGAAAAGATCCTGTTTCTACCTCTCACCATCACCAAAGGGATGCCACAAGGCTCTATCCTAGGCCCAACTGATCATCTGATTGTTAGTATTAAATAAAATCATTAAAAAAAAACACAAAAACAGAACGGAACAAAGAAAACTCTTCAACTCTTCAACTCTTCCAACATGTTGGAAATGTATACCAACTTGTGTGTGCTATGTAGTCACTCTACATGCTATGCACCAATATCTCTTATTAGGAATATAAACGTATCGACATAAGTTTTAATAAACAGAGCAAAACACAGGTAATCATAAATGTTTATTGTATTTAAACGACCACATATTGGAAACACTGCAAGAACGCTACATCCCAGGTGGCAGCATGGAAAACGTGGAGTGGACTTCCGTGTACTCATTCCTATTCAGAGATTCACCACTCTACCAACAGTCAAAATAGAGCTTTTCAACGCTCAATCCCTCACTCTTAAAGCTCCACTCATCAATGAACACATTCACTAGCAAGGACCACGCCATCAACAGGATACGTTTAAATGATTTATTGATACGAAGATGATGACGATGACGATGGTGATGATGATGGCGATGACGATGACAATGACGATGACGATGATCTATGGATCGGTCGATGCGTTGTGGGGAAGCTGGTAGGGAATCCGCCGCAGCGCCCGGGCAACGACGAACCCCCAAAACCGTGGATTATTTAAGGAGATGAGACTGAGCGGATCTGAGGTCGCTAAGATCTGAGCGAATGTAGCGATGATAGTTGGGAGGACCATCGGCCCACGGGCTGTATGAGGTGCTCTGGGATACGTAGCGGGAGGCTGAAGTGGCGGCTCCGATCCTAAGGAGTGACCGGAGTAGTGCGTTGGGGAGATGCCAGATAAGGAGAGTATATGGCAGAAGCGATGGTGAAACCAGAACTGGTGACGACTGTCCTGACTCGGACGCAAGGATCTGTCGAAGATGTGCTCTGTGTTTTCCAGGAAAGCAAGTAGTTGGCCAGGGTCTCGAAGTATTCAGGGGCGTCTTCGGGGATGAGAAACGAGAAAGAGAGTCGGTGATGGTGGTGGAGTGACCGGGGACATGTGCTGCATGGAGGATAAATAGATGTATGGCTGAGTGCCAGACTAGACGGCGCATGAACGGCATGATGGATGTGGAGTTGGAGCGTCCTTTATTAATTATGTCGATACTTATCGATATGAAGATGATGGCGATGATGGTGGCGAAGAGATAACGATGATGATGGCGATGAATGATGATGGCGATGATGATAGCGATGACGATGATGATGATGGCGATGATGATGGCGATGACGATGACGATTAAGATGGCGATGAAATATGATGGCGATGACGAAGGCGAAGACGAAGGCGATAACGATGACGATGGTGATAACGATGACGATGCCGATGACGATGGCGAAGATGATGGCGATGATGATGACGAAGGCGATGACGAAGGCGATGACGAAGGCGATGACGAAGGCGATGACGATGACGAAGGCGATGAAGATGGCGATAACGATGACGATGCCAATGATGATGGCGAAGATGATGGCGAAGATGATGGCGATGACGAAGGCGATGAAGATGATGGCGATGACGATGACGATAACGATGATGATGCCAACGACGATGCAAATGACGATGGCAATGACGATGATGATCTATGGTTCGGTCGATACGTTGTGGTATTCGTTTGCATGCTCTGAGGGCCATCCTGCTGCGAACCATCTGCCATCGTAAAGCCCCCAAAACCGATTGAAGGAGCAGCATCAGTGTATGGATTGATGTCGTGGGGGTGAGCCAGTTGGTCATCATGAAGAAAGTGATCCCCTTCCAGGTGGCAAGGAGGTTGAGCCACAACGAAGCTCGGCACGGCTCGAGTTGTCTGGGGAGATGGGAGACAGAGATGGAACAGCGGAAGCGATGGATGGCAAGTGGGAGGTGAAGGCCCGCCCTTGGGGAATAATGCGCATGGCAAAATTGAGGTGGCCCGGGAGGGAGAGGAGTTGGCGTTTGGTGCAGCCTGGGGCTAAGAGGAAATAAGAAGACCAATTAATAAGAAGACCGATTCGGTTGAGCTTTTCGGTTGGAAGAGAAGCCTGAAACAGATCCGTATCGAGAGTGATACCGAGGAATTCGAGGTAGGTGGAGGGGCCCGCCGTTTTCTCAGCGGACAATGGAACCCCGAGTTCGGAGAAAACGGAAGTCAGGGGGACCAGGCCAGAAGCGGGTGGCGATGAGAGAGGGGTAACGATGAGGAATCATTCAAGAGATGGACGAGGAAGGAATGCCGTGGTTGTTGGAGAGGATCCAGCAGAGGGCCTCTGAAAGTGTCGAAAAGTTAGGGGCTGCTCTTGCGGCCGAAGGTGAGCCTGACTGCAAGTAGTATGCACCTCGCCAGTGGACGCTGAAGTACACCAGCCCGGAAGCGGGTGGCGATGAGAGAGGGTGCCAGAAACCCTGGCCGGATCTAGCGGCTGTAGTTGGTGGAGGTGGGCTGGGGGGGGCAGTGGCATCCCGGTGCCAGTAACCCCGGCTGAAGTTAGCTGTTGTAGGTGCTGGAGGTGGGCTGAGGGGGGCAGTGGCATCCCGGTGCCAGTAACCCCGGCTGAAGTTAGCTGTTGTAGGTGCTGGAGGTGGATTAGGTGCTGGAGGTGGGCTGAGGGGGGCAGTGGCATCCCGGTGCCAGAACCCCAGCCGGATCTAGCTGCTGTAGTTGGTGGAGGTGGGCTGGGGGGGGCAGTGGCATCCCGGTGCCAGAAACCCCAGCCGGATCTAGCTGCTGTAGTGGCATCCCGGTGCCAGAAACCCGAGCCGGATCTAGCTGCTGTAGTGGCATCCCGGTGCCAGAAACCCCAGCCGGATCTAGCTGCTGTAGTGGCATCCCTGTGCCAGAAACCCCAGACGGATCTAGCTGCTGTAGTGGCATCCCGGTGCCAAGGACCTTGGGGAGGGAGGGAGGAGATTGCTGGTGTGGGTGGAAATCCGACCTGCGACGACGGCTATGGGCTGATCCGGATTGTCCGCGTCCTCTTCCCTCTGATGGCGGAGGCGGGCTGGAAGACTGGAAGACGGTGAGCTGCAGTGATGCCGGATGTTCAGAAGGGATGAACCGGGTATAATGTGGACGACTGAAGAGACAGAAGTTTCTGGGCGGCTGTCGGGCTCGGGAGAGCTGTGTTTCGGGCACGGCGGCGGCTGAGGAGTTTACCTCCTCCGAAACATGGCGGGGTGTGCTAGCATCCCGGTGCTAGTAACGCCGCTGAGTTAGCTGTTGTAGTTGCCGCGGGTGGGCTGAGGGGGGTGCTAGCATCCCGGTGCTAGCGGCCCCGGCTGAGTTAGCTGTTGTAGGTGCTGGGGGTGGGCTGGGGGGGGCTAGCAACCCGGTGCTAGTTACCCCGGCCCCGAAGTTAACTGTTGTAGGTTTGTTTGCGCAGGTTTGGCCAGAACCGGAGAAGTGCGGGAAGCGAAAGCGTTGGGATTTTTTTTTTGCGCAGTACCGCGGCTGGCCACTGGAAATCTTCTGAGTTCGAGAACTGGGGGTCGACGTCACGTCGTCGGAGTTGGCGTGATGACGTCATCCGGAAGAGAGCAAGTGTCGGCGGGGCTGATGGCATGGCAGGCTGATGAGATGGTTGAGAAGAACAGGCGGTGGTCCTATGGAGGGTGGCGACAGTCCAGCCCGAAACACCTGTAGAAGGCGGGCCGTCGGGGCCCCTGCCGGGTGTGGCGAAACCGCGGGCGGATTGCGCAGCCTGGGCTGTTGGATCAACGGCGAGGGATTGTCCGCGGCGCGTCCCCTTCCGGCCGATGACCGAGGCGGGCCAGGAGACTGGGAGGACGCCATGGCGGGCTGCCGCAATACCGGATGTTTAGGAGAGATGGACCGGACGGGATGGACCACTCGTTTCTGAGTGTGTGTCGCTGGAGCCGCGGGCTCCGCGCGTGGCTGAGAGAGAGAGAAAAAAGGGTTAGAGAAACACGTGCGCGGCGGAAGAATAAACCGCCGCCGGCACGGCAGCCGACGGCGCAACCTGCGCTCTCGGGTTGGCGGCGAGGAGACACAGGAGATGAGTGGCGACGATCCGGATGTTGAGGAGAGATGGACCGGGCGCGGACCGCTGAGGAGACGAGGCTCCCGGGCGGCCCCGCGGCCGCCCGGGAGAGCGGCGCTTCGGGCGACGGCTGAAAGTTTTTCTCCTCGGGATCTTGATCGGCTGGTGTTTGCTGGTGATCCCGTGCAAGCTGATCGTTGTCCGATGGTGATCGACACGAGATCCATGCCGGCCGTCAGACCCGCCGGAGCGTGGCGACGCCGGGGCCGGTGGATTGCGCACCTGCGGCGCTTCAGGCATGGCACGGCTGAAAGTTTTTTCTCCCCCGGATGTCGATCAGCTGGTGTTTGCTGATGATCCCCTGCAAACAAGTCTCATCCGATGGCGATCATGACACGAGATCCATGCCTGAACGGGTGAGTAACGATCTGAGATACGAGCGTGTAGTAGTGTTGTCATGCTTGCGGTTCTGGTTCGGAGAACGAGAGTGAACGTGCTGCAGAGACGAGAGCGAAGATGATCTGAGGGTTAGGCTGGTATTTGAAGGTTTGCCGGAAGAGGCGTGGTGCCGGAGGAGGCGTGGTTGAGGCGTGGTCCTGCTCCCGAAATTCGCTTGTTAAGCTCCAATTCTGGATAAGGGCTTGGATATCATGTGTCTCACTGAAACCTGGCATCAGCCTGGGGTTTTTTCAAGCCTGAATGCAGCCTGTCCACCAGGTTACTGCTATACACAGAAAGCCTGCAGGAATGGTCGGGGTGGTGGCCTCGCCATTTTTCATAAAAATGAGCTGAAATATCATCCCTCCCCCTCACCCCGCCATCCTGATTTGAATGCCTTGCTGTTCATTGTAAACCACCTTTCCATATGACAATACTACTTATTTACCGGCCACCCAAACTGAAACCAAATTCCGTTTTCATCCCCGAAATCCACGACCTTCTCACATCACTCTGCACCTCACCCTCAAACATAATAACATAATAATCCTTGGAGATGCCAACATTCACGTCGACAACCCCTCCTGCCCCTTAGCATCCGAATTCCTGCAACTCATCGACTCCCTCAACCTCTCACAACATGTCCATGTCCCCACACACAGGAAGGGCCACACACTGGATTTGGTCATCGCTGACACTGCCCCGGTCAGCAATCTGGTCGCCTATGAAATGGGCGTGTCCGACCACAAGGCCATTTCCTTCATTCTGCCATTTCCTCCCTCCCACACTAAACCCAAACGTCAAATTCATTTCAGAAGCTTCAAAAACATGAACCCAGACACCCTGACTGCAGACCTCAACCATCTCTCCTCTACCACCCACTCATCAGCCACTGAGTCGGTGATATTTTACAACTCATCACGAGCAGTCTCCTTGCCCCACTTCAAACCAGAACTGTCACCTTTTCCCACTCAGCTCCATGGTTCACCAGCGAGCTATGAAAAATGAAGGCGGCTGGGTGTGTCCTCGAGGGGCGTCACATTGCATCTGGACTAACGGCCCACAAATTGGCCTACAGGGACCATCAAAAGGCATATTCCGAGGCCCTCAGAGAGACACGGACTAACTTCTACTCCAACATCAATAACAGCCCTGGCAACTCAAAACCGCTTTTCTCAACCATAGACCACTTCATAAAACCACAAACCCCCTCAAACAGAGCAGCCACAACAGAACAGTGTGAAGAATTCCTTGCGTTCCTCAGAACAAAAGTTGACAACATTCGTTCCTCCCTCTCCGCCCCCCCTACTTCTTCTGCCCCAACAGTCAGCCCACAGCCTGGGCCTTCCCAGCCTCTCTGCTGCTTTTCTCCCACCATGCAACAAGAGGTTGAGGACACCATCGGCCGAAAGAAGCCATCCACCTGCTCCCTGGACCCCCTTCCCACAACCCTGGTCAAACTGCACATCAAAGCCATAAGCCCCCTGATCAAAGAAGTAATTAACCTCTCCCTACAGTCCGGCCACGTTCCCCCAGCTCTGAAAATGGCCATCATCACTCCCCTTCTCAAAAAAACCACCCTAGACCCAGAACTTCGTGCAAACTATTGACCCATCTCCAACCTCCCGTCCCTCTCCAAGGTCCTGGAGAAAATAGTCGCCACCCAACTACAACATCACTTGAACAGCAATAACCTGGCCGAAAAATTCCAGTCTGGTTTCCGCTCCGCCCACAGTACCGAAACAGCAGTGGTCAGGGTCACCAACGACCTTCTCATGGCAGCTGATGATAGCTCCCCTTCCCTCCTCATCCTCCTGGATCTCACAGCTGCATTTGACACCGTTGACCACACCATCCTGCTACACCGCCTTCGATCCACCATTGGACTCTGCAATACCGCCCTGGACTGGTTCAGATCCTATCTCGCCGAAAGAACTGAGTGTATCTCCTCAGTTCGTCACCTGTGGTGTCCCTCAAGGATCTGTACTCGGCCCCACCCTATTCACCCTGTATATGCTTCCCCTCGGCCATGTCATCAGCAGGCACGGTTTAGCTTTCCATTGTTATGCTGATGACACACAGCTCTACATAAAACTGGACCCATCGTCAGCAGAGTCATCTTCATCCACACTCACCATCTGCCTGGAGGAGATCAAGGCGTGGATGAAACAGCACTTTCTACAACTAAACAGCGGCAAAACAGAAGCCATGCTCATCGGCACCCCACACCAGGTTAAGTCATCCCCCATCACATGCATCACCTTTTCTGGCCAGGATATCCCACTGTCATCTGTCATTACCAACCTGGGTGTTAGAATGGACCCCCACCTCAACTATGAGGCCCACATCAAACACCTCTGTCAAACATCCTTCTTCCACCTCAAAAACATAGCCAAACTTCGCCCAATCCTGTCCCTGAAAGATGCTGAAAAATTGGTCCACGCCTTCGTCTCTTCCAGGCTCGATTACTGCAATGCACTTCTCATCAGGATCCCAAGCAAGAGCCTTCAAAAGCTTCAATACATACAGAACATCTGCTGAAAGTGCGCAGATACGACCACATCACTCCCATCCTCCACTCACTGCACTGGCTCCCCATCTCCTCCCGGACAAAATACAAAATCTCCCTGTTAACCTACCAATGCGTCCATGGCAACGCACCCGCTTACCTCAGGGGGCTGATCCATACTCAGTCCCCCACCCGCACTCGTTCAACAAACAACAACCTCCTCAAACCCACCAAGACTAAACTGGTCACTATGGGAGACCGGGCCTTCTGATCCGTTGGCCCTAAACTGTGGAACGCCCTCCCCGCCCACCTGAGAGAACCACAGTCAATTGACTCTTTCAAGAGCAGACTTAAGACCCACCTTTTCAGGAAAGCATATGCCAGCTAGGATTTATGATTTGCCATTGATTTTTATGACTTTTTTACATTTTAGTGATGATACTGCTGCTTTTTAAAAAAAATTTCTTAATTTCCCTGCCTTGAATGCTGTAGCACTTTGAGATTCATCGAATGTAAAGTGCATTATAAATTAAATTCATTATTAGGGCCTGAGCACTTACAGTGCGAAGGCCCTATTGTATCTGTAGGAATTTTTTTTCTCTTGTTTTTTTACTTCTACCGACAAAATGAGGGCCTTATTGCCCCCCTAAACGTGCCGCAAAAGTCACCAAATTTTGCACGCAAGCCAGGCCTTTAAAAGATAGATTACCAGAGTGTGCTGAATCACCAAAGAAAATATATTCTGTTTTATCTTCATTTAAGTGCAGAAAATTTCGCCCCAGCCACATTTTAATTTCTGCAATGCAGTCAGAAAGGGTTTGAAGAGCACCACTTTTGTTTGGGAGCACAGGAAGATAAATTTGCAGGTCATCTACATAGCAGTGAAAAGCTACGTTGTGCCTGGCTATGATAGAGCCCAAAGGCAACATGTAAAGCGAAAACAATAAAGGGCCCAGTATGGGGCCTTGGGGCACACCACAGAACAAAGGAGCAGCAGAGGAGGACAGGTCGCCAATCATTACAGAAAAACTTCTGTTTGTCAGGTACGATTTAAACCATTTCAGCGCTGTGCCACGAATACCAGCACACTGATTAAGGCGAGAGAAGAGGATTGAATGATCCACTGTATCAAATGCCGCTGTCAGGTCTAACAAAACTAAAACAGCAGGACATTTAGCATCAACGGAAAGGGCAATGTCTTTATGCACTTTCAACAGTGCGGACTCAGTGCTATGCCTTGTCCTCAACCCAGACTGAAATTTTTCAAGAACACAGTTATTTTCTAAAAACGATTGCAGTTGAGTAAAAACAATTCTCTCAATGACCTTTGAAACAAAAGGCAAATTAGAAACAGGTCTAAAATTGGACAGAACACTGGCATCAAGATGTGCTTTTTTAAGAAGTGGTCTCACTCTGGCATGTTTAAAAGAATCAGGGACGTATCCTGAGCTAAGACAAGTGTTCATTAAAACCAGGAGGGAAGGCCCAACAGTAGAAAGCACCTCTTTTAGCAATTTAGTTGAAAGAATGTCCAGAGGACAACTTGTAGTTTTCATATGTACAACAATATCAGTGAGGGACGAAAGAGAAACAGGATCAAAATGGTCAAACACGACAGAGTGTGAGGCAGTAACATGCTGGTCCGAGCCTGTACTGCCGCTGCTCAGTGCTCTAACAGACTTCACTTTATCAATAAAAAAGTGTAAAAAGTCCTCACAGGTGGAAACAGTGGCGTCACTCAGAGGAGAGGTGTGGGGGTTCACAACAGAGTCTATAGTACAACACATGAGGACAATGTCCATTAGTAGAATTAATATTGGATAAATACTTGGACTCCACCTCTTTCACAGCCCTCTGATACTGAGTGAGACTGTCCCTCAGTATTTCAAGCGATACATGTCATTTATCCTTCTTCCAGCGTCGCTCTGCCTGTCTGCAGCGCTGTCTGAGGGTCCGGGTAGAGCCATTCAACCAGGGGTCAGCCTTAGGTTTAGAGGACCTGCGGCTAAAGGAGCAGTAGTGTCCAGGATCCCAGTGCATGTAGAATAAAAAGATGACAGAAAGCTGTCAGGGCATTCAGGAGGAACACTCTTATTAAGGGTAGAGAATTCAGAGTCCACAAAAGCAGCAGAAAACTCCCCAGCTGTTGAAGAAGTAATAATCCGACAGTGAGAACCTGGAGCCGGAGGCTTACTGACAGGGGGAGGAGCAAGAACACTGAAAATTATGGGCAAGTGATCTGAGATGGGACTCTCAGAAATTTCCACCCTTGTGACAGCAGCCCATGAGAAATGATTAAATCCAAAGTGTGCCCAGCTTCATGAGTCGGCCCATCCACAGACTGAGTCAAGTCAAATGATGCCAGAAGGCATTTAAAGTTGTTTGCCATTTTATCAGAACAGCACAAGTGGATATTGAAATCCCCACAGATCAGGAGTTGATCATAAGATCGGACAAGCACACTCTATTGTGAACAACTGCACTTCGAAACAAGAATAGTTATTCACACAGAAAGGCTTGCATCTAAAGTCATCCGTGAATACTGTAGCAACTCCGCCTCCATGGCCAGATGATCGCTGTGAGCTGAGGAAGGAGCAGCGAGGAGGGAGGAGCTCAGTGAAGGCGCTGTCATCACCTGGTTTAATCCACGTTTACGTCAACAACAGAAAATCCAACTCACGGGTTAAGAAGAAGTCATTCAGGATGAGCGTTTGATTTGCAACAGACCTCGTGTTAATGAGAGCAAAGCGCATCGGTGTGCGGTCAGTTTGCTCAGATGCACGAGCAATAGGTCGCATGTGTTGCTGCACGGAGCCTCGTCTGCAGACGCCGGCCCGCCGCGGGCGGCGGGGATGTAGGTAGCCGCAGCCCGGGACAGGTGAACGGAGCCAGCTAATCTCCTAGGAGCGCTGCACGAAGAAGCCATCGTACTTCCAGGAAAGCCATACGAGCCGACGAGGATCATGTGCTGAGGGCCAGGTAGGCTCTCAGTCTGACGAGTGTACCGCTTCGTTTCCCCCGCTTTCTATGGCAACGTTTGCGGGGCAGGTGAACAGGTAGACGCTGCAGGTAGTGGGGCACAGAGGCCAAAAACTGTGGGAGCGTCTTTGATTGTCCCCTACATCCATAGATAATAGGCTTTATCACTGAATCCTGTATATTTAGCAAGGTCTGGCGATCATACGTCAGTAGCGGTGACACATTCTTAACAAAAAGTGTTATTAACAGCAATAGGAGCAAAAACACAGAGCAGAGGTAGACAGCCTGCCATGCACAGCGGCGCCATCTTGTGCCTGTTATTCAAGGGAATTTTTGACATGATGTATTGATTTGACTTTAATTGTATTTTATTTCTCACGCTCCATCGTTGACAGCTGGATCGGTGCAGCGTCCGCAGTTATGCGGTCGATGTACCGGACCGTCGTGGTGAAGAAGGAGCTGAGTCGAAAGGCGAAGCTCTCGATTTACCGGTCAATCTACGCCCCTACCCTCACCTATGGTCATGAACTTTGGGTAGTGACCGAAAGGACAAGATCGCGGATACAAGCGGCCGAGATGAGTTTCCTCCGCTGGGTGGCTGGACGCTCCCTTAGAGATAGGGTGAGGAGTTCGGTCACCCGGGAGGAGCTCGGAGTCGAGCCGCTACCCCTTCACATTGAGAGGAGTCAGCTGAGGTGGCTTGGACATCTGTACCGGATCCTCCTGGACGCCTCCCTAGGGAGGTGTTCCAGGCATGTCCCTCCGGGAGGAGACCCCGGGGAAGACCCAGGACACGCTGGAGAGACTATGTTTCTCGGCTGGCCTGGGAACGCCTCGGACTCCCCTCGGAAGAGCTGGAGGAAGAGCTGGAGGAAGAGCTGGAGGAAGAGCTGGAGGAAGTGTCTGGGGTGAAGGAAGTCTGGGCATCTCTGCTGAGGCTGCTGCCCCCGCAATCCGGGAACGGATAAGTGGAAGAAGATGGATGGATGGATGGATGGATGGATGGATGGATGGATGGATGGATGGATGGATGGATGGATGGATGGATGGATGGATGGATGGATGGATGGATGGATGGATGGATGGATGGATGGATGGATTTTATTTGTAAGATGGGAATTATTATTAATTATTGTTCCCTCTTGCTGTTGCTCATGTTTGAAGTGGCTCTGTTTGTGTTCTGGGTTTGTCTGAGGTGCTTTTAGTTCTGTCTGAGGTGGTTCTGCTATTTTTCGGTGTGGTTTGGGGTGGTTAATGGTGGGGTGGTTAACCCCTGGTTCTGGGTCGGGTGTTTCTGATTGTATTTGTGCTAGTTTTAGGTCTGTCAGTGGTGGTTCTGGGTGTGTTTGGGGTCGTACTGGTTCTGTCTGAGGTGGTACATGGTGGTCAATCATGGAACTGAGCCCATGCAAGTTCAAGTGGTTAAGGTTTGTTAATGAACCGTAACCCCTGCTTTCCAGGGGGTGTGGTTCTGGTTGTGTTCGGGGTGGTTCTTTTTCTGGGCCATGTAGTTCCTGTTATGTTCGGGGGTGGATCTGGTTCTGTCTGACATGGTTCTAGTTGTGTTCACGGTGGTTACTGGTGGTTGATAAACCTCACCCCCTGCTTCTCAGGTTTGTTAATGAAACACCACCCCCTGCAAAGCAATGGAAAATTATTTTTAGATAAGTCAGTTTATAGAAAATGCGCAATAATCTTGGTAAGTATACTGTGATGGGAGGATATTAATCAGATTTTATTACTGTGCGCTTAACTCAGAGGTCCAGGATGTAGAAACCTTTTTTCAAGGCACGTCTTTATTCAGAATATCAGCATTTGCTGAGTCTGACATGTTGCCTGTACTGTTGTTGAAGGTGAAATAAATTATTGGATGCATTATGGGATGTTGTGGATGGGGATGAATGGACCTTTTTGTCAAACCAGTTGCGACCAAGTTTTATCACAGGTAAAGTAATAGTTTACATCCCAGCTACACATGATCGTGATGTACAACAAAAACAAAACTGCTCAGTTGTTTTTTGTTTCATTGATCTAGTTTCTTTAGAGGCTGATAAATTAAAGATTGTAGTACAAAGAAGAATCCTCAAATTTCAGATGGCGTTCTTAAAAGCAGCCTTAGATCATGAAGGGTTTATCCTAAGGATCAAAAAAAGAATGAATACACCCTTTATAAGCTATACCCACTGCAAAACCTACAGGGGAGTGTGATGGGTTTGCAGTGAATAAAAATGAACCTAGAACTCCCACTGAGTTGCTCTTGTGCAGGTGAGTTTCTTTGCCATTGGCGTCCCGGTGCTCTGGTTAGTTTCAAGCTGCCAAGCTCAATACAGCTCCTGTCAGCCTCTGAAGGTGGGAACTCTGATTAGCTGTGACTCTCCCTTCCTGGCCTTCAAGCTTCATGACAGTCAGTGTTGATAGTGTTTTGCCGTTTCTAGATCAGTTTGGATTTGAGTTTTGCTGCTGTTTCTTTGGCTAAGTGGCTTGCATGTATAATGGAGTGAAATGAGGAAGAAAGCAACACAGTTCAGTGTGCCTGGGGTCACTGGATAGGAGTCTGGACTACTGCAGGTCAGTGTGTCAAAGAAGAAGTGGTCTATGTATATCTTGTCTTTTACATGTTCAGATAAGTGAAGTATTACAGCAAAAGCCTACAGAGGTCCACAAACAATCGAGCCGTTAGCTTATCTATGACTTACAGCCACTCAGGAGGTCAAACATATGTTAGCCTGCTATCACTGCTAATCTCTGTATCCCTGCCAATGTCCGTTTCCCTCACAGTCAACCTCAGTAATCTCTTACACACAACTCACACACACAAATACCCAATGGTTATTTGAATAACCAGGTAATATTTGGTTTTCTGTCAGGATTGCAGGAAAAGGGACCACATCCAGGAGACTATGGGGACGAGAAAAATCAAAGTCCTTAAATATCAATAAAAAAAGTGCTGCAAATGCTGGTATGAGGAAAAGGCAAAAAACAACAATTACAAAAAACAAAAGAAAGTAGATGAATAACATAGAAAGCAACAGAGGGAGTAGGACTGACAAAAAAAAAACAAGAAAATGAATTCCTCTCAGTTAGTGTGCAAAGACAGTATGGGGGAAACCTCCGTTTTGAAATTCTCATAATACAACAGTTGCTGTGTACTCACTTAGAAGCGTTGCAGCAACTATTGAGAATAGGTGTAAGGGTGGGAGATGATTTCAGCCGAAACAAATGCTCTTCAAAGAAAATATCATATAAGGGGGTCAGCAACCCGCGGCTCTAGAGCCGCTTGCGGCTCTTTACCGATGCCCTAGTGGCTCCCTGGAGCTTTTTCAAAAATGTTTGACCTTTTTTTTCCTATTTTTCTTATTTTTTTCTCTTTTTTTCTTCTTTTTTTTCATTTTTTCTTCTTCTTTTTTTCCCTTTCTCAACATTTCGACATTTCGACTTTTTTCTCGAAATTGTGACTTTTTTCTCGAAATTGTGACTTTTTTCACGAAATTTTGACTATTTCCTCGACATTTCGACTTTTTTCTCAACATTTTTACTTTTTTCTAGACATTTCGACTTTAGTCTGGAAGTGCATAATGAAAAAAAAAAAATTCCCCTGTTATAACTAATATAGATACATGCAGCATGTGTTGTCTTCATTCTAAGGCTTATACAAGACTTTACATTTTTTGCGGCTCCAGACATATTTGTTTTTTGTGTTTTTGGTCCAATACGGCTCTTTCAACATTTTGGGTTGCCGACCCCTGCTCTAGGGTTTTGGTTGGCTTGGAGTTTTCCATTTTCTTTGTATCTTGGCCTCCATTTTTGGTTTTGTTGTTTTGTTACTTTGGTTTTAGGGGTTTGTTCATCTTCCCGATTTTTCTAGATTCATATATTGTCTATTGTCTGTTCTTCAGGTAACTCTGCTTTATCTGGTCTTTTACATGTTAACCAGTTCTTTCTCATTTTGAAAATGCCATTCCATGTGTGTTGGTTCTCCTGTTCTCCTCTGTGCTTGTTCACTCCTGTGTCTCATCAGCACCTGAATCTACATACCGTCCTACGTCATCTACTTGTTATTGTCCCTGTTTATCTGTCATGGACTCTGTAGCTTCCATTGTGTTGTTAATTTGATCATCGTTGTTTACAGATTCTGTCTACTCTTTGATTCATGAAGACTTTCGGTGCGTCCGAAATGCCATACTAAACAGTATATACTAAAAAGTATACTTAAGTTCTGCACACTTTTGAGTAAATATCCGTAGTCTGCATTAATCCGGACGTACCATTAAGAGACACACGTCACTTCCTGCCGTTGGGAGGAAGTGACGTGTCACAGCAGCAGTAGCAGCTGTTACCATGGTAACAGCAGCAGTAGCAGCACCGACATTACATTGACATTATATAATATTATTATATACTAATATTATAATATTAATATTATATAATAATATTATTATACTTAATATTATACTTATGACATATACTTATCACTTAGCAGCCGCTGCATTGCATTGTGGGAAGTCCTGCTCGGCTAGTGTCCATCAATCCATACTAAAAAAATTCTCCAGAATGAGTATGGATATAGCATACTATAGCATAGAAACATGAGTACGTACTAATGTTTCGGACACACTAAAAAATCTTGCATACTTATTTTGCAAACTCATTAGGGTGGAAGTATGGAATTTCGGACGCAGCCTTTGACTTTATGAAAACATTCTATTTTCTCCTTAACGAGTAGGCTACTATGCAAATACAGTTAAATCCAAAATATATGACCACCTGCTAGCCCTCATTATGGCTATGTGTTAATACAGAGCCTGTAAAATTGATATCAGATTTTTTTTGGCCACAGTAAGATTTTAAAGTATTACATATATTAATCTAATTATTTAATCCATGGCCATACATTATAAGGATGTGGCCATAACAACAAAGTTTTTCCCACCAACTATTATGTTATACAAATATCCACTAAATGTAAATGTATTGTTTTGAATGCTCATACTTGTGTATGAGCATTCAAAACAATACATTTACTTCCAGTTTCACAGGGAGAATACACAAGCAGACCTGCAGCTCAAATAAATCTCCTCTAAACTGCAACATAAAATTGAATTGTAATATGTAACATTACAATCTAATCTTCAACAGCAATCTAGGAAATGTTCCACTTTGAGCAGATGAGTACTGCATGTCCTTATTACAGAGAATGAAACATCATGCAGCAAGGTTTCTACCCACATCTCTTTCTGTCTCAGTCAGGACTTCTGCTGTTTGCTTGACTCTATCGCCAGCTGTACTGTAAAGCCTTAAATTATTCAGTGCCTGCTCAGATTGAGAGAAAAGGAGAAGCAGGAGGGAGGAGTGATATTGTCTTCGACGGCACCCTCTATTTTTTCCTCCCCTTCCATCTCACTGCACATCAGTTCAGACAATGTTTACCAGAATAAATCCTGTCCTCCTTCCTCCTCTCTACTGTCGTGTATACGCTTTTTCCTTAGTTTTCTTCTGATATAAATCACTGGACAAACCTATTGAGTTAATTTAGTAGAAAAGACAATTTATTTCATATTACAGCAATTAGAACCATGCATGTAGAAGTGTATCTGATTCTCTACATGATGAAAACTGTTATTTGTGAAACTGGTCAGTAAAAGAAATAGATTTTTATCATAAGTGCACAGTTTATTGTATACTGTTGTCAAGTCAAGTCTTGTTTTTTTATAAAGCACTTTAAAAACAGCTGACCAAAAGTGCTGGACAAGTGAAAGGAAAACAAAATAGGACAACATAAAACTCATAAATAAAATAAAACAATCATGGTGAGTTAAATGCTAGTGAATAAAAATGAATTTTGAGATGAGATTTTAAAAACGCCATAGAAGGAGCCAGGCGTATGTGCAGTGGCAGCTCGTTGCAGAGTTTGGGGGCAGTAACTGCAAAGGCCCTGGTAGGATAGGTAACACAGGTTTTCAAAGTTGCAGTAATTCAACCTTTGATTAAAAAAAACTTCTCTTGACCCAGACATTTTAGCTAATTATAGACCAATTTCCAACCTTCCATTTGTATCTAAAATTCTGGAAAAGGTAGTTGCAAGTCAGTTATGTGACTATTTGTATAGAAATTATCTGTTTGAAGTTTTTCAGTCAGAGTTCAGAATGCATCATAGCACAGAGACAGCACTGGTTCGAGTCACGAATGACCTTCTTATGGCCTCAGGTAAGGGATTAGTGTCCATACTGGTTCTACTGGACCTCAGATAAGGGATTAGTGTCCATACTGGTTCTACTAGACCTCAGATAAGGGATTAGTGTCCATACTGGTTCTACTGGACCTCAGATAAGGGATTAGTGTCCATACTGGTTCTACTGGACCTCAGATAAAGGATTAGTGTCCATACTGGTTCTACTGGACCTCAGATAAGGGATTAGTGTCCATACTGGTTCTACTGGACCTCAGATAAGGGATTAGTGTCCATACTGGTTCTACTGGACCTCAGATAAGGGATTAGTGTCCATACTGGTTCTACTGGACCTCAGATAAGGGACTAGTGTCCATACTGGTTC
Organism: Cololabis saira; assembly: GCF_033807715.1. Taxonomy (NCBI): domain Eukaryota; kingdom Metazoa; phylum Chordata; class Actinopteri; order Beloniformes; family Belonidae; genus Cololabis; species Cololabis saira. Next base: position 3,961,792 of record NC_084592.1, on the reverse strand, counting down.
TACTGGACCTCAGATAAGGGATTAGTGTCCATACTGGTTCTACTGGACCTCAGATAAGGGATTAGTGTCCATACTGGTTCTACTGGACCTCAGTGCTGCTTTTGACACTGTAGATCAGCATTTTAGTGCACAGGTTAGAGCATGTTGTTGGGATTAAAGGGACAGCTCTACGTTGGTTTAAATCATATCTATCTGACAGGTTCCAGTTTGTTCATGTACATGAGGTTTCTTCAGAACAGTCCAGGGTCTGTTATGGTGTTCCGCAGGGTTCAGTGCTAGGGCCAATCTTGTTCAGTTTATACATGCAGCCATTGGGAAGTATAATCCAGAATCACGACATACACTTTCATTGCTATGCTGATGATACGCAGCTCTATTTGTCTATGAAGCCAGATGAAACAGAACCGTTAGTTAAACTTCAGGCATGTCTTAGGGACATCAAGGACTGGATGTCTGGACATTTTTTGCTTCTAAATTCCGATAAAACAGAGGTTATTATTTTTGGTCCAAAGCATTTTAGGAAGGGATTAGATGGTGTTGCGATGGCTTCCAGTACAACTGTGAGAAGCCTTGGTGTATATTAATCAGGTTTGTAAAACAGAGTTTTTCCATCTCCATAATATCGCAAAGATTAGGAACATCCTCTCACAGAATGATGCGGAACAAATAATTTCACGCATTTGTATCTTCTAGGCTATATTACTGTAATGTGTTATTAGCAGGGTGTCCAAGTAATTTGCTGAATAGGCTCCAGCTGATCCAAAATGCAGCAGCGCGAGTGCTGACAGGAATCAGCAGGAGAGACCACGTCTCTCCAGTGTCGCTCCATTGGCTACCCGTAAAATTCAGAATCCAGTTCAAAATTGTATCATTTGCGTATAAAGCCCAAAATGGCCTTGCTCTGCAATATTTGCAAGACCTGATAGTACCTTATGTTCCTAACAGAGCTCTCCGTTCTCAGAGTGCAGGTTTACTCGTAGTTCCTAGGCACCATTACTATGGAACCAACTTCCAGTTTGGGTTAAGGAGGCTGACACCACCTCCACCTTTAAAACCAAACTTAAAACGTTTCTGTTTAGTAAAGCCTCTAGTTAGTGTAAACTCCAGTGTATTAGAGCCAGTATTCATAGCTGCAGCTACATGTGAAGACTAAAGTAGTCTCAAACATAGCTTCATCCTAGATATGCAACTATAGAGCTATGCTGCAGGGGGACACCAACATGATCCGCTGAGCGGTGCCCATCACTCCTACTTCTCTTTCCTTTCTCAGTTATTAAGTATTTCATAACCATCATTGTTCTCCATTGTTCTTGTAGTTTGTTTTGCTGGTCTGCCCCTCCCCTTTTCTCTTTTGTGTATGTTTGCAGACCAGAGCTTCAGGAGCTGCATGCTGACCTGCAGTCCCCCCTCTGATCATCCCACTGCTTGCTTCCACCTATCTGTATGGATGTCTGGTAGATGCCTGCTGACATCCTGACCTGCAGGGTGAGCGAGGTCCTGCTCAAAGTTGTTTCCTTCCTAAAGGGGAGTTTTTCCTTGCCACTGTTTGGCTTAAAGTTTTTCTCCCACTAGGGTAGTTCTTACCTGCCATTGTTTATGTTATCTTCATGTAATAATTGCTCGCTATATAAAATATATATATATATAATTGAATAGGGATGTTTTAATACCATAAATGCTGGGTGAATGTAAGTAGAAATACCGTCTTCTCTGTCCAGAATGTGGACATTACTGTCCTCAAGACTGTAGAGTTGAGGGGCGTGCTGTCTTCTGTTGAGTTGTGCATTTTCCCCTCCTATGAAGGTCTGTCCATCTGTTCGAGTAAAAGGCTGCTACATTTTTGTATTGTAAGCTGTTTTCATCTGAGGGTACCGTTTGGTTAAAGTGCTAGGAACAATGGAAATGCATTTCCTCCGATATGCCAATATGTCTGCAAAATGTGTCTACTAAAGAATGGAATATAAACATTACTTGACCTTAATTACCCCACCGAGGACTATGCCTACTCGACCTGGTGGTTCGTTGCTGTTGGACCACCATCATGTGATCATGTGAACTCTGAACTCTTATTGACTGTTTATGAACACTTGTGAATTCGACTTTAAAGCTGGCTCAATCTTCAGTCTGAAATCGTCTTTGAATGCTTCCTAAAATGGCCGCTTGGTAAAGGACTACAGTGTGCTTTGGATGCGGCGCCTGAAGGGCACGCGTCCAATCACTGGCCAGGCGCTGATGACGTCAGTTTCGTGGAACGAAAACTCTTTTTTCCTCCCACCTCTGCCTCTTTTTCCCCTCAGCCAGCGGCAGGATACATCCATCACGACATATCCCCTATTTTTCCTGAGAGCTGGGTGGAAGACCCGCTTTGGACCTGGATTGACCGGCCAAACATAAGATCTGATCCGAGTGCGACGCACTATTAACTCTCCCGTCTCGCTAACTCCTCTTTTCGTTCTGAGCCTTCTCCTGCACCAGGAACCGTGGCGTTCCGAGGACGACCGCCCGCGTGAGCCGGCCGGAGTCGGCCACTTCCAGCTGCGCCATGCGCTTGGTTCGCTCTGGTGCTGCTGGTGCTGCAGCCGCGGTGCAGGACACGCCGGGCCGGGAACCTCCTCATCACCCACCGCGACAACTGGAGAGTGACTTAGGACAGAACAAATATGTTGCCACTACTGTGACCAGTGTTGGTCAAGTTACTTTGAAAAAGTAATTAGTTACTGATTACTGATTACTGAACCAAAAAAGTAATACTGTTACTTTACTGATTACTTATTTTCAAAAGTAATTAGTTACATTACTAGTTACTTTACTTAGTTACTTTTCAAAAACATGATGCACAACCTGAATACACTTTACTGGAACAATATAAAACAATATAACTTTCAGTTTAATTCTATTCTTTGTGCATATTCCACCATATAAAATTAAATGACAATAAGTAAATGAAACGGTCTATTTTTAAACTTGTTTTTATTATTTTCAGTCTTAAATGTATGCACATTGCGTCAGGCAAAATGCGAAAAGTCATGAGATATTTTCACAAAACAAATACTGCATTTAGTAACGCAGTAACGCAGCCTTCTTTCAGAAAAGTAAAGGTAATCTAATTACTGTTTTTGCAATTGTAATCCCTTACTTTACTTGTTACTTGAAAAAAGTAATCGGATTACAGTAACGCATTACTTCTAACGCGTTTCTGCCCATCACTGACTGTGACCACCAAATAATGTCATTTTCCTGGCCTCCACCTCATCCACAACATCTCCATCTCGGTCTCCGTGAAATTTAGTGGCACGGTTGCTCGACACATGACTCATTCATTCTGACGCGCAGCAGAAACAGGCTGCAGGAAGCCGCTGCGCATGCTCAGCAGGCTCATTTATATGCAAATACAGTCATGAAGTAGTTTACATTGACCATTCATGGTAAAAAGTGGACGTGTCGAGGGCGGGATATGAGGCGAATTCACGTGCGCAACCTTCCAGCTGGACTGTGATTTATAAAGAGAACATTGCGTGCAGATGTGCGTGCAATGCGTGGTTTTATAAATCAGGATTTCTTTGTGCGCCCGCCATTTTCGGCTTTTGAGCGCACGTACACTTTTAGTATGAATCACACTCTACACACTCTTTGATAAATGAGGCCCCTGGTCATTAGAGACACAGATGAGCTGGAGAGATTCAAGCGAGCACTAACAGGATTGAAGGTAAAACAGAGAACACAAACTCTTCACCATCAGGATGGCACTTACTACACATACTAGCAATTATTTCTCTTCATCTGTTGACAGAAGATCATCTTTTATGACTGTGAACTGTGTGTAATTAAATGATTTCAGTTCTATTTTATCAGAGTACAAATGTAAGGACATGGATGATGACGTTGAATAACTTTTACAACTGTTACTCAGAGGATCAATTCAACGGGACGGTTCAAGCTGACAATAATCTCTCTATTATACATTTCAACAGCAGTTCAAACAACCGTTCAGTATTTCATCTCTGAAACGTGGATCAGCATTGAGAAAGGAGCTGGATGGATATTAATTCAACTACATAAGCAGAGAGGGGAAGACTGGTGGAGGGGTAGCTATATATGTGGAGAAAAACCTGAAGTATAGTGTGGTGAAAAAAATGACAAGAGTGATGAATGATATATTTGAATGTATCAATATTTAACAAAGATAATATTGATAAAGTATATGAAATAATGATTACCTTCAAATTATTGTATGATAGGACCTGTCCAAATACAGAAATACACTAAAAGAAATACATATTGAGATCCACCATGGATCACAAAGGTATTGCAAAATCTCAGTAAAAAAAAAAGAACACTATAAAGAATTTATAAAATATAGAACTGAGGAAGCTGAGAATAAATATAAAACATATAAAAATAAATGGACAATTATTTTAAAGATATCAAAACAGGAATACTATAGCAAATTATTAGACAGGAATAAAGACATCATTAAAGGTATTTGGAATATATTGAACAATGTCATCAGGAAAAGTTGTAGACGGACGAATTATCCACAATATTTTACCAATAATGATGAAATCATTCATGACATGAATGATGTGCTTAATAATTTCAACAGGTATTTTGTAAGTGTTGGACCAAAGCTGGCAGAACAAATTCGTGATGTCTGGTTTCCACCCAAAACACAGCACAGAAACTGCCTTAATCAAGATTACCAATGACCTCCTCCTGGCAGCAGATTCTGGCGTTCTCACCATCCTCATCCTCCTTGACCTCAGTGCCGCCTTTGATACCATCTCCCACTCCATACTCCTGGAATGCCTGGCTGGCACTGGGGTCTCTGGTACTGCAATGAAATGGTTCACCTCATATCTCTCTGACAGGAAACAGTTTGTTCAAGGGAACAAGCGGTTCTATCCGATCCTTCTGGTCGAGGGATTCACGCCGGCAGGACAAGGCTGGAAACGCCAGTAGGACTGCTAACCATGACGTATTGGCTTCTCTTCCTAGGACGGCGGAGCTTTCTCCCTCCAACTCTTTTAAATTCTCCACCTTCAATGTACGCTCACTAACGAACAAAGCACTGCTTATATCCAAATCCATCACGGATTTAAAACTGGACTTTATATGTCTCACCGAAACTTGGCAACAGCCAAACGACTTTTCCCATCTGAATCAAGCATCACAGCTTGGGTTTGTTTATATCTGTAAATCACGCTCTTCCGGGAGAGGTGCTATGTCTCCTAATGTTATTTTAACTGGTGATTTTAACATTCATCTTGATAAGCCCACTGAAACATCTGCCAAAGATTTTATTTCTACCCTGAACAGTTTTGACCTGGTTCAATTTGTTAATTTCCCAACCCACAACAAAAGGCATTTTCTCGACCTAGTTTGCTGTTCAGGAGTCACACCGTGTAACCTCAGTACTGTTGATTTTCCCACTTCTGACCATAAGCTTGTCATCTTTGATATTCATCTTCCACTTTCAAAATCCATCCAGAGCCGTCCCATATCTTTCAGAAACCTTAAAAATATAAATATCACTGAGCTTAACAGTCTAATTACACACATGTTTGGACAGGTGTTAAAACTGCTGCACGTAAAACACAACCGGTCATCTGCTTATCATGCTCAGAGCCAGGGCGCTTTGGAGCGGTTCCATCTAACTCTCCTCCGGGCGTATTGCACGGGAGAGAGACTGGGAAGAGGGTCTGCCCTGGCTGATGTTGGCCGCGAAGGAGGCTGTGCAGAAAAGTAGAGGTTTCAGTCCAAATGAGCTTGTTTTTGGTCATGCAGTGCGAGGACCCTTGGCGGTGCTTAAGGATAACTGGGTGGAGCCTAAAAATCTGATTGATTTTGTAAACGGGTTTAGACATCGATTGTTTGTTGCTGGTGCAATGGCCAAGGAAAAGTTGCAGGTGGCGCAAGGCAGGATGAAAGAGATATATGATCGCGTTTTCCCCAGGAGATCAGGTGCTGGCTCTCATGCCTATTGTGAGCTCACCGTTTCAGGCAAAGTATGTCCGCCCGTACACTGTTTCTGAGAAGTTGTCAGACTTAAATTATTTGATTGCAACACAGGGGCGGAAAAAGTCGACACAACTTTGTCACGTTAATCTCCGTAAACCATATTACAAGCGTAATGCAGATTTTTGTCAGACTGATGGGGATGGTGTGAGTCCTGCTCTCCTTATCAGTCCGGTGTCGTTGACACACGAAGGAGATGGGGTGCCAGAACAGGATGACAGTTTGTTATATGGCCGATTGAAGAATTCCAAGTCACTCTGTTGTCTCACTTGCCTGAGCCTAAGAGTAGTGAGTTGTCTGGATTGTTGTTGAAATATCCCTGTCTGTTTGGAGACACTCCTTCGCGCACTAGCTGGATTGAGCATGACATTGATGTCGGGGACGCACTGCCGATTAAGCAGCGGTTTTACCGCATGTCCCCTGAGAAGCTCAAATATCTAGACGCTGAAGTCGAGTATATGCTTCAGAATAACATTGCTGTACCGTCTATGTCTAGTTGGGCCTCTCCTTGTATTTTGGTGCCGAAACCAGATAAGACGCCGAGGTTTTGTACGGATTTCAGAAAAGTGAATGCTGTCACCAAACCAGATTCCTTTCCATTGCCGCGCATGGACGATTGTATAGATCAGGTGGGGTCTGCCAAATTCGTAAGTAAATTCCATCTGCTTAAAGGATATTGGCAGGTGCCTTTGTCGAAGCGCGGGCAGGAAATATCTGCGTTTGTCACGCCGTCAGGTCTGTATTCTTATACAGTGATGCCATTCGGGTTACGGAACGCTCCAGCCACATTTCAGCGGCTGATGAACAGAGTTGTATCAGGTCTGGATGGCTGTTCAGTTTACTTGGATGATCTTGTAATTTACAGTGATACTTGGCATTCTCATCTTCGGTGCATCCGTGCACTGTTTGAACGACTGGCCGAGGCGCGGCTCACCATAAATCTAGCAAAGTGTGAGTTTGCTATGGCAATGGTGACGTATCTTGGTCGTGTGGTGGGGCAAGGCAGTGTGGCTCCTGTACAGGCCAAGGTTCTGGCAGTTGAAAAGTACCCGCAGCCTACAACCAAGAAAGAGCTTCAGCGGTTTTTAGGCTTAGTGGGTTACTATAGGAGTTTCTGTAAGAACTTTTCTACAGTGGTGTGTCCTCTGACTGACTTGGTGAAAGCAAAGGCGAAGTTTGTTTGGTCCTTTGAGTGTCAGCAGGCTTTTGACAATGTAAAATGTCTCCTGTGCTCTTCTCCTGTTTTAGCAGCGCCATGCTTCGATCGTGAGTTTATGCTCCAGGTAGATGCCAGCCAGGTGGGAGCAGGTGCTGTTTTGTTGCAGGGAGATGAACAAGGGGTGGTGAGGCCAGTCAGCTTCTTTTCAAAAACGTTTAACAGCTACCAGTGTAATTACTCTGTAATAGAGAAGGAAGCATTGGCACTAGTATGGGCTCTACAACATTTTGAGGTGACCTCCACACCTCACAAGTTGGTTTATTTTGCGTTGCCGTATTTTTCCTTTAAAATAAATAGCATATTTTTATTTGCACTGTGTTGTTGTCCATTTTTGTCATGGCCTACGGGCCAGTTTATGACAGCACTTCCATTCATTTCTGCTCCCCTCACTCCCTCACTGCTTCTGAATTGGTTGATCACTATAATACCAACCTCCAATATGCTCTTGCCCCCCTGAAAACTCGCACAGTTACATTCACTCTGTCCTCCCCCTGGTACACCCCGGAGCTTCGCCAGCTTAAAGCACGGGGTCATCAGCTGGAGCGATTAGTGAGGAAAACCAGCCTAGTGGTACATCAGCAAATGTATCTTGACCATCTCATTTCCTACAAATCTGCAATCAACATAACCAGGTCCATCTACTATTCCCATATCATTAACTCTGCTGACAGCAACACCCATACTTTATTCTCAACTGTCAACAAACTCCTGAAACCAGCTGAAACTCCGTCTCATCTCATCTCCACCTCACAGTGTTGGCTCAACAGAGTTGTGACTCTTTGTCAGCCTGGCTACAGTGCTGAACAGCAAACGTGGGTTACTTGTGTTATCCTCTATCAACGAGGAATAATAAGCTGTTCTGGCTTTTCAAATGGCTTTTTTATATACTATTATGGCGCTTTTACACTAGTACCTACTCAGTGCGACTTGACTCGCCACGCCCACGTTTTGTGCTTTTACACTACGGGTGGAGGCGGGTGGAGGTGTGCCGAGTAGATACTTTTTCTGTAACTATTCTGCCGAGGTTCTAAGCGTGCTGAGTCTGTCCTGGATCTGATGTCATCACACTACAGGCCACCGATTGGTCGGGGGGCGGGGCCGTCAGACGTTTGAATCAGGAAGCGGGAAACGGCGCAAGAGCAGCTCGTGACTTCCTCATTTTATTCAACAGGCAATGGCAGCGCAAACGTCTGTTTGGTGATCCAACTCTGAGGTGCAGATGTTCATAAACCTGGTGCTGAGGAGAGAATTAAAAAGGGATCTAGACGGGCGTTAAGGAACGACCAGATCCACCAGAGAAAAAAAAAAAAAAAAAAAAAGCGTCGCCGCTTGAAGCTTCTTTCACTCTCATTTTTTTACTTGATATGGAACACAAGTCACAGACCCAGCAGCACATCTATCATCTCCTCCAGGTTCTACATCTTTAGTGTCTTCTCGGTTTAGATCACACAATCAAATACGTCACAGCAGCTTCGCTCCAACCCGCCCACTTCTCATCTGGCATCAAACGAGGACAAGGCGAGTGGAGGCGAGACGAGGCGTGACGAGTCACGCTGAGTAGGTACTAGTATAAAAGTGCCACTAGACTATCTTTCCATTCACGATAGGAGTCTACAGACTTACAAGAGTACGACTTCCTTTCCATTTTACGCACGTTTTGTTTCAACATGCAGATATCTGAATTATACCAGGGAGTTAAGCTCCTGTGGCTAGAAACCCTCCTTTTCAAAGGAGCAACTTCATCTAAAGCTGAATGCAACAAATCAGCAGTGTTACTAGCAAGGAAATCAACATCAGAGGTAGAACCCAGGTCACTGGCCTCTACTGCTTCACTATTTTCCACTGTCGTAAGATGAGCAATGGCCTCCCTAAATTTAGCAATAGCTTCATCGGACAAACATCTGCTAAAATAATACCTCCTATTTTGAGAAAAAAAGAAAGGTCCATCTAGCTCACCAAAGACCTCACTTTAGAGAGGAAGATGCTGGGCAAAGAGAGTTGATGTGGTGGTCTTAACCATCCGCGCTTCCCTCGCCTTTTTATTACATTCTTGTTTTCGCCTGCAAGCACTTCTGCCCAGCTGGGTAGAGTGCAAAGCCTGCGGTGTTCTGGAGATCTAAGGGACGAGTGGGAGATCGTGATAGAAGTGTCAGAGAAATGTGATCCAATTCCAGAAGTTTAGGAGATGTAGGATTGAAAGCAGAACTATGGCTATATACATTATTCCTTTGGCAGGAAAATTTCTCAAAAAAAATCATCAAACTTAAATTGCCATTTCACAAAGACTGTAAACCGCATCAAAACACTGCTTCAATGTGTTCTATTCCATACTTAAAGTTTGAACGCTACCTGTAAGTGAAAGTATGCTTTTCAAGGATTTGACAAGGGTTGTTTTAGATCCTGGATTATCTTTAAAAAATGTTTTAGCATTTGAAGTAAAAAAAGTTATAGCGGGAACAACCTGAACGTTTTGATATCTGAATCGTTGAAATAGGTCAGAACATGCAGAATTCGTTAGATGCCGAAAATACAATACACAATAAATTGAACACTGAATCAGCATTCAATTATTATGTTTTGGGAAATATGCCATTTTGTAATGTCCTATAAATGTTGTTTTAATACAATAACCATGTCAGCAGCACATACAGTGTAGTCTTCAAAAGATGAGATAAAAAGATATGAAGAAAAAATGTCCAAGCTTGAAGTTCTTCTTGACCATTCTGTCAGTGTAAACCATCCACCAGTGAACAGCAGTGAAGCAGACTGTGGCAGGCTGCAGGTCAATCTTGTAACAGTTAACTGTGGTAGTCATGCAACATTTAGTTTAATATACGCTATAAACAATATATATCCTTCGGGAGGTATCATTTGAGATAATTATGGTTTTACGTGTTTGTTTCACTGATTGTTTCATATTTCATCTAATGCTTCGCTAACAGATCCTCATAAATACATTGGTTGATAATAGCTGGCACATTAAAATAAAATCAAAAGGTAAATTAAATCTTCTGGTCATTTATTCAGTTCTATTTCCAAAGATCTTTCTTTGTATGAAGTCCATTTAGGTGTTTTCTGCACCTGGTGCATCCTGAAGCTTCCCATTGTGAAGTAGGAAGAGGAAGCATGACCCAACACACAGTCAAACACACACGCTCAATTCACAGTGACTGTGTTTCCATGCATCAATAACCCTTTTAAAAACCAAATATTGGCAATAACACGAATTTGCACGGCCATGTAAACACCAATAACCCCTTTGAATAACCGGAATTTGCTCATATTCAGGTTTTTAAAAACCCGAATATGACCCCTGGGTTACTCCTTTTAAAACCCGAATATTGGGTCATGTAAACGCCAAACAGAATATCCCCATCAAACGGAACAGGAATCTGTTTTCTGCACATGCTCTGTTCACAAGGAATCCTGGTCTTTTGAGTCCAGGAAGTTCTTATAAACACGGAGAAACCAAGACCAGGAGGTCACTTCACTTCATAAATGTAATGAAGGATATGAACATTTCTGCATTTGTAGACGGTAGAAAGTACCGGGATAGAAGATTTACAAGAAGGTGAGGGAAAAGTTGCGCGAAGCAGCATTTGTTTTGGATTTGGATACAGGAAGAAGAAGCGGAAATGACGGGAATTGTGTCATGATGTTCTCCGTGCGTCGCTGGTTTGATCCAGATATCCCGAATGATTAATTACCATGTAAACGGAATATTCCCAATGTTTCAGTAACCGGAATATTAGCAATAACCCGAATTTTGACTGCATGTAACAGTTGTCAATCTAAGCGTTCCTATTATTCCGAAATATTTTTTAATTGTTGTGACTTGTACATTTACCTTGTGTGGAAATAGTACAGGGATAATCTGTTTCTCAATATGTGTTTTTGTAAAACGCCATCTGTTACAGTCAAAGTACCATTGTATGTACCGTTAAAATCAGTAAAATGCGTTCTTAGCCCCTTTTATCAAGGATTTATCCAGGGAAGTAACGGCAGAAAGCTTAACCTGTTAAAGTTTGACATATGAAAGACTTCACAGAAAATACAATAGTTTTTCTTTTTTAACCTGACGTGTTTATCATAAAAGCAAATTAAAAACACCCCAAATTTTGTCTCATCAAAAAAAATTTTTATAGCATTCTGAATGAACTGGCAAACTTATTTTAGCTTCTTTTTTTTTAGGTTTTTTATAGATTTATTTGTTTTGTTCGTGTTTTTTGTATAAAATTATCATTATTACATTTTTATGGGTGGTGCGCAGAGGAGAAAGTTAAAATGAATTGTTGTGTAAAAGAGTGTAGTTTAAAGATATTTTTAATGCAAGAATACCGTTCTTCTAAATTCAATAATGTCCAGATAGAAAGTATTTGAATAGTCTTAAATAGAAAAATATAAAAAAGTAATAGTTGAACATTTTTCCATGTTCAGTATGTTTTTTTTAATGTTCAATTAAACCGTAGGCAGTTTTGATAATGCGTAAGCCTTATCCTCGAGTACACTGGTGTTTAAATACAGAAACACAAAGATTGAACTACATCCCTCCATTCCTGAGTTGAAGACTTGCAACCATATAAAAACAAGAAAAGAAAAATGTGTGTAGGATCAGAATTAATATATAGCTCGTTCTTTTTAGGCTCTCAAATCTGCAGGCTGGAAGGTTTTACTATGACAAAAATTAACTTGGATTCTCTCTTCTAAATGTATGTGTGCTTTTTATGCACTATAGTGTTACCACAGTTGAAGATGAGTTTATGGATAAAAATTGAATGACATGCACATTTATTGAACCAATTTTCAAAAAAATGGTCAGAAATGATCTTGTTTTAAACAAATGCCTTTGACACATTTTGACCTGTGAAAATCACTTTAGTTTGGATGTATGGACTCAGAACCTTGTTTTAAGGAAGATACACATATTTTCTGCTCCAATAACTTAAAATGTGTAATAATTTTGACAAGGGAAGATATATTGTGGCACATATAGTACAATTTCTCCTGGTCATGTCCTTCTAACCTAACTCTTGTGATCACCGTGCAATTTTTTATTGAAGAGTTGTTGTTTTTTTGGCGGGGGGGGTTATATTTAATTTTTTCCAGGACATATTTCCCATTTCATTTCACCATAAGTGGTGTAGATGATCTTCAAGCGAAGCCTCAAACAAGTGTTTCAATACTCACATATGCATTTTTCCTCAGTGCAAACGGCCATGCTTTTAACTTGATCAAATGTAGTTACTATGGCAACTGTGCCTCACTGAACTGCTTTGCCCCTTCATCGCTGCAGAAATTGTGTTAGTAAGGAGTCTCCTCACAGCCACTGGGCAGGAAAAACAATTACAGTAACCACTTTCAATGTGCATTTCAAAAAAGGGAGCATGCCCTTTAACTTTATAAAACCCTGACTTATGACTTACAAAACAGAAACATTCAAGCTTTCGGCCGAGCGAAACCTCAGAACAAAGGCGCGACTTTGAAAGGAAAATGTTTCAATAACATGTCATTGTGAAGGTCAAGATTTTCAAAGTCTTGAAAGATCTGCAGTTGACTTTTTAACACTCTGGGCGTGACTTCAATTAGCCTAAAGCTTTCAAAAAAAACCACATGCCATTCTATTGGTGAATCATTCGATTAAATCATTATTTTAAATAATCACAATAGGGCATCAACAACATAAATGGGACCTCAGATAAAGTTAGTGTGTGTGGTTTGGGACTGTGTGTGTGTTGTCAGTCCGTTCATGCTGTGTCCAGGGGTGACAGCAGAAGCTTTGGTCCTGTCACTGCTCATCGCTGCTTCACATCCACAGCGCTCACAACATGACAGTGTTTCTGTTCCACGCAGAGGGCATTGGGGCATCATTACCATCTGGCTATAAGGCTATTCTGATGTCACAGATAGGCCAGTGAGCACACACACACACACACACACACACACACACACACACACACACACACACACACACACACTGATCATCCAGACTGTTTGCACTTGGGGAGCAACAGTGGGAAGGAGGCGACATGAACGTGAGTCTAGCTGCTGTGACAGTCCGTCCAAATTGAGCGCCAGCACTCTGGTGGCAGTTGGCCCGGTTCCTTCTCACTGCTCCATGACATTCCCTCAGTCAGTTCTCCAATGCACACACACATACACACACACACACACACAGTCACACATCCAGGCTGTATCTTCCAGCGGGCCTCATTGTCTCGCTAGACTATCCACATGAGTCATTAGTTCCCTTGAGTAACAGACACACCAATGTGCCCTTTTTTATTGAGCAAATGGTTAAAATTTCAGTTACTTTGTCCTCTTTCTGCACAACATACAAGGACACATTTTTTTTTACCTCCAATAAACAGTTTATCCCTCTTTTATTCATTCATTAAATGAGCGTTACATGTTATAACAGCCAAGCTTTTTTTGCAGTAGTAAGTGATTTCAACCTTTTTCTGGTTTGAGCTTTTGGAAAAGTTAAAGGATTGTTATAAAAATGCAGAAACTGATAATTTCATATTATTCAAGAGGAGAGCCAAAAGGACATTTTACAGAGTCAAAAAAAAAATCTCAGGATCCATAACCAGCTGCAATCGTACATGCATAGATAAATAACATAGATTTTGTTTGGTAACAAATTTCAGCAGAGCATAACCATTCAGTCAGGAAAAAAGCTGACAAGTATACCTAACAACAGGGAACAGCAGCTATAACTGGCCTCAATGGAAAAGAATAATAAAGCTATTGTCAGCAAACAGGAACATATTAAAACAGAGATAAAGGTTTGCTTTCAGACAGAATTTGAGGTTCAGATCTGATGTGACAAAGATCAACTGATGTACACTACTCACTCTACTTATACTCAAGGAGTATTATGCTCTGGTCCTGTTATGGGGAGGGTATGGGGAGCCAATTCAATCAGTCTATCCTTGTAGAGCGACTCTCTGGGCGGTCCTTACACGATGACAACAAAGTGCTTACATTAAAAGTGTTGATGGCGGCAGATGAGGAATACGGACTGCTTGAATCAGGTTTGGCATCAACAGTTAGAATTTCATCAAAAATTTTTTACAGAAGACAACACTCAAATCAATTCCTTCGTAAGGTAGATGTACGTATATGTTGTTTCACTGACGGGCTACAGCAAAAGTTTAATTTACTCTTCTACGCAACACAACCGCTGAATCGTCTTCATTGCTCTGAATGCATCACTTTGTAGGTGCTCTGATTGGTCATAGCGCTAACCAACTGCGTGCAAAAGAAGTTTGATAAGCAAACGTAAGCACTACCCCTTCAATCAGGAGGTCCTATGGATCGTTTTCCAGACCCTAGAAAGATGTAGATGCTGTAATCCATTAGGTTATTTGTCTGCTCCTCATCCTGTAAATGAATAAATTCCTGTAACTTAATTTAAACCAATCAGCAATCAGTCTCTGGACTGTGAGAACACGAGAGAAAGGCCTCTCTGCGTTAGTTGCATAACCAAAATCCTTTTCTCTTAATTAGGTGTGCTAACCTCAGCTAGTTAGCTATGTTTTGCCATAAAAAAAAGGGTTTGTCTTTCACTATACACAAGTAATTATATATTAAAAATAATGGGTCAAAAGAGGGAGAACATTCATAGAGCAAGCAACTAGTTTTATTATTTTATCCTGCATGTTATGTGGTTATCAGTTCAAAGCAGGATAAAATTGTTTTAAATTGTGTATGAAATGAAGCATTTAACATCCGCCATTTGAAAAGTTTTTTATTTAAATATACTCTGGGACCAAACCAGGCAGAATGATGTAAGGCCACACTTCATAAAATTAATCACAATGCATAACATCTTCTGACAGATTACTGCATTCTGTAAAGAAACTGGTGTTGTACAAGGTTCTAATTTTGCTTAACTAGTAGAAAAATGGATGAATGTACAGCACTCATCCCTGGTGAGTTTCAACTTGTCTTCTGAGAGCCATTGGTCTCAATCTAATTTTCCCCCTCCTGCCATGTTTATTCTCTTTTTTCCTCCCTTATCCCTCACTCTGCCTCCATCCTTTGCAGATTGGTCCAATTAGTTCTTAGCCGCTATGCTACCGGTTTCCTGCAGATGTCTGTGTGCTTAGATGAGTGCATGTTTGTTTGTGTAGCTGTCTCTGTAATTGCCATCCGGATTGTTCTGCATGTCAGTAATGTTATTGTTCACTCTGACTCACAATGCAGGCAATAGGGCTGCAACTAACGACTATTTTAATAGTCGACTAGTCACCGACTATTGAAACAATTAGTCGACTAATCGGATAATTAGTTCTTTTTTTTTATTTAATATGAGGTTGCTTTAATTATGTGACAAATGATAATAAACAACAGAAAGATGGCACTAGAGCCCTGATATAGCAGGACTGTTTTCTTCATTCTGCTCCCACATCCGCAAAACTCTGAGAACTCATGCCCGCACGGCGCACAATAATAGAGATGCATTGATTTAGTGTCTTCTCCCGTCCCGCAAGAGAAATGTCCTGGACAAATCTATCTGATTTAATGTTAACATGATCATTGTGGAGTTTGATGGATAATTGACAGTTCATAGGTCACCTGACTGAAAGTTAGATGCAGATCCGTCATTGTCATCATCACACAAGATTTTTCAGCTTTCGCGCATCAATTATGATTGAGGTTATAGCAACTAGAGTAGCTGTGAGTGGCTCAAATAATACTAATAAATAACATGAAATAAAGAAAGTTAACGAATGAAACAAATTAATTTAACAAATGAAAACAGGCTTAATATATAAGGCGAGTCCGTTTCGTTCAACACTCCGACGGGCTTTCTCTTCAAATGCATTACCGACGTGCTCCTGTGAAAAACAAGGTCGGCTTTGCAAACCTTGCAAGTCATCTTTTTATTCGCCGTATCGAGGCTAAAATGATCTCAAATGTTTGAAGTTTTATTACCTGCAGCTGCTGAGACTATCGTGCATGCGCGACTCTCGGCAGTGACTGTATTGAAGTGAGACGCCTCACTCCGTTGGAAAAACACGTCTGGCGACAATTGAATTAATTGTTGACAATTTTGATTATCGATTTTTGTCGACAACGTCGACGAATCGTTGCAGCCCTAGCTGGCAAGTAGGGCTGTTTAGGTGCATAAAGGTGTGAAGCACTACTCTAGCTTTGGTCAGTTATACCAGTCATGGGTGAGTTAATGCTTCGGTCCACAGAGGCGCTACCAGTAAAGTCAAACACCATGTAAACACCAATACTGTTACATCTACAAACAGTCTCCCTCTGGTGTCTGGACACCCTGAGAGCATTCTCACAGGCTGACTAGCTCAATGGTTAGGAGGGTCAACTGTTAAAAAAGCCAACTTAGTAAATAAAAATGAAAACAACGTTGCTCAGAGTACTCCATATAAAATTCATTCATATTCAAGGCCATCCTGTCTGAGCTGCTAGTGCCTATGCAACATTTCCTTTGATATTGCAAAGACCGGTACACCAGGAGCCCAAGCTGGAAAGTACCAGATACATCATTCCAGTGTTAAAAAGAAATCCTTGTTCAATGAAATTGAGTATGTTGCATTTTATGTATCCAAAACCGAAATATACTCAAAAAAAGGTAGCAAAATCAGGGTACCTTTTTCATATTACAAGTTAAGGAGAACAAAAATACCCTATTTTAGTTTGGCTCTCCTCACCATAGAAATATGGTTACGTTCCAATAGCTTTTCATACTAGAGTTTACTTAAGAACAAGCATCAGGGTCATCATACAATCTCGAGTCTAGAGGAGTCATAACTTTGTTCTAATGTACTTTTTCATTTAATGTTTGCTTAGATTTTGGCATCAAAGTGGCACAATTAGGTCTAGGCAATACACTTTTATAGTTAGGTTTAAGCTCTAAAGCCATTTGGATTGATTTGTAAAACAAAGCTACTTGGTTTGGTTTATGTAATGATTATGGTTGGGTTTAATATACTTAACTTCAAACTGTTAAAAGAGCTGAAAAATAAATATGGCATTAGAAAATCCAACTTTCTAAGAAATTAATGTTTGACTAGGTCCTCTGAAATTAAAAAAGAAATGAAAGGCATTTATTAATTTAACTATATTGACTCATCTGTTCAATACTGACCTCCCTTCCATTTCATTGTCATTCTCCATTCCTCATGGGCTTTTTTGTCGCATTTTATTCATTTTCAATTTCTGTGATCATTAATTTTGTTTTAGTTTGATTTAAATGGCATTTTCTCAGCCATTTTCTCACCTGTAACAGCAGCAACCCATGTATCATTCACACTAAGTTGGATGAAGTGTGTGTCCACTAGGGATGCTGCCATCCAACTTTTTCACTTGCGATCCGATACCGCAGCATATATTTAATCCGCGGATCGGATCGCAGCATTCGTAGTGTCCACTTTGGCTGTGTGTGGATTGCGTGTAATGGAACCGAATCATATCATCTTGATGTGAACAGAAGTAAAACCCTTTGACGAGCTAAATACGTCAGTAAAATTTCACATTAAAGGACCTGAATTGGACAAACCCTTCTTTTGTCATACACAGACTTTCTAAACAGTGGTTTTGGAGCTCAATGTTTGGAGCTCCAGTAGCTGGCATCTTGGAAAATCTGATTCTGTACTGCTCCCAGTTAATCAAAAGTGGGGAAATAGGAATGAACAATCCTAGCAGTTGGTTTGTACACAACTCATTTACTACAAGCTTAGCTAGGTTTAGCACATGCTAATCTGTGACGCTAACTAAAATTACAAAACTTTGTGATCACATCAGTCTCTCATCCTTGTTTTAGATGTCTTTATCAAAAAAAAATCTGAATAGAGGTCTGTCAGGGCAGAAACAAGGACTACTGGCTCTGGGCTCTGCCAAAGACGCAATTGTGATGATCTATTTTGACAATTAAAACAATAAACGATATTTTCTTTAAAACAAGAATGATATGCTTTGTCAAAAGCCAAGTAGTTTACTGAAAACCATTTGACATAGTAGATGTTGACTTAATTTATCACTCCTTGTAATTTATAGTATGTTTTTTGTTTTGTTTTTGTCTTTGCTTCTTGTCTAGATACCTCTGTTACTTGTCCAATATATCCATTCTTTTTCAATGTTTGAATCCAAATTACTAGTTTTGTTTTGTATAAAACCTCCTCAGTTGAGGTTCATAAAAGGGTAGGCATAATAAGCCTTGGCTTCAGCCTATACGTTTTCGTTGCCATTTAAAATATTGGACTATTTTTATGTTGTATTATGTTGTATCCAAATGGACCGAAATAAAACTCAAAATCAATAGATTGCAATGCCCCTGTCTGTGATAGGCATGAGGTTGAACCCCAGTATAGCACAGATCGAGGCCAGTGGAACAGTTCAATTTATTAGCCAAAAATCAGTCCTTCTACGCAGAAAACTTCAGGTAGGAAATCCAAGCAACCAAGAATCAGACAAATGACAAGTAGGCAGAGTAGTCAGGAACCAACAAGACAATCCCGAGAAAACCTGCTAGAAGGGTTTGCATGGAGCTAAGAAAATCAGGCAAAGACTGAGTGGAAGGAGTGTGTATATCTGGTGAGGGGGCACAGGTGAAACTGGTTGCACTGATGAGGTGGGAGTGGCAGGTAGGAGTCAGGGGAGGAATCATGACAGTCACTTAAAAAAAATCTATTTTCTGTGCCTGTTTTATTCTGTAATTCCACATTTCATTATGCATAATTAGTTTGACTTGCATATGTGTATATACCGTATTTCGCGGACCATTAGGCGCACCACATTATAAGGTGCAATATCAATGAACGTGTCAAATATATCAAATGTCAAATGTACATTCCTTTATCATTTTGTTCTTTTCAATTGGGCTTTTATTTTGAAATGACAGAACTAACGTCAGTTCCTGCTTAACTACATAACATTTAGGCAAGAAAACTGTGGCGAAGAAACGTTAGTGGAACATAATTAAGCTGCTTCAAAGTATACTAAAGGTTGCTAAATGTGACACATTAGTACCAATAGCTGGAAGAATTTCAAACATGTTCTTTCTGGTAGAAATAATTTTAATTCTTAAGAACTTCAAGTTATCACTGGTGACAGTTAAAGGAATACACAGATCAAAAGGACTACAAATCCTGGGCAGCCTGGCTACAGCGCTGAACAGAAACCAAGGGTTATTCGTATTTTCTTCTATTATGGTGCTTTTACACTAGTACCTACTCAGCCCGACTTGACTCACCTCACCTTGCCCTCGTTTCTTTTCAACACCCAGATCAGAAGTAGGAGGTTGGAGTGAAGCTGCTGTGATGTATTTGATTGTGTATCTAAACAAAGAAGACAACAACACTAAAGATGTAGAACCTGGAGGAGATGATAGATGTGCTGCTGGATCTGTGGCTGAGAGTGACAGAAGCTTCAAGCGGCGACGCTTTTTTTAGTTTGTCTCTGTGCTGCTGAAAAGTCAGCTGGAGCCGTGAGCAGCTATGAAGAGACAGAGATCCTGGTAGATCTGGTCGTTCCTTATCACCGTCTAGATCCCTTTTTAATTCTCTCCTCAGCACCAGGTTTATGAACATCTGACCCTCAGAGTTGGATCATCAAACAGACTTTTGCTGCCATTGCCTGTTGAATAAAATGAACAAGAATCCGTCAGAGTCTCTTTCTCTGATTTCCTCCTCCTGACTCAGACGTCTGACTCCAACCCCCCGACCAATCGGTGGCCTGTAGTGTGATGATGTCAGATACAGCCGACTCAGCAGCTTAGAACCTCGGCAGAATAGATACAGAAAAGTATCTACTCGGCACGTTAGACCCCTGGTGGAAAAGAACCAAACCGAGGAGAGTCAAGTCGAGTCGAGCTGAGTAGGTACTAGTGGAAAAGCGCCAATAGTGATGAATGAAAAGCAGCTCTGGTTTTGTGAGTGGCTTTCTTATCTGACTATCTGTCTACAAACTAAACAAACTTTCCAGCTTTCTTGAAGTCTGCTTTAAAACCCTCAGTTATGAATTAAACCAAGGAGAGGCTTTTAAACAGCTTCCATGTTCCGTTCTTTAGAACGATTTAAGCTATGGGGATTGAAAAACATGTTCTCCAGTCTGCAGTGTAAAAAAAAGCTTTTCACTGTGATGAGCATTTTTGAAAAGCTGGGAGTGGAATCTTCTTTAGTGTGGTTTCAAGGACTGAACTAGAGAAAAAAGATTAATTTTACAGCACATCTATGGTCTGTATACATGGTCACAGCACATTACATGTTTTATGTGCTTGAAGGTTTACTGTCAGTCTCTCGTCTCTTTCCTCTCCCCCATTGTTATTTCTCTGTTCTCTGAGCCTCTTTCATCAAGGCCCTCAGGTCAAAGGAGCAGCAGCTGTTTGAGGCTGTTTAGCAGCCTGGGGCTTTGACCTCTGATCTCCACGTTGCAGTACTGTGTCATCCATTCATACTCAATTTAACAATATGAATGAAAGCAGAGAAGGATGTGCAAGCCAAATCAATGAGCAAACATGCCTGGAATTTAGCAGCCTTGCTGCATCTTCATACAGAGAAGGAGGATGACCTTTTTTAGTCCCATAACAATTCCATGTTGAGCGATGATGTGCTTGCTGTCAATAAATGTCATTCTGTGTGGGTTTTTTCTCCTTTTTTGAAGTCATGTGCCTGACAGAGGGCAAGCTTCAAGAGATGATAAGGAACTGAAGAACTGAAGTGAAGATGGTCATTTTCAAAGATGATGTGGAATTACTTTTAATTACCATTTTGCTGTAAACACATGTTCCTTTCTCATTCCAAACTATTTTTTCCAGCCATTTTGGTCCCTAATAACACACTTACACTTTTTACCATAAATTAAAAGACATAGGATCGTCTTCATTCTGTGACATTCATTTAAATTTATAGATAATTCTTGTTGAAACATATGGTATTACATCTGTCCATGTCTTTTTAAATAAATGTGCAACTACTCTGTTTGATTGTGGTTTTAGCCTCAGTGAAATCAAATATTCTGGGCACTTTGAGCATGCTTTGTGGAAAATGCCCCACGTTTGGATTGGTTAAGTTTCATATTCTTACAGTAATTACGTGTAACATAAGAATTGGCTGATATAAGGTTTCTATTGTGTTGATTCCATCCATCCATTTTCTATACCCTCTTTATCCTTTGCAGGGTCACGGGGTGTGTTGCATCCTTTATAAGATCATTTATTTCCTATAATTTAATATCAGCACTTGATGCTACACTGTTTGCCTGTGAAAAGTAATATGATTTACAATTTAATACACCTATAGGTTAAACAAATATAAGAAATTAAAGAAGATGAATTACATTTGTCAAAAATAACAACAGGCTTACATTATGAAACCCAATAATTAAAACTCAAACAGAACTTAAATATATTTATAATTGTGTATTATTTGAAATAATACACTTTTAAACAATTTCAATCTGATTATTTCAGCTGAAACTTTGGTTATGTTAAAAAGTGCTGGAAGCACATTTATTATCTTGATTTAAAGTTAAAAAAAAATTGAATATTTTGGGGGAGGAAAAGATAAAAGACAGCATTTTTGTTCCTACCCCCACATCATAAAGATAGTATTTGGCTGATATTATTAGACCCTCCCCCTGACCATCCAGGGTCCAGGCCAGGATGCAGAGATCCAGTCTTACACGCCTCTCCGCTACATTTTGAGGACTACCGCCTGCCAATAAAAATATAGGAATAAATTATTTTATTGCCGATTCTAACAAGGTGCCTAGCAAAACAGAATTGTTATCGATCCCTAGCTCTCTGAAAGTCCACCAAGTGTGACGTGATAGAGGTGTTAATCAAAAATACCTTGTAAAAATAAACACTGTTTGACATTTAGTGTCAATTAAAGACCCACGACTTAATATAAGATCTTTAGGCTCCAAGTCTCTATAAGTAAACGATCTAATTACAGAGACCAGGAGCGATATTTTATGTTTATCAAAAACATGGCTACAGGAAGAAGAGTATGTTAGTTTAAATGAATCAACGCCGTCTGGTTATTTTAATTATCATATTCCCCCGAAGCACGGGCCGAGGCGGAGGAGTAGCAGTGATCTATAACTCCATTCTTCAAATAAAATATAAACCAAAAACTAATTGAATACCTTTAAAAGCTTCATGCTTAGTATAAAACTTCTGAACTGTAAATAAGAAAAGCCAGTTTTGTTAATGGTAGTGTACATGGCCCCCTGAGTTTTCACATTTTCTATCTGTTTTATTGCTCAGTATAGACAAAGTCACCATAGTGTGTGACTTTAACATTCATAATTCATCATTCGTAAGTAGTAAGTAAAGTAAAGGATGCCGTCAGACTGAAGAAGGAGTCCTACCGTGCTATGCTAGCCTGTGGGACTCCTGATGCAGTAGATAGGTACCGGCAGGCCAATCGAGCCGCAGCTCGGGCGGTCCTGGAGGCAAACCCGGGTCTGGGAGGAGTTCGGGGAGGCCATGGAGGAGGACTTTCGGTCGGCCTCGAGGAAATTCTGGCGGACCGTTCGGCGCCTCAGAAGGGGGAAGCAGTACTCTGCCGGCACCGTTTATGGTGCTGGTGGGGAGCTGTTGACCTCGACTGGGGGCATCATCGGACGGGGGAAGGAATACTTCGAGGATCTCCTCAACCCGACTGACATGCCTTCCACTGAGGAAGCAGAGAGTGGGGACTCGTGGGGTTCGTAAGCTCCTCAGTGGCACCGGGGGTGGATGAGATTCACCCTGAGTACCTCAGGTCTCTGGATGTCGTAGGGCTGTCTTGGTTGACACGCCTCTGCGACATTGCATGGAGGAAGGGGACAGTACCGCTGGAGTGGCAAACCGGGGTGGTGGTCCCTCTGTTTAAAAAGGGGGACCGGAGAGTGTGTTCCAACTACAGGGGAATCACACTTCTCAGCCTCCCCGGGAAAGTCTACTCCAGGGTACTGGAGAGGAGAATACGGCCGATAGTTGAACCTCGGATTCAGGAGGAACAATGTGGTGTTGTGCAACAGGAGATTTAGCTGATCAGTTATCGAAGGTTATTAATAATTTTATTCAAGAATTATTAATAATTAATAAAGTCGACTATTTATCAAATTGAATGATCAAAATGATAAAAAATCCTCGGGCACCACCCTGTTCCTTAAGCAGGGAAATGATAACTTTTCACAGCAGAAAATCAGTCTCAGAAAGGTTTATGCCTATATAATTGAAGGGTGAGATTCGAGCGCTGACTCTGTCAAAACAATCAATTGTGACCAAAATTGCATGAAACAACAAAAACCACTCATTAAAAATCAACCAGAATTTATTTACATACAGGTGGCAAAAGATGGTAAATGCAACACCCAAATAAATCCTGATGCACACTACGATAAACAAAAACAATTAATTAACAAGAAAAACAACAATCAATAAAAATAGGAACTTGAATGCATGGAATGAAAAAGAAATCAAGCGATAACAAACATGATATCAACGACCATCTACGGTTTAAAACGTGGCTGCAGTGTTTAAAGATGCCGGGGCTCCTGTGGTATTTAAAGATGGCGGAACCCTCTTCAAGCCACGTGCACTCAGACCGGATGGTGATCCCAGTGTTTTAAACCGTGATCAACTGGCGAAACGGCGCCACCAAATGAACAAATAACCGTAATATGCACACAGTAATTTAATTAAGGCAAGGCAAGGCAAGGCAAATTTATTTATATAGCACAATTCAACACAAGGTAATTCAAAGTGCTTTACATTGACATTAAAAGCGGCAAGACATAATAACAAATGGGTAAGAATAAGAAAAGAAGTAAAATAATAAAAAGCACAAGCTGTTAAAAAAATAAGGGCAGTAGAGTAGAGTACAGCAGGTTTAATTTACGAGTACACTTCAGTAAACAGTAATGTTTTTAACCCTGATTTAAAGGAGCTGACAGTTGGAGCAGACCTCAGGTCTACAGGAAGTTTGTTCCACCGGTGAGGAGCAGAATAACTGAACGCTGCCCAAGGGCGAAACTTTAGTTTCAGAGGTGGGGGGGACACAACATTTGTGCGTGTAGCTGTAGCGTGGATGTGCAGTGTGGCTTTGTAAGACTATGGGCCAAATCCACAAAAGGATTGCGCGGCTTTTGCGGCCGCTAAACCGGTGAAAATGAGACAAAAAGAGAGCGTCTAATTCACAAAGCACCCGCAAAAGGCGAATTGCTCCACAAACTGCGCTGCCAAGCAAATAGTGGCAGTCTGCGCCGGTGCCATTTGCATGCATGCAAATTAGGTAATATTCATACATTCGACGCAAAATTGCCCCCTTTCTATGCAAATAAGCCTCATTGCAAAAAGCGCCTAATTCACAAAGGCCAGGGCTATTTGCCACACGCAAAAATAGTGGAGCAAATACCGTCTTTCAGTAGCGTGTGTTAACTGCGCGCAAACTCCTCACTCCCCGTCTGTCTCTGTTTCTCTCTCTCTCTTCAATGCCATTCAAGCCTGTGTGATACTGAATGATATTAAGGGTGAAATCTACATTCAGACATGACTGTAGACAATCAGATCAAGTGGGGTTGTGGACTTATCGGATTTAAAAATAAAAGTAACAGGACGGAGTTCAGGATTCATCCATACATAAGGGGCTGCTTTATTACAAACAATTCCACCATATAAACATATACATCTAGAATGTGTGTGTTTAACAGCTGACCTGTAGGTGTGTGTAGCAAAACAAAGAACATGAATTACCATTAGATCCTGATCTGATCCCGATCCATGAAGTTACTGGTGCTGTGCCTTGTGCGTAAATGCGCACAGCCTCTTAACATTTGACATTTCATTAGCTTATGTCATACAGACACTGAGGTCTTTTGATGTGTGTGTGGAGATGATGGCTATGTTCTACCACACGATGGTGGCCAGTGCACTCTTTTTTGCTGCTTTGTGTTGGGGGGGCAGCCTTGCAATCAAAAACACCAGGCGACTGGACAAACTGGTCATAAAAGCGGGCTCAGTGTTGGGCAGGAGTCTGGACCCGCTAAGATCTGTGGTGGAGAGGGGCACACTGAACAAACTGAATGCTATAATGGACAATAGCAGACACCCTCTCCACAGCCTCCAGGAGCCACAGAGGAGCAGGAGCAGGAGCAGCTGCAGCAGTCGGCTCCGCAGCCTCCGCTCACTGCGCTGCAGAACGGAGCGGTTCAGGAGATCCTTGCGTCCCCGCAGCAATAAGACGTTGTCCTGAACTCAGTTTCACACACTCACCTCTGCCACAACTGGACTATATTTTAGTTTGCACTTTACATGATATTTGTTTAAAAACCTTATATGTTTATTTTAATATTATGAATGTGCTTTTATTGTCTGAATGGAAGTGTGGTTGATTTTAATGTTTATGTTTTGATGAGCTGCTAGACGGTTGAATTTCCCTTTGGGGATGATTAAGGTTCTATCTATCTATCTATCTATCTATCTATCTATCTATCTATCTATCTATCTATCTATCTATCTATCTATCTATCTATCTATCTATCTATCTATCTATCTATCTATCTGCATGCGAAATACTAGAAGTACAAATACGTGAAAGTTGAGTCTATTGTGCTCTCTGCAGTTTTCATTATGGACCAATCTGTGTGCTGAAATACGGAGAAACTGGAAACAGCTCCGCTCACTCAGACAAGTGCAAATTGCACTCAGCCGCAAAACTTTATGGGCGTGTTTGCGCTGGTATATCATTAGAGCAAAATCTTTTGTGAATAGGACCTTAAAGCGGGGCAAATTGCGGGCGCTAATGCAGCGCAATTCACAGCGCTATTTGCGGGCGCAATCTGTTCTTTGTGGATTTACCCCTATGTGTGTGTGAATGCGAACAATCAAACAATTTGAATATGCATTTACTTTTTTAGACACTTTTTAACTTTTTTTTTTGCCCGTTTTGGGAAAATGCTGGATCTGCATTCTTGGCCAGGCTTGATTTTTCATTTTCAAAACCTTGGGCTCAGAAAAAACATAGGATTCCATTGACTCATAATGGAGCCAAGGAAATTCACAGTACCACTTCTCTTGAAATCTTAAGGTTTTGTTGCTGAGATGCTGTTCTACAATCACTTTTGGGCTAACATGGTTGGGTTCCTGCCTGCACTTCTTCACTTGCGCCTGTCTCCACATATTTCTCCTATGAAATATGAAAATAGATCATGTTCATTCCTTCCTTTCCTTATAAACAAAGGGCCGTCAGTACCTTCACAAAGTGTGTCTTGATGATTCGCAATTACAGGCTGGGCCTACCGTTAGTTTTTAAACTGTAAAAAGTGGGGGGGACAAAAACATGATTTTGAAAAGTGGGGGGGACATGTCCCCCCTGTCCCCAGTGGAAATTGCGCCCATGACGCTGCCTCACCTTGCTTGGTTCTGGTTCTTGGGACACACAACAAACCAGATCCAGAAGACCTAAGGGGTCTGGGAGCTTCATAGGGTGTCCCGGTCCCTGGTGTGGGAGAGTGCTCGAAGGAAAGAAAGGAGTTAGCAGGCAGAGAGTGAGAGTCGAGAGCGCCGCGCTCTGGTATCCGATCTTACGCCCGGCCCGGCTAGTGCGGGCCTCAACGGCTCCTTGAACCCCCCCCCACAGCTCTGAAAAAGCTGCTGGACAGCAAACCGCGTCCGTCCTGGCTCGCTGGCTGAAGAGAAGAGAAGATAGAGCGTTTTTTGGGGGCTCCTGGTATTTCAAGGTTTTGGAGGAGGTTCTACTATAAGTCCAGTCCGCCCCTCAGGGGATCACAGACTCCCTGCTGGGTTCAGGGGAATTTTCCACTGTGTCTCATCCCCCCAGGTGTCGTAAACTGTAGGGGGTTCCTCTGGTAACTTTCCGTTCCCCCCCCCCTTTGTTCTCCAGACCACGCTGGAGGTGTCATAAACTGACCATTGAGGCAGGGATCATGAAACCTTAGCTAGGCTTCGGCCCCTTTACTGGTCAAAGAGCCTGAAAATGTTCATATACATTTACAGTATAAGTTCAGAGTTCACATGAGCACTAGATGTGGTCCAACAGTGGTTTTCGTCCCGGTCGTGGAACACTGCACCAGCTCTACACCCTCCGCAGGGTGCTCGAGGGTTCATGGGAATTTGCCCAACCAGTCTACATGTGTTTTGTGGATCTAGAGAAGGCATTTGACTGTGTCCCTCGTGCCATTCTGTGGGGGGTCAGTGAGTATGGAGTCCAGGGCCCTCTATTAAGGGCTGTCCGCTGTCCTCTATATGATCGGAGCAGGAGTTTGGTTCGCATTGTCGGCAGTAGGTCAGACCTGTTCCCGGTGCATGTTGGACTCCGGCAGGGCTGCCCTTTGTCACCGGTCCTGTTCATTATTTTTAAGGACAGGATTTCTAGGCGCAGCCAGGGCCCGGAGGGGATCCGGTTTGGGAACCTCAGGATTTCATCTCTGCTTTTTGCGGATGATGTTGTCCTGTTGGCTTCATCGGACCGGGACCTTCAGCATGTGCTGGGGCAGTTTGAAGCCGAGTGCGACGCGGCAGGGATGAGAATCAGCACTTCCAAAACCGAGGCCATGGTTCTCCACCGGGAAAGGGTGGAGAAGTCCTGCCTCAGGTGGAGGAGTTCAAGTATCTCGGGGTCTTGTTCACGAGTGAGGGAACGATGTAGTGTGAGTTTGACAGACGGATCGGTGCAGCGTCCGCAGTTATGCGGTCGATGTACCGGACCGCCGTGGTGACGAAAGAGCTGAGTCGAAAGGCGAAACTCTCGATTTATCGGTCAATCTACGCACCCTCACACTCACCTATGGTCATGAACTTTGGGTAGTGACTGAAAGGACAAGATCGAGGATACAAGTGGCAAAATCATCCATTGGTCTGTTAGAAACTATCCCAACTCAACTACTCAAAAATGTTTTCTTTATTATTGGTAGGACAATATTGGATCAGATCAACTTATCCCTGAAATCAGGATATGTGCCACAGGTTTTTAAAGTCACGATAATTAAACTTTTACTCAAAAAACCCTCTTTTGAGCAAGACATTTTAGCGAATGATAGCCCAATTTCCAACCTTTTATTTACTTCTAAAATTCTGGAAAAGGTAGCTGTAAGCCACTTATGTGACCACCTGTATGGAAAGGATCTATTTCAAGTTTTTTCCGTCAGGGTTAGGCATACATCATAGCACAGAAACAGCACTGGTTAGAGTCATTCAGTACTTTACATGCACTAACAGAAAGTCAAATTGTTGCCTTAATCCGATACATATCTAATTTAAAAAAAAACATGTATAAACCTTAGCTGGGCTGTAGTCGAACTGAACTGAAGCTCCTGAGATGGAGCTTTTGGTGCCAGGTAATGCGTCCTAACTCTAGTTATTCAGGCATGTATACGCAACCAAATGCCTAGTCGAGCTAGTGACTGCCCTGGGACTCCCCCTTCCGGAAGTGACGACGCCGCGAAAAGCCAGAATATCAGTAGGAGACAGTAGGAGAAGAAGACAAACAATTAAGAAGGAATAGGAAGAACGCCAACACCAAAGTGCGTGTGTCGCCACCTAGCATCACAGAGTTGAACGCACCTCACTCAATAATCGATTGTCTTCTTGCGCATGTATACGTGGATTTCGCTGAATCTCCAGTTTAATCCTTAGCTATTGATTAGGCATTGTGACACCGTGGCTGACGTGAAACTCCAGCTTCCTACCCCCTGCAGGGCCGAAACCTTGGAACTGGCTTCAACAAAGACTTAAAACCACGGGAATGCAATGTGACGAAGTCCCTGACTGACTGATATGTTAATACCAACTCATTTGGCCACAGACTTGAATCACGAGAATACCCTATGGGGTAATTTACAATTTAGTGACAGTCATGCCAAATGCCAGATAACGGCATTTGGCCACAGATCACATCTGACTGTAAATTGCTTTTTGTCTTTCACTTGGCTTGCCTTTTGTACTTTGAACTTACTGTATAAAAAGTCATGATTGCAACCACTCTGGGTCAGCACACCAACCCAGACACGCTCTGCGTAGGTCTGCTCACCGCCGGCTTACTGAATAAAACTCACTACACCACAGCAGACTTCTGAACTGGATTTTATATTATTCTTCGACAATTTGGTGCTGTGCCCGGATGACAATAGACCTTTGATGGAAACTCCTTTTTCCAGACCAACGACACACCAGTGACTTCTATCCAAATTATTCAGAGGTAAGGGGTCCGTTTACAAAATCCCAAATTATTGTTGCTGGGTTGTTGTCGAAAGTCTGTGAATTGGAGTGCCAGAGAATGGTTGACGTCATCCTGAAATTTTAGGTAAGTTTGCTGTGTGTGGTTGTGAGCAGGGGTTATTGAGAAGGTTACTTTGTAGAGATGTTTAGGAATGCTTGCAGTTTCATAACACTTGAATTTGATTGTGTTATGTGATATGTGTTAGAATGTTTCGCTTCTCCTGCCTTAGAATTTGACTTGCTCTTCTAAAAAGGTTTAATATCTTGGGTAACATTAAAGAGAGAATGGCCAGAGTGCCATGGTTGGTCTGGGTACCAAGAGAATAGTCCAGTGGGACTTATAGCATATGCAGGACTTGAGGTCCATAAGAAGTGTTTGGAACACTGAGAAATTTGTGGGAAATAGACATATATGTAGAGGAACTGGTTTTAATAAGTGGGGATGATTTGCTCTCCCAAATACTTGGAGATATATTTCATTTTAGTAAGGATCTGACACGCTCTCCTTACATCAACAGGAATGATTTATATCCTCTGAAGTAGACTGATGATCGGAGGAATTAGCAAGTGATTTGTAGGTAAAAGTAAGTGTAATTGAAGGTTTTTTGGAAGGGATCTTACAGAAAAACTTTTGAATAAAACAGGACGGAGGCTTGGGTGGCCTGTAGACTGTGATACATTAAACAGGTGGATTGGTAAAAACAAAAGAATGATACTCAAATGAAGAATAATTGTTTAAAGAAATTGCCTTAGTTACAATTGAGCTTTGTGTAATTGATGCAGTTCCACCGCCTTTTTTGCCTCCCATGAGAGAAAATAACAAATTTTAATTTGGGGGGGAAGCCTCAGTGAAAATAGCTGGTGTGTCAACATCAAGCCAGGTTTCAGTTAAAAAGAGGCCATCGATATAGCTGTCTAAAATCAGATCATTCATGATAAAAGACACATTTAACAAAGATACAACATTTAAAAGGGTTAAAAGTTGAAGAAAAGTTTTGTTGTGGGATCATGTTTCTCAAAGGTATTTGATGTATGGGCCGGAGACATCTAGAGATAGTGACTGGATTTGACTGGAATTGTTTGTAATGGCTAATGGTGATGTTAACTGGTATAAAGTATACTGCAGATGAGGCTATAACCAGGGGGGGATGTGCTGCAGGTGTTATATCGTCAATCTGTGAATAGTTTATTGGAGTGAAGAGTCAGATTAATGTTCATAGATAGTAATTTGGATCCTGTATGATTTGGATGTATGCCGTCATGTTTGAAGAGGTATGGTCTATTGTAAAAGGTTTTGAAGTTATCAACATATGGAATGTTGTTGAAATTGCAGTGTCCTTTTAGCCAGACGTGAAGCTGTTGTAGGTGGCTGAAATTGACGTCCCCAAACCGAGGGGACGGAAGTGGAGATAATGCATTGTTTCCTTAACTGTTTAATACTGTGGATGAGGGTGATAAAGTCTTGCTTGAGGGTCTCTGATTGCTGCAATTTCAGGTTGTTTGTGGCTGCTTGGACTACTATTGTGGTGACAGAGGGGTTGTCTTCTAAAGCTCATGGGTGGAGTTGGTGATGTCATTGACGAGCGCACCTGGGTAACAGAAAGTGCGGCACCTGGTTATGCATACATGTCTGACCATGGATGTTCCAACGAAGAATGTGTCTGGGCCATGTCCGAGGGAGCCAGACCGGGTGGAGCATGTCGGGTCCTCGGTCCAGGGGCGACACGAAGCGAGGCGGTAGACCTCACAACAGAGAAGCCAGCAGCAGTGACTGTAGGCGTAAACACCCACGCTCCTGGCCCGAACTGTGACGAGTCCAGGTGTTTCCACTCACCAGCGTTGTGCAAGTTCCTACTTCTCATTAACTAGTTCAACGTTCAGTTCACATAGTTTAAAAATGAACAGTTCATGTTCATAGTTCACCATTTTCATTTTGAACTAGTTCAAATTCAGTTCATTTCAATATTTTTAGGTGATAAGTACGAATGAAACACCCCCTATCCTAAAACTGTTCACTGTATACAATCATGTATTGTCCTAGTGGCTTTTCAACTTTATTCAGAGGCTGTAAATCTCCAACAATGTAGTCCATTATCAGTGTGTCTACCTGTTGCAGGTAAATCCTCCCCCTGAAGGAGCAGCAGTGGGACTGGGGTCGTTTGGGGCTGTTGGGTCTTCTTGGTCTTTCCTGATGACTTGTTTTGATTGTCAAGGACTTGCAGATATTTTCTCCCACTGGACAGATGCTTTAACTCCACATAACGTTTCAAAGTTGACGAGGCAGATGTTCTGACTTGTTTTCTCAGCGCAGGTGGACATCATTTGCACAAAAGGTTAGATTTTTACGGTTGGACTCTTTGGGAGACGATGTGTAAAATTCCCGCAGATAATGATAAGTGCATCATCATCTGACGTCTCGCTGACGCTGCGTCTGCAATGTCTCTCTCTTCACTGGTCATGTAAAGACACCGAGCTCGGGCCGCCGTTGCCATGGAGCTGGTGCCCGTTGTTATGCTAGCGTGCACTGCATTGTGGGTAATGTAGTGTGAAGTCGTCGTCTCGTCAAGTATTTTAATTGCGCGCGCCGCTCGCTGGTGAAATGTATTCAGTAGTAATTGGACAGTGAAGCTGAAACTCACATAATCTGAACAGTTCAAATTCCAGTTCGTGATCTGCAGAATGAACAAGTTCATGTTCAAGTTATTTATTTGCAAATATGTTGCGTTCAGTTCAACGTTCTCACAGAAATTAACGTGTTCAATGAACGCGTTCATTTGAACGTGTTCATGCACAACACTGCCACTCACTGCGTTTCTGAGGAGCTGCCAACGCTTTGGTGAGGATGATTGGGATCGTCTAGCCTTTTTTCTTGGCGCGAGCGCGAGGAGAAGCAGTCCCGGAAAACTGCTCCGCTCCAAGCCCTCAGTCCCAGCAGCTACAGGTCCACAGCTGGCTGTCGGAGGGGCCGGGATCCTGAAGGATGTGAGCGACTGCAAAGGCTCAAAGCGGTTGAACAGGATGAGGTCATCACAGTCCGAGGCTTTCTTCCTACGGCAGACCACCTCAGTCCAAAGTTCATGCCTTGGTGCTGAGCTTGAGGAAGCCAATGTCCCGAAAAGCTGCCTTCAGTGAAGCCATTTGCATGGACTGCTCAATGCCAACATCCAAAAGTGAATTAAGCAGTTCAGTCTTGGATTTTAGTTCGTTCTACAGTATCTGGAGGATTGACAATGTCCTTATTAGTGGGGCAGCCAAGATCTGCTCAGAACCACTGTTGGCAGCCATCTTGAATCAGCTACAAACTGAGGATGTAGTTTATGTCTGGCAGCCTTTCACTTCTTATTAATGGCTACATTTTCATCCATTATTGATTAATTTTCAATTGCATACCGGCCGTGAGAAATGAATAATAAGCCAGTGAAAAGGAAAACCAAGGACGTCTTCAGATTTTACATAAACCTTGAATCCTCCAGGTTCAATACATAAACAAGTAAGAATTTTGGAAATGTTGAAAGGTTGAACTGATGCTTTTCTTAATTCCAAATCAGTTGTTTTTTAAGGTTTTCTTTTCTGCCAGGGCCCTTTCACTCAGACGATTTGTGTCTGAAAGACTCGTAATGATTCTGTAAGAAAATCCACTCAATGAAAATAGTGAGAAATTTAATGTGCCAACAGATAGTCTCAAATTGAATTTTGAAAATATGGGACATTGATTCTAAAGCATTGGAACAAGTAATAGTAACACAGTATCAA
This sequence comes from Cololabis saira, assembly GCF_033807715.1. Classification (NCBI taxonomy): domain Eukaryota; kingdom Metazoa; phylum Chordata; class Actinopteri; order Beloniformes; family Belonidae; genus Cololabis; species Cololabis saira. The sequence continues at coordinate 3,928,607 of NC_084592.1, read as the reverse complement.
CGAATATATAATAATATGTATCTCAGCTGGAGATGTCTGTGAGTTTGCGAGTGAGTGAGTGTGTGTGTGTGTGTGTGTGTGTGTGTGTGTGTGTGTGTGTGTGTGTGTGTGTGTGTATGTGTGTGTGTGTGTGTGTGTGTGTGTGTGTGTGTGTGTGTGTGTGTGTGTGAGATGAGAGAGAGAGAGGGTGGATGGGTGGATGGTTACTGGTGCTGATTATGTGACAGAAGAAAAACACAGATGGGCAAAATCTCCAGAGTCTTTCAAATGAACAGGCATCAAGCAGCAGGAAAACAAAAAAATAACAGTAATACTTTAACTTCTAAACAATAATCATGTGGCCATAGGAGTCATGTTTCAGGAGTATTGCCACCAGTAATCACCTCTGAACCCTCTGGAAAGTGCTGTTGTTGAATCTGACAAAACAAAAAAGGACTTTTTTTTTTATATGAATCTGTTTTTTTCTATTTATCCTCATATAGGCTCAGTCAGAGCAGCTGTTTCAGGTCAGGCAAAAAATACAGTAAAATGTAACATTTCCACTTCAGCATTCTCTGAAAAACCAGTCAGCATTTACAGTCCATGGGGCTGTAAATGCAGGAGTGTTCCTATCCAAAATACACCGCCCCATTGCCAATTTAACCAAACGCTGGAACTTCTCAAATGATGGAGCCTAAATCTGACTCTGAAATTTGAACTTTGATATCAGTAACAAGCAGACCACTAAAGATTATCCCAGGAGGTTTCCATGGTAATTATTATACTCATTGGCTTCATAAAGTTGGATTTAGTTTTTTGATTCAAATGCAATATGCAAATTGTTTCTATGCTGGAATTGAAATTTTAAATGTGACAAATGCAGTTACATTTCACCTAATGTTGAAAACCTATCCTGTCAGAAAATACATAAGGTTAGCTTAACTTAGTATTTTTTACATCATCACTTACCTATTACGACCTGATATCAGCATGTTATAAAAATAGAAGAAACCATTTGAAACACCATTTGGCTCACAAGTATGGCTGTTATACTATATACTTTATATTATATTGGATACAAAAACAACAACAAAATCCTTTTTTAAAACAGTGGATGGTAGGTTGATATTGAAACAAAAGAATCCTCCTTAGACTCCTGCTAAAATTTTTAAGGACAGTGTTGCAATGTTATCGCACATCCTTATATAGCGTCTGTAGCTTTTCTTCCTCGCCATCGGCTGTAGCATCAGACAGAAAGAGAAGAAAATGAAACATGAAAAGGGTTTAATTGACCATGAGACTTAACATATTCAGGATTTTAAACTTGGGATCATATCCAATACCGACCTATCAAAGCTGTTGATATGCTGCTCATTATATGAACTTCTCCTCTCAGAAAATACGACCAGAGAAAATCAAGCTTGCCTTGGCTTCCCATAACCTACAGGCATCATAGCCTACACCAATATAAATAAGATCACATCAAATATAAACTTAGCAAGAAAAAGCCATCTGCCAACACTTACACTGATTACTGCTGCGAGCTGGAGGGCAACCAATCACCAGGAGGAAGAGACTCGACTTTAGATAACAATATTAAGCAGATGTAATAAAGCAAGGTGCATGCTGGGAAGTGGTAGAGGAAAAATTCAGATGTAGGTTCAGCTCAGCTTGGACAGTTAATGTACATAACTGTATCATTTCAAACACTGTATATGTTACATTGACCCTCCGGGACAGCTCTAATAATTGTTACACTTGTACCCTTCAGCGCAAAAAATGTGCATTTCATAAAGTAACTATAAAACATATTATACATTAATATTATATTCTACTTTCATTTAGCTATTTTTTTTCACCTACATCTGACCTAATTATTGATATCAAATATTCATGATTTTTTAAAGATTTTAGCCTTTAAACCCTTAAATGCTAGGTTTTTGTCACGATGCCACCATGTTTTTAGATAAAAAAAAAAAACAGAAAAAATGAATTATTTTCAATATACTACATGCAAAGTAGATTTTTTTTTGTTTTGGATCATTACAGCCTGGGATATGTCAATGATGAGCAGCAACAGTGATTTTCATGCATTATTATTTTTGTGCAGTGTCAGATACTCACAATTTGACCCTTCAGTGCAAAAAATATGCATTTCATAAGGTAGCTATAAAACACATTATACATTAATATTATATTCTACTTTAAAGATAACTCTTCAGCATTCATATGCTTAAATCCATTACCACCTAAAGTGAAATATCCAAGCTTGGAGTGATGCTTATATTCCACATACTTTCCAGACAAAGACCCCCTTGGTGGAGTTGAATAAATATTGGTCCAAGGTAATAGCTAAGACTCTGGAAGTGGAAGGGGACCGAAGTCTCTTCTGTCCTTTCAACTGTCTGCGTTACAGTGTTGGAACCAGCAGGATCCACTGACTTGGCAAACTAATTCTTCATACCACTTGGAGCCAGTAGCGCACCACGTTTGCTGTTACCAACCACTAATGAAATAAAAAGCCAAGAATCAAAGACAACAATGAGATGATCATTGAGGGAACTGAGGTGGTTGCTGGTTTTCTGTTTGCATTCACAGCAATGGTGGGGATGAATGACAAGAGAAGACTTGAAGTTGAAGGAACGTCGAGAGAACTGAACAACATAACCTCCTGCTTATGGACCCAGTCAGCACTAAGTCAGTAGAACCAACCCCCACGCCCAGACAGCAGTTTATTGGGTGTTATGTAAGGGATAACGTCCGACGAGGTGTACATTATCATAAATATATGGACGACGCGGGGGCGTGAACCAGTTTGCCTCCGCGAAGTCCATATATTTCTGATAATGTACACTTAGAAGGGTATTATCCCGCTTATACCACAGTCACTTACCAAAAAACATAAATATTAAATCAGTTATTCATGCTTTAATTCATTTTATTCATGCTCTCGTCTGCAACCTGGTAAGTTACAAAGTTTTTTAACAAGCCATAACTCAGTTTCCTTGGTAACACCTGAGGGTCTGACTAATACCTGGAACAATCACTACCGTCCCATAAGGTCCTTAATGGACACAGTGTTGATTCTCCAGTAACTAGGACGGACCTGAGATACGACTCAGCAACAGGAGATATTCTAGTCCACTCACCTATTTTCTTTTCTCTCCTCTTCTGCATCCCAGTCATCAAAATTGTTAAATTCACCAAATAAATTAAAAGAAATTACAAAACCACTCATGTCTCCGTCCTGCGGTAGCCGGATCTTCTTCTCTGAATCTCCGTTGCCGTGGTTACCACCTGGCAGTTGATCCAGTAATGATATTAAAGTTATTAGGCAATTTGACCGAACTTGTTTTCTAGGTGTAGGCAGGGCCGCCGCAAGGGGTGTGCGAACCGTGCGACCGCACGGGGCCCCGCGCCCCAAGGGCCTCGCGCTATGGGCGTTTTTTTTTTTGTTTTGTTTTTTTTTTTTTTTATTTATTTATTTTTTTTCCCTTATAAATATCAACAGTCACGTTCCATTACAGACCTAAATGTGTACTGGTCTGTGCATATCAATAAATATATGTGCAATGATGCGCATGTCTGTTGTTCAATACAACTGATCAGACCAAGCGCAGACACAAGCTGCTCTGATCCAGACGGTGGAGTTGGAACAAACTGTCACACAATGTCGAGAGAACGAGACAGATTCAGGAAATTTCCATCAGGGGATGAAAAAAGAAAAAAACGAAAGAAAATGGAAGAGTTTAATGCCTCTCTGAAAGGCTTGTTTGATAAATTTGTTACAAAAATCACCGATCCGACCGGGTCTCAAGCAGCCGTGGGGCCCCACGTCCAGGCAAGCCAAATGATGATGAGGCAGGGGAAGGTATCCAGCATTTTGCTAATTGGAGAGTTAAAATTGCGAATATAGACACCCGATCCGACCCGAAAAACCCAAACATTTCGCAAGCGCCCCCCCGGCGATTTCGCACAGGGCCTCGCAAATCTCCCAGACGGCTCTGGGTGTAGGTTATCACTTTTAATGGACACCTGCCAGCCAATCAGAATTAAATATTCACACAGACCGTGGTATAAAATGAAATATGTAACACAACACAGGGTCTTGCCTTGCCTGTGTAAGTTTCCAAAAATGGTCATGCTTGATGAGGAGAGGCATCCCAACTGTCCTGGCATTGTGACATGAGCTTGGACCCCTGCTAATGGAATTCGCCTGACTATAACATTTAAAAAAAGGAAATATTGATGAAATTATGGCAAAGTCAGTCTTTTACAAAAAAAACAGAATGTTAAATGTCTAAAATGTAGTGTTTTTTTTTTTTTTTAATCTTATGCTTCTATTTTTGCTGAGGTTGAGAAATAAAAGGTTTTAGTGAACAGCTTTGAGTGGTCCAGAAGGCCTTGGGTTTTAGAAGACATTTTTAAACAAAGCCTCGGGTCATAATGGGTTAATTAACTTGTCTGCAGCGACAGTGCTCTCTGTGTGTGTGTGTGTGAGGGAGGGTGGGTGTGTGTGCTGGCAGAGGACTGTGAAATTGTCCAATTAGCGTGATCTCCCATTGATCCAAGGAGAGCACATATGATATTTTGGAGTAAGTTTGAGCTATGGCACGGTTCCTTTGAATTTATACAACTCTCTCTGGTTGTACAGGTCTGGTCAAGGTTTATTACCACTCTCAGTGATTGTTTCCTTAACCTAAAGTCTAACTAAAACCAGAGAATACCATGACATTTGCTCCAGATGTGTGATGCCCTTAATGTTTGATTGTAATTTGACTGCCATTGTCAATATATCATTAAGATAGAGTTTTTGCCCACTGGAAAATGTTTATGGCCAAGGAAAGAATAGAAATTAGTTTAACACCTGTGAAAATGACACGTTTAAATCGTTTGTAACTATCAAGGAGTAAGGCAACATCTAATAAAAGGAAAATGAATTAGATGCTCACTGCACCAGATGGAGGGAGTTAAAAAGAAGACAGATGGACAATGAACTGCTTCATCGCGCCAATATGTAACAACCATATTTTCTTCTGCGCTGTGTTTCTTCCAGCAAAGATGTTATGGACCCACGGAGTGCGACGGCAGTTATATTCAGAAAAAAAAACTGTAATAATTTATCATTGGTGGCATGATTTTCTCATCTGTATAAGATATGTTGTACACGTGTACACTTTAATTGTATCACTGTCAGTTAAGCCGCCCTGAAAATAAAGTTTCATTTATTTTTTTAAAGACTTTTGGAATCCTTGAACAGTTTTCTTGAGTAAGGCATGTTTTTGATAATCACATGATTAATTCCCAGGGGCAACATCTGGTTTTCCAGGTTGAATTCAGCATGATGCCAGCACACGTCGAGCACTGGAAATCTGCAACAAAAACCACAACCGAAACACAAAACCGACACGGAGCCGACCAAAACACGAGCAGCAATCGACCCAAATCTCCAGATCCGATCACAGTCTAAGCTAAGCTACCGCTGACTAACCCCAAAACTACAGAGCAAGCATGCAGGTGAACAAGCCAGTGTGTATGTCTATGTGTGTGTGTGCGTGTATGTATATGATTATGTGTGTGTGTATATGTTTGTGTGACTGTGTATGTGTGTGTGACTGTGTATGTGTGTGTGTGGCTATGTGTGTGTATGTGTGTGTGTATATGTATATGACTGAGTGGCTGTGTGTGTGTGTGTGTGTGTGTGTGTGTGTGTGTGTGTGTGTATATGTGTGGCTATGTGTGTGTATATGTGCATGTATGAATATATATATATATATTTATATATATATATATATATATATATATATATATATATATATATATATATGTATATGTATGTATATATATATATATATATATATATATATATATATATATATATATATATATATATATATATATATATATACATACATATACATATATATATATATATATATATATATATGTATATGTATGTATATATATATATATATATATATATATATATATATATAGGTGACATACCACATTATGTAAATCCCAGATGTATGCACATTGGACCCCCTGATAACCATATTGGCAGGCATAACCAATGGCTAAATGTCATCACTCTAGCTACTTAGCACTTAATACTGCCTTGAGGGACATTTTACATCTTGTTCTGGTGTCAACTGTACTAACAGTCCAATAAAACTGGTTCAGGTCAACCTGGAAGGGTTTGAGGGTGAAGCTCACCAAAGCATCCTGAAACAGTTACAGTATCTTCACTCATGTTTTAAGGCTACTGACCAGAGGACAATTCAATTCAACTCAATTTTATTTATATAGCGTCTAATACAACAAAAGTTGTCTCCAGACACTTTCCAGAGACCAGAACATAAACCCCAGAGCAATTATTACATAAACAATGGCAGGTAAAAACTCCCCTAGTGGGAGAAAAACCTTAAGCCAAACAGTGGCAAGGAAAAACTCCCCTTTAGGAGGAAGAAACCTGGACCAGGACCTGGATCATAAGGGGGGACCCTCCTGCCAAAGGCCAGACTGGGGGTCGGGGACGTCAGCAGCACAGCAGGCAGGTGGAAGCAGCAGCGGGATGACCAGGGGGGAGTGGGGGACCTCAGGCAGGTGGAGGCAGCAGCGGCAGGGTTTGAGGGTGAAGCTTACCAAAGCATCCTGAAACAGCTATCTTCACTCATGTTTTAAGGCTACTGGCTAGGACTAACCAAAGGACAACAGCCGGACTGGCTGTAAATCATGGGTGTCTTGCAGCAGCTGTTCCTCCAGTCGAGGGACTTTTCCCTCGGATAATTTCAAGACCCTGCGATGTAGACTAGCTGGTCTACTACTAGCCAATGACATCCAAGGTGAGTGCTATCAGAGCCCAGGTCCCAACGGAGCTCCTCTGGTCCTTGTTTCAGCTCTGGAGGCAATTATGCTAGGTGTCTTTTCACTAGCGACATTTGAAATGTGGATGAATGGACAGATTTAATCAGAATGAATGTAAAGTAATATTAGTTGGCAAAAACAAAGTCAGCTGAGTTAAAATAGCTAACTCCCTTTCAAAGGGGACCTATTATGAAAAACTGTTTTTTTCTTGCTTGGGTGACAAAGGCAGGGCTGCCCTTTGTCACCGGTCCTGTTCATAATTTTTATGGACAGGATTTCTACGCGCAGCCAGGGGCCGGAGGGGCTCCGGTTTGGGAAGTACAGGATTTCATCTCTGCTCTTTGCAGATGATGTTGTCCAGTTGGCTTCACTAAACCGGGACCTCCAGCATGTGCTGGGGCGGTTTGAGGCTGAGTGCAACGTGGCAGAGATGAGAATCAGCACCTCCAAGACCGAGGCCATGGTTCTCCACCAGAAAAGGGTGGCGTGCCTTCTCCGGGTGGGTGGAGAAGTCCTGCCTCAGGTGGGGGAGTTCAAGTATCTCGGGATCTTGTTCACGAGTGAGGGAACGATGGAGCGGGAGATTGACAGACGGATCGGTGCAGCGTCCGCAGTTATGCGGTCGATGTACCGGACCGTCGTGGTGAAGAAGGAGCTGAGTCGAAAGGTGAAGCTCTCGATTTACCGGTCAATCTACGCCCCTACCCTCACCTATGGTCATGAACTTTGGGTAGTGACCGAAAGGACAAGATCGCGGATACAAGCGGAGATGAGTTTCCTCCGCAGGGTGGCTGGACGCTCCCTTAGAGATGAGTTTCCTCCGCAGGGTGGCTGGACGCTCCCTTAGAGATGAGTTTCCTCCGCAGGGTGGCTGGACGCTCCCTTAGAGATGAGTTTCCTCCGCAGGGTGGCTGGACGCTCCCTTAGAGATGAGTTTCCTCCGCAGGGTGGCTGGACGCTCCCTTAGAGATGAGTTTCCTCTGCAGGGTGGCTGGACGCTCCCTTAGAGATAGGGTGAGGAGTTCGGTCACCCGGGAGGAGCTCGGAGTCGAGCCGCTGCTCCTTCACATTGAGAGGAGTCAGCTGAGGTGGCTTGGGCATCTGTACCGGATCCTCCTGGACGCCTCCCTAGGGAGGTGTTCCAGACATGTCCCTCCGGGAGGAGACCCCGGGGAAGACCCAGGACACGCTGGAGAGACTATGTTTCTCGGCTGGCCTGGGAACGCCTCAGACTCCCCTCGGAAGAGCTGGAGGAAGAGCTGGAGGAAGAGCTGGAGGAAGAGCTGGAGGAAGAGATGGAGGAAGAGCTGGAGGAAGAGCTGGAGGAAGAGATGGAGGAAGAGCTGGAGGAAGAGATGGAGGAAGAGCTGGAGGAAGAGCTGGAGGAAGAGCTGGAGGAAGAGCTGGAGGAAGTGTCTGGAGTGAAGGAAGTCTGGGCATCTCTGTTGAGACTGCTGCCCCCGCAACCCGGGAACGGATAAGCTGAAGAAAAGCGATGGATGGACGGACGGACGGACGGATGGATGGTAAATAGCTATAGCTAGTTACCCTGGGAAAAATTAACTTTTTATTTAAATTTATTCCAAATTTACTCAATGCTTCTTTTAATCCTGTTGTTTTACTGAACATACGTCTTGTATCCATAGCTCTCTTATGTATGTGTGTAGGTTTGTTGTTTGTTTGTTTGTTTATTTTGTTTTTATGAAGAAATATATGTCACGTGCTACGGATTAACAAAGTCCAAAAGCCAAGCTCTGTGATAGTTTAGGGTTGAGTCTGTGCTATTAACAAAAGTACTTTAGATTCCTGCTCATGTGAATGACAGAAAGTACAGAGATTTGAGAGTAACATTTTGTCTTGAAGAAATCAAGACAAAATCTGTTCCAGGGACATCCAAGTAAGACGACCTAAAACTAAACCACTTTCTGCACACGTCATAACAGCATGTCGGAAGAAGGAGTCGGATGTCAACACCAAACCTCAAATAAAGACTGTGTGGAAAAATTTGAAATGAAAAATATTACCTTTAGTCTAGACATGTTCACTGGATGGATGGGATAGAGTAACTTTAAACACTTCCTAAGTATTCTCTATCCCATAATGTGTGTGAGGATGAATGCCATCAATAAAACATAGAAGCTCTGAGATCTGTACTGAATTAAAAGCAAAACCAAATGGAAGAATAGCTGGTTCTTTGTTTATTTACATTTCTCCAAACAAAAAGAGCTATTTTTGTTTTAGCGCTGTATTAAAATTATGATTTTCTTGTCATCTCAGTTTAACTTTAATGTTTACAGTTTTTCAAAGCCCTCAACTTTTTGGTGGGAGATAGGAAACTATCTGGCCTTGATATGAGTTTTAGAGCTGTATGGGTTTCTTTCCTGACTTCACTTTCACCTGTCCCTATAGTTTCCATCCACACCTCCGTGTTTCCATCCTTCCATCCGTATCCTGTTTCCCTGCCACATCAGATCAGGTCTATGCTTCTTTTAATCCTGTTGTTCTTTTATGACAGATATGTCACACTACGTTTTCTGCTCTTTCTGTCTTCCTTCATTTCTAGCTTGTCTCTCTATTTTTAACTTTTTAGGGCCCGAGCACTGACAGTGCAAAGGCCCTATTGTATCTGTAGGAATTGTTTTAATTTTTATTTTCATGACAAGGGACATGGCCTAGAAAACTTTGTGTCTCAAGCCCCACGATACGGTTTGACGTACACGCACGAAAATCAGTACACACCTGTATCAAGATCCTATTGTCTGCCATGACTTTTGAATGATTTGACATAAAGACTCGTGGGTGGTGTCATCGGACTCAGTTTTGTGTCCTTGACCATATTTGGTGCAAATTAGCCCTGCCCCTTCATCTGATTGGTCCATATTTGACAGTTCCTACTTTCTGCAATAACTTTTCAATGGTTTGACATAAAGACTCGTGGGTGGTGTCTTCGGTCTTAGTTTTCAGTCCTTGACTTTTATTGGTTAAGATTGCATGTGCGAGGGCCCGTTCATCGCTGCTTGCAGCTTTAATTTCTTATCGTTTCCCTTTCACTCTCACTACTCACCCTCCTCATCCTTCATTTCTCTTTTTCTTTTTTCCCTCTCTTCTTCCTCCTCTCGGTTCCCCTCCATCACCCCCTGGGTAATGACTGAGGGGACAGGTGGAGACCAGACCATCACTACCACCAGCCTTTGTGTGTTTGTCTGTGTCACTTAAAACATACACACACACACACACACACACACACACACACACACACACACACACACACACACACACACACACACACTCACAGATGGTGGACAGGGGTCCCTGCCGACCAGCCTGTCTGTCTGGTGATGGGATGTTGTTGTTGTTGAGTGCACTCAGCCACACATGATTAGCTCGACAAACACACACACACACACACACACACACACACACACACACACACACACACACACAGATATGTAGCTCTTTCTACAAGGCACATATGGGGCTCAGCACCAAAACAAGTCACCTGCTATTCCCGTTACACACACACACACACACACACACACACACACACACACACACACACACACACACACATACACACACACACACACGCACACACGCACAAACAAGCACACAAAGACACTAAATGAGACTGGGATCAGGAGGTTGTGGGACTGTAATCACTGATTGTGCATCATTTACTTCAGAATTAAGTTGACGGTGTGTTTTGTCCAGGGTGCACCCCTGCCTTTCACCGTGAGCCCAAATCAGAATCAGCAGGTAACGGTAATGGATGGATGTCGGATCTGTGTATTCTTATTCATTTAAAATCACAAATATATCAAGCCAGACAAGACTACACTAAGACAATAAAGAAATGGTTTATTTGAGGTATAAAAGTGAAGACTGCCAGCTGTGTGTGTTCTGCTATTTTGTCATGTTGTCTTTGTATGTTTATATACTTAGATATACGTATTATATTGATATCATAGTTATATTATATTTATATCATAGTTATATTATATTTATGATAGAGCTTACAGCTTGCATTTGGTTATTTTTGTAAAAATGATATATATTTATACAAATTAGTGTATATAAAAAATAAATACAGACATATAATTTATGTTTAGTTGTGTAAAGGGGGTGGGATTAAATAAGTTTATTCTTCCTCCCACTCCTTTTCGAACATGTAACTTGAAATATGTGTTTTGATGTTAGTTTTTCTTTATGTGGTGGAATGCCCACCTGTAACTGTTTTCTTGTCTTTTTTCTTGTTTTTTTTACATGTTCAAAATAAACGAAATAAACTAAACTAAACTACAGTGACTTTTTCTTATAAGATGCTGGTAAAACTTTAGGAAAAAAAATTTATTTGCTAATTTATGAAATAGACTGAAGAAGAACTTTATTTATTCTCTTAAAGGTATTGTGACATAATTTTTAACATGCTTTTAACACTATTAAAAGTCTTGGTCAACATCCCTCAAATGTGTCTAAAAGAGTGTAACAAGAAAAACTTCACTCTAGTACTCCATGCCTGGCTTTTTATTACAGTGTTCTTTTGCGCCGTGAAAAACGCTTCCTTCTCCCCCTTTCCTGTCAATCATTGCGCCGCTCCTCCTCCAAACCTCCTCCAACACAACCATACGCTCACAGCGGCGTCGGAGAGTTAAGCCGGGAGCGACAGGCGAAGCATGCACGGAAAAGCAGCAGGGCGAACCACAGCAAACAATCATAAAAATAAAGGCATGCAAGCAGCAGTGTCCCATTATCTTAAGTCCAGTCAGTGGCCGCGGGTCTTCTTAGCAGTTTTCCTCCGGTGATGAAAACAAAAGAGGCTCTAAACAGCTCCGTGTTAAGCCTGATTTATGGTTCCGCGTTAAATCGACGCAGAGCCTACGCCGTAGGGTTCAGCGTACGGTGTGCGTCGCCGCGTAACCCTACGCCGTAGGCTCTGCGTCGGTGTAACGCGGAACCATAAATCAGCCTTTATGGTGCGCTGGAGTGGAGAGGAGACAGGGGAGCTGGGTGGAGGGGGCGGTTATTTAGCGGGTTTATACGTAACGATCCGCCAGCAAACCAGATGAGCCGTTTTTGCATAGTTATGCGGAAAATCCCAGAAAGCACACAATACACTGAATGTTAAAAGTTTGTTGTTTTTTGGGTGTAATTGATGTCAAGACACCCAACAAAACACAAAAAATCAAGAAAAATGTGTTTTTCATGTCACAATACCTTTAAGCTGTTTTCTGATTCCGCACTGGTTCAAGGAATATGAATGCATGAATGTTGACAAAGACTTCCCAGGTAAAGGTACTTTATGTGATACATTATAGTTACACACAGCTAAGCAACCAAGTGACGGTCAGCTTTTTTCTTGACAGGTAAAAACAATACTTTGCAGAGTCTCCTCTGCAGAGTTCAACAATGTGTTCTAGTTTCCATGGCGTCAAATGTAGCGGTTTTGATCCAGTAACCTACATGAGATAAGGTCTAAGATAGTGTATTTTGGCTTCACCTCCACCGAGGTACACCGGCAAGATCAGCAATATCAGACGATGGGAGCAAACAATCCCCCTTTGAACCCCCACTAAAGCCTGAATTATGGTTCTGCGTCAAACAAACGCAGAGCCTACGCCGTTGCCGTGACGCCGTCGTGAACCTTCGGACTTCTCTGTCACTCCCTTTCTCCACGGTGCAGTACCCCCCGCGGCCGCTAATTCGCAATCTTCTATCCGACTTTTCCGGTCACAGTGAATCAAAGAGATAAGGACAACTATTGTGCAAAAAAACAAAACAAAAAAAATCATACATACACGAAAAAAAGAGTGCTGAAAGTCCACGACTGCTTCAAACCGGAAACCGGAAATGCGTTGCTACCAAGCTAACCAATCACAGCCCTCTCGTCTGCGTTTGGTCTGCGTCACCTCGACACGTTACAATTTTCGGGAGGTGCAGGTCAGTCATGGCGTCAGTGACGGCGTCAGTGGCGGCGTGTGGTACGCGTCGAAAAATACGCTGTTAAGGTGCTATGAGCAGCCAAACCTACAGGGGGCAGTGTAACGAGAAGATAAAGTCATGCTAGCCAATCAGAATCCTGGAAAAAAACATCAACAAATGACACGAGTAACTTCCAGTTACTTCCAAGATGAACCAGAGTCTTTGGTTTGGAGTGACAGAGAAGTGGAGTTACTTTTAAGTGTGACTTTAGAATATAAAACAGGTAAAATACAAGAAAATATTGACGGTGGCCAAACAAATTGTAAACACAGGTGTCACTCATGATGCTGGTGACGTTTCTGTCCCATAATGTGACGTTCTGAAGGTTAAATGTCCGTTTCCCTTCGTTTACAAGCAAACGTGAAGACGGAGTTTTTAAAAATCTCCACTTTGGCCGGAGTTTTCAGAAATGTTGGTTTTTGGAGACTTTGAGCTTTGTTTTCGTGTAAATGAACGGCCAAAACACATGAAAACACCATCGTTTTTGCTACGTGGAAACGGGGCCTTAACCTCTATCCAAGGGGTCGGCAACCCGCGGCTCTAGAGCCGCATGCGGCTCTTTAGCACCGCCCTGGTGGCTCCTGGAGCTTTTTCAAAAATGTTTGAACTTTTTTTTTCCTTTTTTTCTCTTTTTTTCCTCTTTTTTTTTCTTCTTTTTTCTTCTTTTTTTCCTTTTTTTCTTTTTTTCTTCCTTTTTCCTTTACTTTTTAATCTTATAAAAGTAAAGGGGGGTTGACGACATCCACTGGCGGCCGGCAGCGGCCGAGGGGGTCCGCGGGCGGGGCCCCCACGGCGCGGGAAGAAGCAGCCAGGGATCCCGCGGCGGCGGACCGCGACCCAGGCAATCCCCGGCCACCCGGTCCGGGCCGGACACGCGGCCAGGAGGCCCTCACCCTTCAGGCCAACGACCCCCACCCGGCAGGGGACCAGCCTGCCCGGAGAGACAGAGCCGCCCCGGCCGCCGACGCGGGCAGGCGCACCCGTCCCCGACGAAAGTGGCCCTCCAAGACCAGAGAGGCGCCCCGCCGCAGAGGCAGCGGGGGGGACCGGAGACGGGCCCAGAGAGAGGGAACCCCCCAACAGGGCGACACCCGTGCAGGCCCGACAACGGAGGGCCCCAGACCCAGGCATCATTCATTCATCCATTCAACTATCCGATATCTATACTAATAATAATATGATATGGCTTTGATATGATTTACTTTTTAATCTTGACAGTTTGACTTTTTTCTCGACATTTTGACTTTTTTCTCAACATTTCGACTTTTTTCTCAAAATTTTGACTTTTTTCTCGAGATTGTGCTTCAACAATAATCTCGACATTTCGACTTTTTTCTCGACACTGGCTCTCACTGGCTGATGTCTGGGTTTTAGGTGTGATTCATCATTTCATTGCATCTCAGACGTCCTGATGGGGTTGCTACAGTACAACCTTCGTAGGACCAGGGCTTGACAGGAGAAGAGAGTAATGAATGAAGGATTTGTTGCAGTTTTCCTGATTGGCTCTATGGGTCTTTTCCAGAGCCGTAACTCCGTCACAGATGAGCAGGTGGAAAGCAGCTGGATGACACTCTGCAATATGTGTCACCTTGACATCAAAATGTGGTCACGTGTCAGATAAAGTTTCTCCCAGAGGTGCTCTTACGGCGGAAGCACTGAAGGTGCCTTTCAGCAACGCACTTAATTAAGATATTAAGGTCTTACTGGGTAACATAAAGAAAATAAAGAACATTTCTTCTTTAATTTGCCTACGAAGAATTTGCCTCCTCAAGCGTGAACAAGCACTCCCTCAACTAAAAAGACTCTTCAAAGCCTGTTGGTAAGTTTGTGTCATCCAGCTTTTGAGATGGTTTTCTTGGTCCATTTATGTTCCTTTTTTCATATTTCCTAATAGCTTCATGGATTTATTTATGCTTATATCAGATGCACTGGTATCTTGTGTTGGTGGATTATTATTCTGTGTTTGTTTGCAGATGCTATAGTATGGATTTGGAGGGTGACCTTCACAGGGATGTATCACGCTCAGTAAAAACCCCTGTGCTAAAACTGCACACGATTTCCAGCCCCCCCTCTTCCACTGTCAGTCCTACATGAATATTATATTTCCTCTTAGAGCAGCGGCAGCTTCATGTTACACATTAAAGCCTCACTAACTCGCATGGTTTGGTATAAATAGGCTCTTCCTGCTGTTGAAACACAGGGGTATTCTGTTATTCCAGGATATCTTGGAAATAAATGAGACAGAAAAGACCTGGGAGATTGTGCAGACCTCTGAGGTAAAGTAGCTTTGATGAAAATGTTTTTCTGAAAACATGTGAATACTGTAATGTAATGTAAATTAACCACCTGAATGAATTTATATGTATTAAATCGTTGTAATAAGCATCAAATAACCAGATACAACATAGTTACTAAGGTGCAAATGTGCTACATAGACATGTTTTCTTCTCGAAGAGAGGGACATTTTATTTATTTCTTCTTCCAGTTTTTCTCTTCAACTAACCTGCTGATGCCAATGTAACCTTCCACTGATCCGCTATTTTACGTATCAGTTTAAAATAAATTGAGTTTATTTCACTAAATATGAAAATACTATCATGCTGCCTTTTGCATTTGAGGAAACACTTTCCAGTAACACTGGCTGCTTCAAATCTTTCAGGGATTTTACGATTCAAGGTTTTGTAAATATCTTAATTAAATTCTACAAATATGACGAATCAGACCAAACTTTCTCTATAATTGCGGTTCGCACAAGATTCTCATTATGGCGAGAGCTGCTTCAACAATTTGATGAGCTGCAATCCAAATAAGGGAAAATGTTCAACTTCTACATTTATTTCATGAAAAGGAGGTGCAGTTTAAGTCCATTCACATAATTAACTGTTCTTTCATGCACAAACGTGACATAATAAAGTGCAACAACTGACAAGAAGTTCAGAACAGAATCAGACTCAAAAATATATCACTTTATCTGCGTACCTGAATATACAACCAGCGCTGTTCTTGTCCAACTATCCAGTCACTTAATCAAGCTTTAAACATAAGACTTATATGACAATCAGAACATTTCAGCTAAACCCCTTTGTAGCAAACTCAGCTGGTTCCCTGCAAAATATGTGGGGGGGAAATGACCAGTGACCACTGAAAACTGGTCTGGGATCCACTTTTGGGTCCCAGAGCCACCGCTGTCACGGTTTTGTCACTTCCTGTTTTATTTTGAAGCCCAAAGCTGCGTCCGAAATCCCATCCTTCCACCCTAATGAGTAGCAAAAACAGTATGAGAGATTTTTTAGTGCGTCCGAAACATTAGTACGTACTCAATAGTATGTACTATCCATACTCATTCTGGAGAAATGTATTAGTATGGATTGATGGACACTAGCCGAGCAGAAACTTCCCACAATGCAATGCAGCTGTGTTTGGTTGCTATACGTATATGTCATAAGTATAATAATATTATTATATAATATTAATATTATAATATTCGTATATAATATTATCTTGTTTGGGCCAGGATAAACGGGAAAGAGCGGAGCGGTGCTGCTACTGCTGCTGTTACCATGGTAACAGCTGCTACTGCTGCTGTGACAGGAGTTGTTACCATGGTAACAACTCCCCCTCCCAACGGCAGGAAGTGCCGTGTGGCTCTGAGTAGTACGTCCCAATTAATGCACACTACTGATATTTACTCAAAAGTGTGCCGAACTGAAGTATACTTTTTGAGTATATACTGTTTAGTGTGGCATTCCGGATGCACCGCTTGTCTTTGTGTTTCAGTTCTGGTTTGACTTTCCTGTTTCCCATCTGCCCTGATCGTCTCCACCTGTGTCTGGTTAACCCTTGTGTATATCTGGTCTTGTCTTTCCCCTTCTCCCTGCTGGTCCGTACTGTTTCCTCCCTCCGTGTTTCCATGTCAGGTTTTTGTCACGTTCATGTTTTTGTTTTTTTCTGGATCCTGCTCAGCAGCGCTTTTTGTTTGCATGAGTAAATAAATCACAGTTTTTTTAACTTCTGCATCTGGGTCCTACTATAACCTCCCTGACAACCACTTGAAGATCACTGATCTACACAATAGAGGGGCAGCAGGACACAATCCCAAAAGACTCCTGGTTCCCTGATCTCTTTTAGGAAATGTCTTGAACGCATCTGTAGGCATTTGGGTTCTGAGCTGCTGATTCTCCAGAACATCTATGGATGTTACGGCTGCAGCAACTGATTGAAAGGGGCTTGGATTAGTTAAAGTAATATAAGCAAACAGAGTTCATCAAGCGCCCCTTAATAATTCCATTTGAACTGTCCTCAGGAGAGAATGTTAGACATAAATGTGTGACGTGTTGCATAATAGGTTTTGATTAAGAATTATGAGAAAAAAAGTTCTGCATTTCTCCAAAATATAAATACATGACTTCCGGTTATGGCGCGCTGCTGAGCGGACGTGTGGCAGAGAGCTCCCATGTAAAATCCGTATAATAAAAATCAGAAAGCCTCCAGGACGTACTCCAGACGCAAGAAACAGCTGAAATGCCCGGGCGACCGCAAACTAAAACTTTGAACCCCACTAAATCATCAGGTGGCTCCGGTAGCCCATCGAAGCTAACTAGCTCCGCTGCTAGCAACGAGAACACAAGTAGCTCCGGTCAAATTCTGGACGCTATTCACACAATGAAAGAAGACTTCGTGTCCAGGTTTGATGGGCTATTGGGCGCTATTCAGGGAGTGCAAGGGGAGTTAAAGGCATTGACTGGCCGAATGACTGAAGCAGAAGACAGAATTAGCACGAACGAGGACGACTTAGCATCTCTGAAAACACAGTCAACTAACATGAAAGCAGCTATGAAAGAACTAGCGCTGAAGGTGGATGACTTAGAGAATCGAGCACGCCGCTCGAACATGCGTCTGGTGGGTCTTCCCGAGTCAACAGAAGGACCCGATATGCGTGCTTATTTGGAAAAGTGGATTCCTGAAGTGCTTGGTGAAGACAACTTTCCAGGACCATTGTTGATAGAGCGGGCGCACCGAGTCGGCAGGATTATCAACAGAGCCGGGAATCAACAAACCCCAGCGCGACCCAGAGTGGTGGTCATGAAATTCCTGAACTTCGCTGATAAGGTACGAGTGATGAGAGCAGCGAGGAGCAAAGGAAGGATCCTTGCCGGCGATAAGAGCGTCATGTTTTTCCCCGACATGTCTGTGGAGCTGCTTAAGCGCAGAAAGGTGTTTGATGCTGCAAAGAGAGAGCTGGCTTCTCTCCCTATCCGTGACCTGCGCTACGGAATAATTCATCCAGCCACCCTCCTGGTGACCATCAGGGGAAAACGACACACTTTTGAAACAGCACCTGATGCGGAGGCTTTTGTGAGAAAATTGAAGTCTGACGGAAACGAGGACACGCCGGGCGCTGATTGATTTGTTTAACGCGGTCACAATACAGGTAACTGCTTTTTTTTCTTTTTTTTCTGGACTGTTTTAACAATGCGGCTGCATTGCGCGCAGCCTGAGCTTTTCCTGGACTGTTAAGACTGTTAAGTCGAGTCTATTGTTTTTGCTGTAAAGTGGCTATATCTGATTTGCAATATATATTAAGATTATTTTGAACATTTTGCATGGGGCTCTGTTGCGATTGCTGAGCATGTTGTTCCTCATCACGCCGTCGTGGGTGGACCAGCCCAGCTCCATAGTCAGGCCCGGTTCAGGGGTCTATTGGAAGTGTGACTTTTGGGAGGGGGGTGTGTATTTCATTTGGGGAAATACACCCTGTTGTGTTCACGTTTTAAGGCACGTATTCTCTTTTTTCTTAGTTAAGTTTTCTTTTCTTTATGTTATATACTCATGTCCATCCCATACATACATTATAGTTACATGTCATGTCATCTGAACTTCAGTTTACTTCTTGGAATGTGAGAGGCTTAAATAAACTCGTCAAGCTTAAACAAGTATTCAGTAGGATTAGACAACTAAAAGCTAAGATAGTCTTTCTGCAGGAGACTCATTTATCACCTGAGGATGTGGTGAAATTGAGGAGGAGATGGTCAGGTCGAGTGTTTTCAGCTTCATTCAGTTCACACTCACGTGGGGTGGCCACTCTGATACATACTTCGTTACCTTTTCATCTTATTAAGGTTGATGAAGACAGATTTGGGAGATACCTTATTATCCAGTGTGAAATTCTCTCAGTTAGGTTAAACCTTGTCAACGTATATGGACCCAATGATGACAATCCTTCTTTTTTCAGAAACCTATTTTTGTCTTTAGCTGATTTGCCGGGTAGTTTCATCATAGGCGGTGATTTTAATTGCACTCTCCAGCCAAAGCTTGATAGATCCACAGGAATAGATAACACCCATGCCCAGACGAGAAAGGAATTATTACAGTATATTAAAGAATTTAATTTAACTGACATATGGAGAAAAATCTATCCTAATCAGTCGACCTTTTCATGTTATTCTGCCACCTGCCAAACATTCTCCAGAATCGACTACTTTTTGATTTCTGCCTCTTTGGCGCCCACAATCTCGAGGAGCTGGTATGACAGTATTATAATTTCAGACCATGCATCGTTTTCATTTTGTCTAAATATGCCTCAGACGCTGAATTTCTCCACGGGGTGGCGCCTTCAATCATTTTGGCTGAGGGAACCAGAATTTGTGGAGTTTATTAGGGCACAAATTGATGATTACTTTAAAAATAACACATCCCAAACATCAGCTGCTATACGGTGGGAAGCATTCAAAGCCTTCCTGAGAGGACAGATGATAAGTTTTACAAGCTTTAAACATAAATCTTGGAGGTTGGAGATGGAACAGCTAGAGAAAAAGATTAAAGAAACTGAATCAAAACACTTCTTAAACCCTTCCCAACAGTCATTTAAAGATCTTAATGAACTTAGAGCTAAATACAATTTGCTATCTGTCAACAAAGCAACTAAAAGTCTGCTGAAATTGAAACAATCCTATTATGAGCAGGGGGAGAAGGCCAGTAAACTCTTAGCTTGGCGTGTTAAACAATTTGAAACTGAAAGAACAATAAATACGATTCGGTTGGATGATGGCTCGGAGACTAGTGACCTTAAAGAAATTAACAACGCTTTTAAAGGTTTCTATGAGACCTTATACAAAACGGATCTCTCAACCCCAGCTTTACAAAAACAAAACGAATTTTTAGATTCATTGAACATCAGACCCCTTGAGAACAACTTCTTGGCTGATCTAAACCTTGGCATAACTATTGAGGAACTGTCTGCAGCCACTAGGAATATGAAAGGGGGAAAGACTCCAGGACCCGATGGGATCCCCATCGAAATTTATAAATTATTTCCAGAAACATTACTGCCACCTCTACTTGAAATGTATAAGGAGTCCTTAGGCAACGGGTCTCTCCCCCCCTCTCTAAATATGGCAGTGATTACACTTCTGTTAAAACCGGGTAAAACGTCTACACTTTGTACATCATATAGACCAATATCACTTCTTAATAACGACCTCAAAATTCTTTGCAAAATATTAGCTAGACGGTTAGATACACTTCTTCCTCAAATGGTGCACCAGGATCAAAATGGCTTTGTTCAGGGACGACAGGGATTTCATAATATACGACGAGTGCTTAACATTGTGTTTGAAAAGTCAGGCTGTGCGGACGCTGCTATCTTGTCATTGGATGCCGAGAAGGCCTTTGACAGAGTGGAGTGGCACTTCCTGTTCGAGGTACTACAAAGATTTGGTATAAAAGGGGAATTTCTCAGTTGGATTAGACTACTTTACGTTAACCCTCAAGCTGTAGTTTTAACAAATGGACTGTCTTCAGCACCTTTTAAGTTGTACAGGGGCACAAGACAAGGTTGTCCCTTGTCTCCTCTGTTATTTACCTTGGCTATTGAGCCACTTGCCATGGCAATTCGAAATCATACTGCTTTTACCGGCATAAGGATAGGAGACATGGAACATCGTATAGCCCTATATGCTGATGACGTAATCTTGTTTTGCTCTAATTTGAAACAGACACTACCAACTTTACTAGACATATCTAACTACTTTGGCACTTTTGCAGGATACAAAATAAACTACTCCAAATCTGTAATATTATTCATGGATGAAAAGGATCGACTAAACCCTCCAATTCGTACTCCTTTCACGGTTTCACACAATGGTTTCACATACCTGGGTGTTAATGTTGCTCCCACCACCGACAAAATTGTTCCTAATAACTACAATACTTTAACAGATAAGATCACCCAACTTATAAATAGATGGAATCATTTGCCCATTTCAATGATCGGGCGAATAAATGTATTGAAGATGTCAATTTTACCTAAATTTATGTATCTGTTCCAATCTATCCCACTCGCTCCTCCATCCTCACTCTTTAATTCACTTAGAAAGCTTTTTTCTAACTTTGTTTGGAACAATAAGCGCCCCAGGCTTAAGCTCTCGCTACTGTACTTGCCATATGAGAGAGGTGGTTTACAATTACCAAATCTTGAGTGGTACTACTGGGCTGCTCAAATCAGGGCAGGGATGTTTTATTTTGAGAGAAACCACCCCCCAGCCTGGGTTTCAATAGAAGCACATTCAATTAACATTCCTTTAAACTTATATGTATATTCTGCCAAAAAAAAAGAACTACTCAAACATACTAAAAATCCTTTCCTCAGAAATACAGTACTAATCTGGCATAATGCGCTTGCATATCTGGGAGAAACAACTAAACTGTCTCAATTTTCTCCAATTTTTGGTAATCACGAATTCCAGCCTGGTAGAGCAGATCTAGGTTTTAAAATCTGGGCTTCCCAGGGTATAGCCAAGATAGCTGACCTCTATAATGAAAACGCAATTCTCATGTCATTTGAGGAGCTCAAATCGAAATATGGGATTCCTGCAAAACATTTTTTTAAATATCTTCAACTTAGAAGCTTTATCCTTTCCAAACAGAGTAATAATTTGAATCTTCCTCCCCTATCCACACTAGAGGACTACTCTTTGAGGTTTTTACATTCTAGAGGGCAGGTTTCATTATTTTATAAGCTTTTTGTAAGCAAGTCTAAAGAGTCATCACAACGCTTGTTTAAAGCATGGAGAATAGACTTGCAGGGAAATTTAACAGAGGAGGAATGGTCCAAAGCATGTTCTCTAGCTCAGACTCAATCCATAAACACAAACTCCAAACTGCTGCAATACAAATGGCTAAGCCGTCTATACATAACACCAGCTAAGCTTCACCACTTTAATTCAAACATACCTGATACCTGCTTCAAATGCAAGGACCTAAAAGGTACCTTATTTCACTGTATGTGGGATTGTCCACAGATACTTTCTTTTTGGAGGAAAGTTTTGGACCTGGCTAGCCGAATCACAGGTGAAGAGATACCTCTCAGTCCTAAAATGTGTCTACTAAATCTCTATCCAGAGGACTTCACTACCTCCAAAAAAATTAGATCTCTTCTGAATATTTGTTTTCTAGAAGCCAAACGTTGTATAGCTTGCTCGTGGAAATCAGATACACCCTGTGCCACATCCCAGTGGTTGAAGGGAATGACTTTTTGCTTAGCTTTGGAGAGGATAAGCTACACAATAAAGAACAGACTTGACAAGTTTTTGGAAATTTGGTCCACATTCTATAACTTCCTTCAGAATAACAATATAGAAGTTGACGGATGGAAGGGTGATAAAATGGATTAAGGCTGAGTTTTTTTTTTGTTTTTTTTTTTCTCCTTTGATTTAATCTAATTTGATTTAATAAAGTAATGATTAATTTATTTTATTTAATAATTGTATCGATTTCATTCTGCTTTCTTCCTTTAAACAATGTAATTAGTCAATGTAATCCTACGGACTGTATACTGTGTCACGAACAACTGGATTCTACACTTATCACCATTCATTACAGAGCTGTTTTTTTTTTTTTTTTTCTTATTATGTGCCTTGTTGTCTTGTTCTGTATTGTCTGTTATATGAACAAAATTCTTAATAAATACATGTTTAATAAAAAAAAAAAAAAAAAAAAAAAAAAAAAAAAAAAAAAATATATAAATACATTTGATCAAACTTACAAGGTGTCTGGCATAATGATGTGTTTGACTTTGGCAGCCCTTGGAGATCTGGGCTCAGATTGGCTTTTACAGGTTGCTGATGGAGTTCAAGTCCTCCAGACCTGCCTCGTCTTTCATCAGACGGTTTCTCCAGTCCACATCCATCACCTGCTGCTCTGCTCTCCACTCGCTCAGCTCACTATCTGTTCAGCTGAGGCCACTAAAAGTGGCACCGTTTAGTGTCTGATTGGTCCAGCACTGTGAGGTTTTCTAATTTGAAGTATTTAAATGGGTTCAACAGTTTTGATTTGAGTAAAGCAGTGAAGCTTGAAGATTTCTGCTCATATATAGCTTTATCACTTGTCCTGTGGGTTTGGACTGTTGTGCTTGGAAGATGGAGGTGTCAGTTCGTCTGGCAGAGGGTAAGTGGTTCATTAATCCTTAGCTCAGTGAGGTAGTTTCTTAATTTTATGAGTGGTACTAAGCCAGTAAAATACCTTTTGAATACACTTATCGATTTCATTTTTAAAGTAGCACAATGTAACTTTCATCTTTTGTTGAGTTTGGCGGCTCCTTTGGACAAAAGCGGTAGTGCTTTACCAGAAAGAACTACATTTCCCATGAACACCAGCGTGTACTGCCGGAAAACTCCTGTCCCCATCGCTGCATTTGTTTTGATAGTGAATGAAATAAGACGGGAAAAACTAGACTTTCAAAACTACTTTTCTGTTTTCAGCGGTCGTTTGCAGGATGAATAGTGAAGAGGTAATGTATCTATTTTTGGCTAAATAATATAATATGACGATGTTGAAAATCACTAAGTTCAACTTGGTTTTATTAGTGAAGTCACCCCCGCCCCCCTGTGCTGTTTCAGCCAGATAATGCCCCCCAAATTACAAACTCATACGCTAGTCCAACATACTTACTGACAAAATAAAAGAAAACTTTATAACCTGTGAATAACTGAATGCCCATTCCTTACATTTTGCAGATCAGCACACACCCGGCACAGTGCATCCAAGTGATCGCCGCGGCTTTGTGGCGCTCGAAACCCAGAGACTGCATTGGGGGGGCTGATAAGAGGGGGGGGCCGGGAAGCGGTGGGGGGGGCAGAGTCACTTGTTTTCATTCCACCAGGGAGATTGTGACTGGAGCGGCCTGCCAAGCTGCCCTGTCAAGGTCAGATTATAGAATCAACAATTGTATTGAAAAGAAACAGGCAGACTCCAGTAATTTTCCGTCTGCCTTAAGTCTCTGGTTCATCAATGGTGACTCCAAACAGACGAATTTGTGATCAATTCCCGCCAAGCCGAGCTTCCAACTTCTCCAAGGTCTTATCCATCTTGCCAACGAGCTCAAAGGCCGCCGCTAGCCTGCGATTCTGTTCAAGAATCGCATCCAGCTTGCGGTTTTGCTCTCCCAACGTTAAAGTCTGAGTGTTGGTCACAGAGCTTATCCTCTCAGCCACATCCGGCAGCTCAGAAAGGGCCAGAACAGCTGTCGACGACTTACGCGTTTGTCGATAGACTAGGAATCCCCCCACTCCATTTAGCAGAAATCTTGCTATCATAAATCCAATTATGAAGGCATCTTCAACGTCTTCGACAGACAGGATCACCAGACACAACGGCCTCCAATGTTTCCAGGAGTCCATTGTGTATCCGGCAAAAAATGTCCCATCGGGGCAGGAGGGCTCCCTTACCCCCTGACTTCTCGTCGCAAAAATTTGGTCAATTGTGCTGAGATACCAGTTAATCAATTCCATGATTGTAGAATTTTGGAGGAGTGAAAAAGAGAGACTCTGAAAGACAAGACAGGACAAAAAGCAGCAGCAGGGCAGATAGGGAGGGAGAGGAGCAGAAAAGCATCCGCCTTTGCCGAGAGCCGGAAGAAGAAGCTATTGTTGATATTGTCAGTAATTTTAGAATTACCAAAACCACGCCAGCGAGTGAACGCCGGGCCTATGTTTATTCTTGTCCGGGCATTTAGCTTGTTACTCTGCCGCTTTCTTTTTTTTTGCCTCCTTCAATAAAACTTGTATTTTCTTGGGTTTTTCCGCTGCTTCGGCCATGATACCAGCTTCTGCTGAGCTCTGCGCTCCACGCCCCGCCCAGCTTTCGTCTCGACTACGAATCGGGAAGGAGGGGGAAGTGACGTATGCCGTAAAGCAGTCAAAGCCGTAAAAATGTGTCGTTTTTTAGTGTGGAAGGGTTCCTACCATGCTCCTCAAAGTTACATAGTGCCAGTGAAGGCGATACAGACCCCTCAGATCATGACAGAGGTTCATTCAACCTGTTGGAAGTTGATGTACCATCACAATGATGATGATGAAATATTAGATTAAGGTGGAAAAGTTAAATAGTGCTGCTTTAAGTCTCCATCATGTGGTGAAGGCGTGACCCCGTTCCACCTGTCCTGTTGGCTTTTCCTCCAGCTCAGCTCTCCTCCATTCAGTCATGAGACCTGAGCTGCAGGAGTGCCAGTGTCCTGCAGAGACGGAAGACAGAAAGGCTGAGACTGTGAAGGAGACAGAGGGGAGATGAACTGAGAGCGTGTGCAATCTATCTGCAGCTGTTTGGCTGCTGGACAGGGTGTTGCTGCTGTAACAACTTCAATATGACGGGCAAGGCCTGATGCTGATCTGACAGCTCCCGTTGATATACTGCTAGGGGAGGATGTAGGAGCTGCACACAAACAAACACATATCACACTGACTCTTCCCTTGTTACACTAAACACAGGAGGGTCATGATTGTTAGATCTGTACAATTAAGAGGAAAGGGCATTATTTAAATGTTCTTATTATTAGTATTATTAGTTGTCCATCACCAGTTATAGAGGGAATGCGCATGACGTCACAGATGGGTGCGGGTTTCGCCCACTGAAACTTTCAGTTTGAGCAACTGGAAAACATCTAAAATGGGAAAGAGCTGTTGTGCGATCGACTGTACTCATAGATTTAGCAAGAAATCTGATTTATCGTTTTACAGACTGCATAAAAATAAGCTTAAGAGAGACAAATGGAACGCTGCAATTCACAGAAACAACTGGATTCCAGACAGCGAAACGTGGATTTGAGGTTCCCATTTTGTATCAGGTAATGTTGGATTTTTGGGTAGCTAACGTTAAACGGTCAAATCATAAAGTTCGGTGTCCTCATCACTTTAATTTCTACAACAAATCCTGCCTTGAAGTCGGACCAAGCGTCAAGACTTTTGTAAGCCTTCAAGCTTTGCTTCGTGTATTTCCCCGGCTTAGAAATTAAGTACATATAAATATCAGGAAACTGGATTCGTGGAAAAATATTAATGTCCATGGACCACTGGTTCTTGGTAACTGTACCAAATATTAATGTCCATGGACCACTGGTTCTTGGTAACTGTACCAAATATTAATGTCCATGGACCACTGGTTCTTGGTAACTGTACCAAATATTAATGTCCATGGACCACTGGTTCTTGGTAACTGTACCAAATATTAATGTCCATGGACCACTGGTTCTTGGTAACTGTACCAAATATTAATGTCCATGGACCACTGGTTCTTGGTAACTGTACCAAATATTAATGTCCATGGACCACTGGTTCTTGGTAACTGTACCAAATATTAATGTCCATGGATCACTGGTTCTTGTAACTGTACCAAATATTAATGTCCATGGACCACTGGTTCTTGGGGTAAATGTACCAAATATTAATGTCCATGGACCACTGGTTCTTGGGGTAAATGTACCAAATATTAATGTCCATGGACCACTGGTTCTTAGGGAAACTGTACGGGTCACTGTCAAGTCCAACTGCCTTTAATTTAAGCCGATAATCAGCTGTTATCCCGTCTTCTCCACTAGTTGCAGCTGTTTTTGCCACTCAGTGCAGTAAGGGGGCTGGTCCAGTGGGGAAGTGAAGTGCAGACCCTCTATAAGCTCAAATGCTCCCTCAGAATAGTTCTGGCAACTCTGAACAGAAGCTAGAGTAAATTATGAACTTTTGTGAGTTTAAAAAATAGTCTTCAGTGTCTTCTATGTGGTCTGCTTGCATTTTAAGTGGCGCATGACAGACGGCAGACAATGTGTTTCAGTGTGCTCAAAATGCAGGGTTTCTTACCTTTTATTTTGTTTTTGGATTTTTTTTTCTTTGTATTCATTTTTCAAAACCAGACATTTTTATTTAAAAAGATAACAGGAAAAAAAGGCTGGTATACGATAAGAGGTATTCAGCTACAGCAATATGGATTCATCAATCACTCTCCTTTCATGCGATTGATGGAGGGGTGAGGGTGGGGGTGAGGGTGGGGGTGAGGGTGGGGGCAGTCAAGGAAGCCTTACAGGCACGATAAAAATAGAAAAAAGAGGCTGCACGAACTAGAAAACCATGCTACTACTGTTTTTGGAGTCTACATTAAACTTGCTAATTACAATACTCTGTAAGGATACATAAGCTTCAAAATAGCTTAATGTGGGACCTTTAGGCTAAACATCTCTGATTTTAGGTTTTACCTCTGACTTTCACATTTTCACCCAGCGCGTGAAAACAAAACACAAAAAAAAACAGTTTATGGTGAGATGAGAGACATCACTGCACTTTGAATCATTTCAATTGAGTTTGAATCCAAATTAACTTTTTTTTTCCTACTTTCTTTTAGTGTTTCACTTTCACTTTTGTACACTTTGTTTAGACACCAAAACTATCTGGGTTTTGGTGCCAAATTGACTAGTTTTACTGGAAATGGACCTTTTCATAATGTTATCTAGGCACATTTAAACTTGATACTAGGCCTGTGTTGAAAAGATTGATTTTCCGATTCTAAATCGATTCTCATATTAATTCCTAAAAATTAATTAATATGTCTTAAGATCGATTTTTTTTTTTTTTTCTTCATTACATTACAACTTTTGGTTTGTTTTTTTTTTATGCCCAAAAAAGGAACGTGTTGTTGGACACAACAATAACTAGTGCCATGTTTTTTCCTTTAAAGGAGCTGGAGGCCGGATTGAGGCAGAATTTATGAAAAAAATGTGTATACGTTTTAAGTTTTCTAGTAATAATGTCAGATGAAGCGTTCCAAACCAAAAAGAATGAGTGTATCTCTCCGTTGCCTTGAACAGGCTGTGTGCTGCAAAATGTGCTGCAATTCCGGGCCGGAATTTCCCGCGCTGGGCTGCGGATGTGACGTCACATGACGCTGCATGCGCGTTCTCCCCGTGCCGGCTTCACTGTTGGCTGCAGTACCCCCGACGGCCGTCGTGGTGAAGGGTGGCGCTAGAGAGTCTCATTTCTTAAAAGGAGCCTCAAGCTCCTTTAAATATGTTTAAAAGTATGAAAACATTAAAGGTTTCAGTTATAATTGAATAAATTGTCTATATTTCTTTGCTTTATATACCGTATTGGGGTTACATTTGCATAAAATGTTAAAAACCCAAATTCTCAAAAATGGGAAAAAATAAAGCCGATTTCATTCTGTTTCCTCGCTGGATCTGTTTGGTAATTCTAACCCACGATGTTTCTGAAAGCAGTTCTATCAGCATTCTGGGAGCTGATTGGTCCTTACAGCATCATTAGCTGCCAATACTTACTGCTGGATCACAATATAATACTAGTATTAATATGTTGCATAACTACACAGTCATATAATTCAGGCAACAGCACAAAAAACAGTTTTAAAAACACTAACCCAAATCAATATTGGAATCAAATCGGATTGAATCAAAGCGTGATCATCGATTCTGAATCTTAAGGCTGAATTATGGTTCTGCGTCAAAACGACGCCGTGCCTACGGCGTGTGGTTTTTGTACACGCAGAGGACACGCCGTCACATGCGCCGTCTCTGACGTGCACCTCCCGAAAATTGTAACTACGCGTCGAGGAGACGCAGACCACACGCAGACAGAGAGGGCTGTGATTGGTTCGTTTGAAAGCGAAGCATTTCCGGTTTCCGGTTTGAATCAGTAGTGAACTTCCAGGGCTTTTTTCTTCGTTTATATGGGATTTTTTTTGTTTTTGTTTTTTGCACAATAGTTGTCCTTATTTCTTTGATTTACTGTGACCGGAAAAAGTCGGATAAACCATTCAGAAAAAGATCGCTAACTAGTGGCCGCGGGGGGTACTGCACCGTGACCAAATGGAGAGACGGAGAAGTCAGAACGATTCGTGACGGCGTCACGGGTGCGCCGTGTGCTCTGCGTGTGTGTGACGCAGAACCATACCCGCACCTTTAAGAATCGAATAGATTCTTGACATTTGAATCAATCCCCAGCCCTATTTGATACCATACCTGACTTCCTGAAAAGGGACATCAGTGTGCCTGACTCATCCTACAGTGTGATTTAAATCTAAGAAATTATAGATTTAATGATTGTTAATTATTTTCGGGTTGAATTTATTTTCTATAACGCACTTTTCCAAAGGGTTCCCTTATTAGACAGAGCGCCCTCCTCCTGCGTGCAGCAACTTCACTGTGGATGCTCCGAATCATTTCCCAGCCGTCGTCCATCCTCCTCCACTGGGTCTATGAATAATGCAGACCTCACATTTTCATGCCACCTCCTCTTCCCTCCCCACATCCCCTCTCCTCCCCCACCTCTCCCCCCCTCCGTCTCCCTCTGTGCTGTAGTAAAAATAGAACCATAGACCTGCAAGCTTTCACTCTGGTGTTTACACCATCATGACCCTCCCCACTGCTCTCTTTCTCCTGACAGTAGGGTTATTAGTCTCATTCATCTCAGCCCGCTCTCTCCCGCTCCCTCGCTATCCTCCACGGGAGCCAGAGAGCAGAAACAAGAGGAGAGGTTGTCGGGCCGGGCTGGGAGCAGAAACAGGGTCCTCAGGTAGCATATAGATGCTTCATCTCCATATCTTTATTATGAGTCTCATAAAAATAGCCCTCCTAAGGCCTGTGCTGCTTCTTGCCTCTTCTTGCCTCCCACTCCTCCTCTGCATGCACTCAGTCTCAGCTCAGGGGAAATGAGGAGTTTTTCTGTCAGACAGGAAATGTGCAAACTAGAATGCACAAATACAGAAATTAATGTGTCTGCACCTACTCTGTAAATGCAAAGCAGCAATAATATTCACGAAAATAATATTCAAGATAGGTGGCATTACACCTGCTTTCAGGTGGATATTATTGGGTTTTTCCAGGTAGCCTGTTACGCCACACAGCAAAGAAATCTGTTTTAGGTGGTGGCAGAAAAATGCAGAAATGGCAGTTTTCAATTGCATAAGTCATTAAAATAGCTACCATAACAGCAAGAATAAATATATTTACGTGGTATAAAAAGTGGATGACAACTGGGGTGTGTTTTGATGTAGACTTTTTTTATGTTTTGTTTTTTGAGTTACAGCTGTATTGTAATCTATGGTATCAACTGCTGGTGTCATCACTTAAGCTCTTGGGAGCACAACTACTGTTACTTTAAAGATAATACGTCTTATTGTGCCATTAACTGCACTAATAGTAGACTCCTATCGTGAATGGAAAGATAGTCTAGTAGTATATAAAAAAGCCATTCGCAAAGCCAGAACAGCTTATTGTTCATTGTTGATAGAGGCTAACAAAAGTAACCCACGTTTTCCGTTCATCACTGTAGCCAGGCTGACAAAGATTCAACTCTGTTGATTGGTCCAGAGCATTTTAGGAAGGGATTAGATGGTGTTGCGATGGCTTCCAGTGCAACTGTGAGAAACCTTGGTGTTGTTTCAATCAGGATTTGTCGTTTAAACCGTATATTAATCAGGTTTGTAAAACAGCCTTTTTCCATTTCCGTAATATCAAAAGATTAGGACCATCTTGTCCCAGAGTGATGCGGAAAAACTAGTTCATGCGTTTGTATCTTGTAGACTGGATTACTGTAATGTGTTATTAGCAGGATGTCCAAGTAATTTGCTGAATAGGCTCCAGCTGATCCAGAATGCAGCAGCACGTGTGCTGACAGGAATCAGCAGGAGAGACCACATCTTTCCAGTGTTAGCTTCACTCCATTAGCTACCCGTAAAACTCAAAATCCAATTCAAATTTTTATTACTTGCGTATAAAGCCCAAAACAGCCTAGCTCGGCGATATTTGCAAGACCTGATAGTGCCTTATGTTCCTGGCAGAGTTCTCCGTTCTCAGAGTGCAGGTTTACTCGTAGTTCCTAGAGTATCCAAATGTAGATTTGGAGGACGGTCTTCTGCTATCAGGAACCGTTACTATGGAACCAACTTCCAATCTGGGTTAAGGAGGCTGACACCACCTCCACCTTTAAAACTAAACTTAAAACCTTTCTGTTTAGTAAAGCCTATAGTTAGTGTTAATAAACCTCTAGTTAGTGTTAGTAAACCTCTAGTTAGTGTTTAGTAAACCTCTAGTTAGTGTTAGTAAACCTCTAGTTAGTGTTTAGTAAACCTCTAGTTAGTGTTAGTAAACCTCTAGTTAGTGTTAGTAAACCTCGAATTAGTGTTAGTAAACCTCTAGTTAGTGTTAGTAAACCTCTAGTTAGTGTTAGTAAACCTCGAATTAGTGTTAGTAAACCTCTAGTTAGTGTTAGTAAACCTCTAGTTAGTGTTAGTAAACCTCTAGTTAGTGTTTAGTAAACCTATAGTTAGTGTTTAGTAAACCTCTAGTTAGTGTTAGTAAACCTCTAGTTAGTGTTAGTAAACCTCTAGTTAGTGTTTAATAAACCTCTAGTTAGTGTTAGTAAACCTCGAATTAGTGTTAGTAAACCTCTAGTTAGTGTTAGTAAACCTCGAGTTAGTGTAAACTCTAGTGTGTTAGGACCAGTAGTCATAGCTGCAGCTATAGAAAACGACTATAATAGTTAGTTTCAAACATAGCTTCATTGTATACTGTAAGCTGCCCCCCCTTTTTCTCTTTTGTACATGTTTGCAGGCCAGAGCTTCAGGAGCTGCATGTTGACCTGCAGTCCCCCCCTCTGATCATCCCACTGCTGCTTCCACCTGTCTGTATGGATGTCTGGTAGATGCCTGCTGACATCCTGACCTGCACATTCTCAGAAGTCTGAGTTCAATGAGATTGATTCCAAAACATCAAGATACCCTGGCAACATCTTCTAATTTTCACAGAGCACACAGGTGAGACAACCATTAGGGCAGGATGAGAGAGCACACTGTGGAAAGGCAGAAACAGACCAAAGAGTGTAAGTACCAGAAATCAGAAAACCAGATGAGCAGAGCAGAAAATAAAAAAACAAACTAATAAAAAACATGACATCATGAGCAGGGACTGGGCATGTCTTTACATCCATTTGCCCATTTAGGGATTAACTGGAGTTCTACAGGATCAATTCCTGCAAAGATGACGTACCTAGAGCCAGAAAAAATAGGGTTCAAAAACTCAAGCACCAGAGAATGTATGGGTGATGTTACAGAGAGCTTGTCCATTTCTCTTCATACAGTCTATGTGCAAAACAGGGTGGCTAGGTGAGTCCACATGAATGTTCACATGCAGGGATTAGCCCAACCTCAACTGTATTATCTGGCTAATAAATTACATTTCAGTCTGCTGAGACTAGATATTTACATGTATTTTGCGATCATTTTTTTTTTTTATGTCATGTAAATGTAATGACTCTCTCTGCTTGATTATAATTATGGGAGACGGAAGTTGTGATTGTCATTTTTCTAGTTTGGTTTGATAACTGGGGAGTGGTGGATGGATGGATGGATGGATGGATGGATGGATGGGTGGATGGATGGATGGATGGATGGGTGGATGGAAGGATGGATGGGTGGATGGATGGATGGATGGATGGGTGGATGGATGGATGGATGGATGGATGGATGGATGGATGGATGGATGGATAGTAATATTAAACTGGCTGGAGTCAACAGGGGAATCACGCTGTTGTGACAAATGGAGCACTTTAGTGGCATATGAAGGCATCAAATGCCTATGAAATTGTTATGATTATTATTGTTGATAAATTATGCAATGGTCTCATGAAAATAATCATTTAATAGCTACAAAAGACTTTT
This sequence comes from Cololabis saira, assembly GCF_033807715.1. Classification (NCBI taxonomy): domain Eukaryota; kingdom Metazoa; phylum Chordata; class Actinopteri; order Beloniformes; family Belonidae; genus Cololabis; species Cololabis saira. Next base: position 3,895,793 of record NC_084592.1, on the reverse strand, counting down.
ACCCATGAGCTTGGGATTGGATCCTAGACAAGTTTCCACTATGTTTATGTTGTTTGAGTCTATCTTAGGTAAGGTTTAGGAAATAAGCTAGGTTTTGGAAAACAAACCACTTTTTGCAGCCTGAACTCACAACAAAAAGAGCCGTGGAGTCGTGGCCACTGTTCATGGCAGGACTTGTTACCTTGGTTACCAAGACAGCTGCGGAAAAGCTTGTTGCTTTCTGTGGTGCTGACAAATAACTGATGGTAGGTTATCATCAAGGAAGGAAATAATCACAAGATACACATTATATGTTGTGCTGGTTGATTCGGTATTTCTTTCTGCTTTCAAAGGCACCAAGTTTCTTTGAGCTGAAGCAAAATTCAACAAAAACAGCCACTTTTAGGAGTCCAGTCTACGTAGGACCTCAAGTATGGTGTTACCCTTATTATTCAATAGTTATACAAACAAATGAGGAGACAGGTGCTTACGAAAACTCAGAGCAAGCTGCACATGAATAAGGAAAAGCTTCTGAGTAAAACTCCACATAAAGTACAGTTAAACTATGTTTCCTTTTATATGAGGATGTTTTCACTTGAGTAACATCATTTTCCATCTCTGGTTTTCATCTGATCGTCAAGTGAGGAACTTCAATTGTCCTTTCACCTAATCAAGTTCCAAAGACACGAGGATGCAGTTTCAGCCAGCCGTGTGGTTCTGAGGCCACGTTTTTACACTGAAAAGTGATCAATGCCGGGCTCGTGTTCCAACAAGTCACTGAAACAGATTCAAGAGTTTGTCGTACAGGGCTGGACTCTCTCTGATGTTTTGTGCATTTTTGAAGAGTTGCTACATATTTTCTTGCTGTTTGCTCTTCTTGCAGAATAGTTTTTATTTCATTTGTTATTTCTTTATTTTATTTATTATCTAATTGAAAATCCTCTTTGTGCATTTTATATTTCTAAAAAATATATATTGTCATTAGGGATGGGACTTTATCGCGTTAATTATGATTAATTAATTACAGAAAAATAACGCGACAAAAAAAAAAACGCACAATGGAAACCGAAACCGATGGGAAGTCGTTGCTGGGTTAAACAATTTTGTTGTTTAAGCTCATTTGTGTCAATTCAATGTTTCAGTCATATACCAAAATCCATTTAAATTGAAAAATGTTGCTTCTCGTGTCAAATACTGATATGCGATTAATTGCGATTAATTAATTACCAAGCCTCTAATTAATTAGATTAATTTTTTAAATCGAGTCCCACCACTCATTGTCATTTATATTTTATTTTTACTTTTATTTTACTTGAGGTTACCTTGGTATTTAACATCTTTTACTGCCTTTTAAAAGTCAGCACTGGCTAATTCTGGCCAAATAAATGATTTAAATGTTGTTTTGGATGAATAGAAAGTGCTGAAAAGTGGTGCATGATTTCCTTGTGCATATAAACAATGCAAAAATGCTGCTTTTTGTCACTTTTAACCAAAGGACTCTTTAGGGACACGAGGAAAGTGAAAGTCCCCTCCCTCTGTGACTAAACAACTAAAGAAAGTGAAGCGGTAAACATGAGGAATGGACATATGGCATTATCTGAAAGAACAACAGAATAAAATCAAAGCACGTGAGGGAAACTGCGCTGACACATGCTGATAGGTGCGCGGCGGAGAATCAAAGTGCTGTTTCCTTACGCCGTGTGAATGTGAAGCGTATCACAGAAACACTGTCACACCTTCTCTCTGGACCGCTCTCGTGCAGCTTTCTTAAACTACCCCCCGGGTTTCCTGCCGTCTCCAAAGCTTTTCAAAAAGCTTTTAGTTTGGCATTTGAGTCCCTGCTCTCCTTTTCTTTAGACATGCCTCACATTTTTTTTTTCTCTCTCTCTCTACTCCCTCATACGGAAGAGTATTAGGGCCAGGCAGGAGAAAAATTAAAATAATATTTTAGAGGAAGATTTTTTTTTCATTGTGCATTTCGAGATAAAAGTCGAAATGTCGAGATTAATGTTGGAGTACAATTTCGCGAAAATAGTCAAAATGTCGAGAAAAGAGTCGAAATGTCGAGAAAAAAGTCGAAATGTCGAGGATAAAGTTGAAGTACAATTTCGCGAAAATAGTCGAAATGTTGAAAGAAAAGTCGAAATGTCGAGAAAAAAGTCGAAAGACATACACACTGGCTTGTTCACCTGCATGCTGGCTCTCTAGTTTTTGGGTTTAGGTAGCGGTAGCGATAGCTTAGCTCAGACTGCAATCAGATCTCAAGATTTAGGTCGATTGCTGTTATTGTTTTGGTTGGCTCCGTGCTGGTTTCGTGCTTTGTTTGTGGTTTTTTGTTGCAGATTTCCAGTGCTTGACGTGTGTTTCCGTGTGTTCCTGCTTCCTGGATTGGCAGTGGATGTCGTCACCCCCCCCCCAAAAAAAAAAAAAAAAAAAAAATCACTGGGTTTGTATGTGTATAAAAAAAAAAAAAAAAAGAGAAAAAAGTCGAAATGTCGAGATTAATGTTGAAGTACAATTTCGCGAAAATAGTCGAAATGTTGAGAAAAAAGTCGAAATGTCGAGAAAAAAGTCGAAATGTCAAGATTAATGTTGAAGAACAATTTCGAGAAAAAAGTCGAAATGTGTAGAAAAAAGTCAGAAATTTGTGAATAAAGTTGAAATGTTGAGAAAAAATTTCAACTTTATTCATGAAACTTTCACTTTATTCTTGAAATTGTATTTCAACATTAATCTCGACATTTCGACTTTTTTCTCAAAGTGCACAATAAAAAAAATCTTCCCCTCTCAAATATTTTTTCTGCTCCATGGCCCTAATACTCTTCCGTACCCTCATATTCTTCTTCTGCTTCTTCTTCTTCTCTTCTTATTCATGCAGAGCACCTTGGCTGCTGAAAGTGTTGGAAGGATTCGCAAGTTACGTGAAGGCAGATGACGTGATGAAAAGGAAACAAAAATACACAGAGAGAAGAGAGAAAAGGAAAGTAGGTGTAATAGGAAAGGGGACAAAAAAAGCAAGCAGATAAGATGCATGAATGGATGAGAAAAAATGAGAGAAAGGGAGACAAAATACATGTGTATGTATATATATATATATATAGATATAGAGCAGATGGAGTTAATATAGAGATAGTATGATGTAAATAAGTATACTTTATATGGGCATGTGTGTACAAATATATAGAAATATTCAACTATGTGTATGTATGTTTAAGTAAGTGTGTGAGTATAATTATAGTATAGTTAGTTACTATAAATACGTGTTAATAAATGATTTTTGCACATGTAATTAAGATATTAAGTTTTAAAAGATGAAATGCTTTGTTTTGTTTTCTTATCTTCTCTTTAATTGTTGTCTTTTACATGTACAAAAAAAATCTAATCAAAAGGATAAGAGTAGGAATGAAGGAAAGAGAAAATATGAAAGAAGAGAAGAAGTGCCAAGAGATGATGAGTGGACATGAGGTAAAAAGATAAATGAAGGAGGCAGGACACGAGGAAAAAAGCACAAAAAAGGAGGAAAAAAGAGGAGTGAATCAGGAGAGGGGACGAGAGCACACGCTGATGTGGAAACGAACAAAGTGAATAAAGGAAACAGAACGAGAGAATAACAGGGAAAAGGAGACGAGCGTAAGCAAAGAGAGAGAGAGAGAGGGGGGAAAGGGAGCAGACAAGGAACGAGGAAGAGGAAAAAAAAGATGAAACACGCACATGAAGAGGGAGGAGAGTATATACCAGACTGGAGAGAGGGATGAAAAGAAGGAAGAAGAAAAGCGAGGACAGGAGGAAGATGAGAAAGCAGTCGTTCTTTACCCAGAGGGAGGCACAGCGGGGGGTGGAGGAGTGACGGGGGGAGGTGGGCTCCTCATCCCAACTGAGCCTCCTCTTCAAGGTCAGACACGCTCACACACACACACACACACACACAGGCGTGTTGGCAGACATGCTACACACACACACACACACACACACACACACACGGTTAGTCGAGCTCAAGTAGAAAAGACGCCTTCTGCCTGCTTTTTTCTCCCTGACTCTGTACCGAGCAGCCAAGTCTCAGTCAACCATCTGGAGATAAAAACATTCCTCTCATGCACACATAGACACACACAGATGCTGCACAAACACACAATGTGTGTTTATGATAATACACCAAATGCCTCTATTGATTCTTTCTCTTTCTGTGTCTGTCTGTGTGCATATAAAATCGCTTTTCACCACTTCTGAAACAGAGAACACTTTTCCTTTTCTTTCTGTTGAATGTTCTCCTCTTTTGAGACCCTTTACTATTCTGATCTCAACACAGCGTTTCTGTTTTCACCAGAAGATCCTTTTATTCTTTCATTTAACTTCAGGCACCTGGAACGGCCTGGATTGAAACTAAAACCCTTGTAACTAGGTTTAAAGCGCACACAAACAAGATTGTTGTGATGGAGGGAGAGACTTCCTGGCCCGGTCTCCGGTGACAGAAACGCGGCTGGAAGTGCTGAACGTGAAATGAAGCGGCGGGGGTTCAGATTCAGGGGAAACTGAAGAGCAGCTCTTCAGATCAGAACACAAACACGGAGATGCTGCTCATGGTAAATGTCAAACACAAACATGTTGCATTAGGTTGTATAGTTGTTGTGTTAGCACCCTGCTCACATCAGGAAGCTTGCATACATATCTGCAAACACGGACAGCCGCCGCAGGAATCTACATTTCGTTTGCGCAGTGTGGGCCTTTGTTTCAGTACCTTATTTTATCATTTTACTGTATAGGGAATGTGCATGACGTCACAGATGCGACTTCACAGCGGGTTACGCCCACTGAGTGTCAGAAAGACTGAGTGTCAGAAAGACTGAGTGGCAGAAAGACTGAGTGTCAGCGTAAACTTTCAGTTTGAGCAACTGGAAAACTCAGATTTAGCAAGAAATCTGAGTTATCGTTTTACAGACTGCTGAAAAATAAGCTTGAGAGAGACAAATGGATCGCTGCAATTCACAGAAACAACTGGATTCCAAATCATAAAGTTCGGTGTCCTCATCACTTTAATTTCTACAACAAATCCTGCCTTGAAGTCGGACCAAGCGTCAAGACTTTTGTAAGCCTTCAAGCTTTGCTTCGTGTATTTCCCCGGCGTAGAAATTAAGTACATTTAAATATCAGGAAACTGGATTCATGGCCAAATATTAATGTCCATGGACCACTGGTTCTTGGTAACTGTACCAAATATTAATGTCCGTGGACCACTGGTTCTTGGTAACTGTACCAAATATTAATGTCCATGGACCACTGGTTCTTGGTAACTGTACCAAATATTAATGTCCATGGACCACTGGTTCTTGGTAACTGTACCAAATATTAATGTCCACGGACCACTGGTTCTTGGTAACTGTACCAAATATTAATGTCCATGGACCACTGGTTCTTGGTAACTGTACCAAATATTAATGTCCATGGACCACTGGTTCTTGGTAACTGTACCAAATATTAATGTCCATGGACCACTGGTTCTTGGTAACTGTACCAAATATTAATGTCCATGGACCACTGGTTCTTGGTAACTGTAGCAAATATTAATTTCCATGGACCACTGGTTCTTGGTAACTGTACCAAATATTAATGTCCATGGACCACTGGTTCTTGGTAACTGTACCAAATATTAATGTCCATGGACCACTGGTTCTTGGTAACTGTACCAAATATTAATGTCCATGGACCACTGGTTCTTGGTAACTGTAGCAAATATTAATTTCCATGGACCACTGGTTCTTGGTAACTGTACCAAATATTAATGTCCATGGACCACTGGTTCTTGGTAACTGTACCAAATATTAATGTCCATGGACCACTGGTTCTTGGTAACTGTACCAAATATTAATGTCCATGGACCACTGGTTCTTGGTAACTGTACCAAATATTAATGTCCATGGACCACTGGTTCTTGGGGTAACTGTACCAAATATTAATGTCCATGGACCACTGGTTCTTGGGGTAACTGTACCAAATATTAATGTCCATGGACCACTGGTTCTTGGGGTAACTGTACGGGTCACTGTCAAGTCCAACTGACGCTAATTAAAGCTGATAATCAGCTGTTATCCCGTCTTCTCCACTAGTTGCAGCTGTTTTTACCACTCAGTGTGAGTAAGGGGGCTGGTCCAGTGGGAATGTGACATCAATGCAGACCCTCTATTGTTGTTTGTTAGCACCCTGCTCATATCAGGAAGCTTGCATTTATCTGCAAACACGGACAGCCCAGTGTGCACAGTGTGAGCCTTTGTTTCATTACCTTAGTTTATCATTTTACTATTTTGCTGGTCTTTTTTTAGTATTGTGTTCTAAGTTATGTCCTTTGGCTTCCTGGTATAAGGAAATATGTTTATCATCATTGATCAGATCTTCCTGCAAATAAAACTAATGGTTTTGACAAGCTGGTATTTATTTTTTGGAGATGTTGACCCAAGAAAAACGGACACATATGTGTACTCCCACTCCAGCTGTTTTCAGTATTTAGAGAGGACAGATCCCTCCACTCTCTGCAAAGGATGGGTGAAAAAGAAAAGATGTTTTTTTTTGACAATGATCTGTTTTTTGACCTTGTTATTGTGCTATGAGTCGAGGAGACAGCTGAATAAGTCGAAGTGTGAATTCCAGAGGAAAACTGTTCTCTTTTTCATCCAGCAGTCAGTTTTGGTTTCTTTTAACCTTGTCAGGGATTTTTCACTTAAATATTTACCAGATGGTGATTACGGTCCCGAAAACATGAGCTGTTTTGCTGCTTAAACATGGCCTGGACCACAGAACGACATTGTTCCGAAAATGATCATACACTGTCTATGAAGAGATTGACTAAACCTTTGTGATGTCACCTGTATTTTTTCTCAACTGTCAGTTTTCAGGGATCTGAATGACGCCATATTAGCAAGAGCTGACTCAGCCCGCTGCAGCGGTCTGTTAATAGAACTAAAAACACAACAAGCCATATTACCCTTCAAATAATCATGATTATGCTCTGGTAGGTGTTTATTCACGTCTCAGACTCAGTTCGCCCAAAAGTGCTAAGCAGCTAAAGTGACAGCGAGCTGCTTGACACCAGAGACTGCAATGCAGCCGTCACTCAAAATAACACGTCTCTAACTGTGCATACATTTGTGGCTTTATATAACTCTACCCGACGAGGTGCATAAAAATTCACCTCACCAATGGTTACCATGGATATGAAATCCATCTATGGAGAGCAAAACTGTTTTTGTACCAAACTACACTGCACAAACTCACAATCTTAACAAGAATATTTGTCTCATTTTCTAGTTAAAATGTCTCATTTTTAGTCAAAAAAAAATCTCATTACACTTAAAACAAGAGTCATCACTGGAAAAAACAACAATTTTCACCTGTTTCAAGTAGATTTTCACTTAAAATAAGTAGAAAAAGATGTTTTTGCTTGTAATGAGAAGATAAATCTTGTCCCACTGGCAGATATTTCTACTTATTTCAAGTGAAAATTTACTTGAAACAGGTGAAAATTGTCAAATAACACGTTATTTTTCTGGAAATGACTATTGTTTTAAGTGTAATGAGATTTTTTGACTAAAAATGAGACATTTTAACTAGAAATAAGACAAATATTCCTGGTAAGAATTTGAGTTTTTGCAGTGTAGGCAAACTATGAGCATGTTCCTTTGTGCTGAAACCTGAACATTTTAACTTGGTGGTCAGTGGAGAAGATTATACCTGACTTCTGCAGCCCCCTCTGTTTTTTTCAAGGAACTGAAAATAGTTTTTACTTTAATGTTGATCCAAATATTCAACTGGCTTTTTTTTGCTTTTTGTTTTTTAATTTGAGAACTTGAAGGAAGGAAGGAAGGAAGGAAGGAAGGAAGGAAGGAAGGAAGGAAGGAAGGAAGGAAGGAAGGAAGGAAGGAAGGAAGGAAGGAAGGAAGGAAGGAAGGAAGGAAGGAAGGAAGGAAGGAAGGAAGGAAGGAAGGACAAATGAAAAGAAGGAAAGAAAGAAGGAAGGAAAGGAGAAAAGAAGGATGGAAGGAAGGGAGAAAATAAGGAAGGAAGGAAGGAAGGAAGGAAGGAAGGAAGGAAGGAAGGAAGGAAGGAAGGAAGGAAGGAAGGAAGGAAGGAAGGAAGGAAGGAAGGAAGGAAGGAAGGAAGGAAGGAAGGAAGGAAGGAAGGAAGGAAGGAAGGAAGCTCCAGAAAGCTAAGAAATTGTGTCTACAAAGTTCTGTTTTTTGAAATTCTGTATATTTTCATATATATAGGGCTACTGCTTTTCAAATTTTAATACGGCAGTATTACAATTGTTGATGTAATTATGGTATTTCAACATATAAAGTGGCATTGAAACTGTGTAATGTAATTACTGTTATTCTCTTTTTTAACATACAGTAAGTGATGCTGAATCCTGGACAGCTCACCGGCAAAAAGGATTAGAAATAAACAGGATAGAAACATTTACTAGGGTAAGTGTCCACCTCCCACCTCAGAAATATCCCTCCCGTCTTCTTTGGGTTAAAGTGGTGTTCCCCTCGGCCCCCCCACCCCCAACGCTCCCTTTACCCCACCTGTTTTCTTCCTCCTTTTTCTTTTTTTTTTTTCTAACTGACTGCAAATTTACTGCTGGTCATTACCCAGACAGGGTCAATTCCCCCAACAATGTGTTCGGTACCAATATGAAAAGGGCTGTTTTTATGGCATGTTGCAGTAAAATGCTATTAAACAGATAAAACACCAGCAACGAGCATCAAGAGGATTGTAAAAGGAATTGGCTTGATAAACTCCACATATCTGAGTGATGGTGCACCCCGAGCTCTCGTCTCCGTGGTCGGGGGGAGCTGAGACTGCCGAGCACATGGCCAGGGACTAACGCGACTCTAGAGCGCCATCATGTGGACACGCTGACTAACGCAGGCTGCTCATTTGGCCAGTTCTGAACCTGCCTGAGGAAAAAGACGACCCGTCATATTATATATGACGTTTTCCACTTGAAGGCTGAATAGGGGAAGAAAGACATACAAAATCCTTCAAACAAAATGAAAACATTTGCTTCTCAACTGCCAAACGCACCTCATGTTGAGGACGTATTGAAGCGATTGATTTTCTTCTTCCTTTTTTGCGATCAACTGTTTTTTATTATTTTGTTGATCCATACCATTAAGTCGAATAATTACGGACGCAACTGCATAGAAAAAAACCTTTAACCCTTGTGTAGTGGTCGGGTCAAGGAAGGAGGAAGGGAAGAAGGAAGGAAGGAAGGAAGGAAGGAAGGAAGGAAGGAAGGAAGGAAGGAAGGAAGGAAGGAAGGAAGGAAGGAAGGACAAATGAAAAGAAGGAAAGAAAGAAGGGAGGAAAGGAGAAAAGAAGGAAGGAAGGGAGGAAAGAAGGAAGGAAGGACAGAAGGGAGGAAAGAAGGAAGGAAGGAAAGAAGGAAGGAAAGGAAAAAATAAGGAAGGAAGGAAAGAAGGGAGGAAAGAAGGAAGGAAGGAAGGAATGGAGGAAAGAAGGAAGGAAGGAAGGAAGGAAGGAAGGAAGGAAGGAAGGAAGGAAGGAAGGAAGGAAGGAAGGAAGGAAGGAAGGAAGGAAGGAAGGGAAAAAAGAAGGAGGGAAGGGAGAAAAGAAGGAAGGAAGGGAGAAAAGAAGGAAGGAAGGAAGTGACAAAAGAAGGAAGGAAGGAACGAAGGAAGGAAGGGAAAAAAGAAGGAAGGAAGGGAGGAAAGAAGGAAGGAAGGAAGAAAGGAAGGAAGGAAGGAAGGAAGGAAGGAAGGAAGGAAGGAAGGAAGGAAAGGAGAAAAGCAAGAAGAAAGGGGGTAAAGAAAGGAGGAAGGTAGAAAAGAGGAAGGGAGAAGGAAGGAGAGAGCAGGAGGAAAGAAGGAAGGAGAATGAGGTCATTTTGACCCAAAGACAGTACCAGGGTAAACCAGGGTTTTTTTGGTGTTAAATAAGTTCTATGCAGAAAATTAAAATGAATAAACTGGTGATTAGGATTTTTTGAGGTAAGTGAAAATATGTTTCCAGGGTAATTCATCAGAGATTAGATCGGTCTGCCAACGCGACTGAAAAGTAAGGTTTTTATATGTCCACTTGAGAAGTAATTCATACAGTGATGAAGCTAAGCCTCTGGATTTATTGGCCTTGACAATAACCAAGTGGAAAGGCAGTGAGTCCAGTTTTCTGTCCCAGGGGACTGCAGACGCTTTCATCCTGGATCTCAGTCTCAGATAAAAGAAGAAAGAAGTACCAGGTAGATTATATTGCTGTTTGATGTCAAGAAATGTAAGCATTATTTTTTTCTTCTTTTTTTTCTTTGGAAGCCAAATATGCAGAAATAAATAACCCAGTCCGGGTCCAGAAACTGAACCAAACCTGTGTCTTGTCCCCATCAGATGCTCCATCTTTATTCAGCTTAATCGTGGCTAAATCTGTCAGTGCTCAGCACAAACTGGCTCAAATTCACAGAAAAAAGGCCATCTCACTTTAGAGATGCTGCCGGTTTCTTCATCATAATGAGTTGTCCCATAAAACTCTGCTGGTATTCAACATGCTTAGTGTATCATTGTGTGCTTTTAAAAATATGTTTATGAACTAAACACATGTCATAATGTGTTTTTTTCTCATCCTCGGCTAAATTATGGAGAATATTTTGCCTTAGATATAGGTGTTTAAAACTGTAACAATATTAGAGAGTGAAGCCTAATAATGAAACCCATCCCTGTGTGAATCTGTGCTGCCCTCTTGTGGTTACAGTGATAATGGCTACATTAACATAAGGTTTTTCTTTTCTTTCTTTTTTCACAGTAGCAACCCTGACTTGCTATTAAAAGAAAAAAGTCTTACTCTCAGCTATCATGATGGTTCAGATAATGATTAGTGTCAGATTGATAAGTGACCTGGTGCATGGCTAACCAGCAGTATTATGTTGCATGGTTCTGTGGTCATAATCCAACATTTTTGTAGTCAATGAAATCCCATCAAGGAGGAACCAGACGTATGTTTTGTGTGTATATACCATAAGCTTATGTCTTCTAGGGGAAGAATAAGCACTCACTCTAACTGGACACTGTGCACTACACTACACCAGTTTTTTTTTTGTTTTTTTTTTAACAATATCTTTATTGTGTATGAGGAAATCTGGAAACCGATCAATTCATTAAAAAAGGAGATATAAGGGTGCTTCTATGGGAGGAAAATGCAGAGCAGGAACCTAAATAACAAAGAAGTGGTGAACCTTGGAAGGGGAAGGGTCTTGGAGGGCGACAACAAAAGTGTCATTTTTGTTTATGTGTAAGTTTTGTTTAAGTATATCTTTAATTTGCTAGAGGTACCATCGGACTGTACTTACAATACTGTCATATGATACTTTGTACTAATTTTGGACCTTAAAAGAAGAGAGATGCAAAAAGAGGATGAATGTGGGTTGGGATGGGGGGGGGGTGTTAAGACTGTTAAGTCAAGAGTTGTTGTTAAATGTCCTTTATAATAATATCCTGTGTGTGAACACTACACCAGTTTGTTCTATTTATTGATGTTTGTACCTTGTTTATGCTGTTTGTTGCTGCTTTTTTTGTATTAACTGTATTATATAAAATGTATGTTTGTATCACTTGTAAGGTGACCTTGGGTGACCTGAAAGGTACATCTAAATAAAATGAATTATTATTATTATTATTATTATTATTATTATTATTATTATTATTATTATTAGGGCCCGAGCACTTACGAAGGCCCTATTGTATCTGTAGGATTTTTTTTTCTCGTTTTTCTCAGGTTTATTTTTTTTTCCCCGACAAAAGGAAGGCCTTTTTTTCCCCCTAAACGTGCCCAAAAGTCACCAAATTTTGCACCAAGCCAGGCCTGGCGAAAAATGTGATATTTAATGGTTTGCATTAATGGGCGTGGCCTAATGGCTCAACAGCGCCCCCTAGAATACTTTGTGCCTCAAGCCCCACAATACGGTTTGACGTACATGCACGAAAATCAGTACACAACTGTATCATGTCACAACTTAAAGAAAAGTCTCTTGGCGCCATGACCGAAACCGAACAGGAAGTCGGCCATTTTGAATTAATCGTGTTATTTTGGCGCAATTTATGCCGTTTCTTCGGCCGTTTCTTCGCCCGAACCGTAACGTGCACCCAGGTGTGTTATACATCAAAATATGCGTCTCCATCCCGCGACGATGCACTTTACTTTTCTCAGTCAAAAGCGTTACCGTGGCGACGATAGACGCCAAAAAGCGCGCCCCCCCTTCATCTGATTGGTCCATATTTGATAGTTCCTACTTTCTGCCATAACTTTTGAATGGTTTGACATAAAGACTCGTCACTGGTGTCTTCGGACTCGGTTTTGAGTACTTGACCTTCATTGGCATGAATTAGCCCCGTCCCTTCTTCTGATTGGTCGATATCTGATAGTTCCTACTTTCTGCCATAACTTTTGAATGGTTTGATATATAGAGTCGTGGGTGGTTTCATCCACTAAATGTCCAGGCCTGAAGAATCTACATCAAGTCATACAAGCTTCCACTGCAGCCTGAACGCGCACAAGGGTGCGAGGGCCCGTTCATCGTGCTTGCAGCTTTAATTATATTATTAATTATATTATTAAATAAAATAATAAATGTCTGAAGTGATCCCTTGATGCTTAGTTTGTGTCACAATCTATCAAGAAGACTTCACCTGTGGCTATCAGTTGGTACAGATGGCGCATGTAGAAGAGGGCACAGTGGTAAGAAAAACAACAGCACAGCTGTTTGCAGATGTTGCCATCAGCCACAGCAGGATGTCAGACCAGGATGTCAGCAAGCATATAGCAGACATCCACACAGACAGGTGGAAGCAGCAGTGGAATGATCAGAGGGGGGGACACGTAGCTCCTGAAGCTCTGGCCTGCAAACATACACAAAAGAGAAAAAAGGGGGGGGCAGACCAGCAAAAGAAACTACAAGAACGATGGAGAACAATGATGGTTATGAAATACTTATAATTAATATAAAATGGAAGAGGAGCAGAGAAGAAGGGTGAGAGGCACCGCTCAGTGGATCATGTCGGTGCCCCCCTGCAGCATAGGCCTATAGCAGCATATCTACCACCAAGCTGTTTGAGAGTTTGGGCCAATCCCAATACACCCCTGACTTTCTACCACTAGCGCTCACCCACTAGCACTAGCCATAAAAATGAAGCCACAGGCGTAGGGCCCTTGTAATGTTCCCTAGGGATTGGGACACCACTTGCTACGTCACTGCGTGGTTTACGTTCGGGTACGTAAGCGACTGCGTAGTTACGTTTGCACAAACGTCACACCATATCAGGAAGACCAAAGCTAAAAGCTGTTTTAATTTCAGCTGTAGCGTTGTTAATATGCCACTTTATTAAGTTTTAATATTTTTTCAGGCATAAAAGTAAATGTTAAGATCACCAACCGGGGCTCAGTTTATCCAAATAACGCCTGTTAAGAAATTTGCTCCGATGTTTTCGGGGATGAGAAGAGCCGCCGGCTCGGGAGCTGATTTATGGTTCTGTGTTAAATCAACGCAGAGCCTACGCCGTACGGCGCGCGTCGCCGCGTAACCTACGCCGTAGGCTCTGCGTTGGTGGAACGTGGAACCATAAATCAGCCTTTATTCTGGCGAGATCTGAAAAGACTTCGCAACAACGGGCAAGTGAGTGATTATGTACATTCACTGAGTGAATATTATGAAAGTAAAATATATATTTCTAGCTAGAAAATTTAATCAAAACACATTTTTATGCAGAAACTAACTCAAAATATTGATTTTATTCACTAAAAAATAAGATATGTCCGCCATGTTTTTTTTGTTTGATTCAGTCTGCAAATGATGACGTAAAGCATTCTGGGAATTTTTCTCAGGCCCTCAGCGCCCTCAGTGAGTCAGCATCTGAAATCCCTCTCTGTGAAGGGCTAGATTCATAAACACTAGCCCTCGTTATGTCCACTAGCCCTAGATGAAAAGAGGAATTGGGACACCACTACCCTCACGGGAACGCACAAAATTTAGGGGTAGGACTGAAAAGTAGGAGTAGGGGGGGATTGGGACTGGCCCTTACTATTATAGTCTTGTTCTATGACTACTGACTCTAACACACTAGAGTTTACACTAACTAGAAGTTTACTAACACTAACTAGAGGTTTATTAACAATAACTAGAGGTTTACTAACACTAACTAGAGGTTTACTAAACACTAACTAGAAGTTTACTAAACAGAAAGGTTTTAGTTTAGTTTTAAAGGTGGAGGTGGTGTCAGCCTCCTTAACCCAGATTGGAAATTGGTTCCATGGTAACGGTTCCTGATAGCAGAACACCGCCCATCATCCTTGTGACCACAAAGCAGTGGCCTGTAATGTTCTGTGTGGATCACAAAAAGGTTAAAGATGCCTCTGATGGACTTGTGGACTATTGTTTCGTACCTGGCAGGTTCCCTTATCTCAGAGTACCACTTAGTGTGGCATTCACATGCTGCACATGCTGTTGCTTGAATGGATAATATCCTCTTCCACAATACCGAAGATTAGTGTGTACAGTGGTTATTTGTGACGTTTCAGTCACCGAGGCAGGAAACACCCGAGCCAAGGCTAGTCAACCGAGGGAGTGTCCAGCGGAGGCACGTACGTACCATCAGAGCTGTGACTGAGGTTGGGATCAATCAGGTAGTAAAGACATCAGTGATTAAAATGTGCCCACATTATGTTTTGATCATAAAAAGATGTTCAATTCAATTCAATTCAATTTTATTTATATAGCGTCTAATACAACACAAGTTGTCTCTAGTCGCTTTCCAGAGACCCAGAACATAAACCCCCGAGCAGGGCCGGCTCTACCTAATTTAGTGCCCTAGGCGAGATTGCTCTCCGGCGCCCCCGCCCACCACCCGGCGCCCCCGCCCACCCCCCCGCCTCCACACACACACAATTAAATTACACCAGCCAAATGAACAATCACAACAGTTTAATTTGAAAAACAACAGCAAACTTTCAAGTATTGAATGACAGCAGCCAAAAGAACAATCACAACAGTTTAATTTGACAGCAGCAAACTTTCAGGTAACTCTTTCCACAGTGTCTTTCACTTAAACTAAAACTGTACACGTCTGGACTTCCTTGCAGCAAAAGCATCTATGGTATCATCAAATGACACCTGCCTAGACACTTCTCTCCATTGATTAACTGTCTATGGAAGTAGTGGTGATGGCAACTTCTCCCATCTCCTCTTTTTGGGAATTCAAAGTCAGATTTCATCTGATATGGCCCTCTGTGGTCTAATTCCACCTTCACCTTATCAGACAGGGAAGGCCAGTCAGCAGGGTCCAATGGTGCTGCCTTGAGAGATTTTTCATGGACTTGAGGATGTGTTGCTGGGCCTGGGGTGTCCTCAGGCTGTGGAACATTGCACGCTGCGCTTGTCCCTTCACCTGCAAGAAAATCAAACGCACATGCAAATATAAATATTAATCCTTCAGTATTAGTAAAGTCACAATGATTTACAAATTACAAGACATCGGGCAAAAAACACATCTTAAGCATGAATTAGGAATAACAATTGTATTGTTCAGTGATGTGACTACAACATTTAATTACAGAACTCACCTGCTTCATGCTGACTTGCAGAGGTGGGTGGTATGGTTGACGTAGTAGTGCTGCTGCTGCATGATGCCTGACTTGTAGCTGTATTCAAACAGAGCACATCCATACTGTCACAACACTGCATTAAGTTTGTTGTGTCAATCTCAATTGATTTTAATGACTAAAAATTATATTTATTGTCATTACTAACAAGGTTGTACCATTCAGTAACAACAACAATAGCATAGTAGTGTGTCAGAGACCACAAACAATTGGATAAACTTACACTTACATGAGAGTGGTGTTCCTGTGGATGTGTGATCAGAAGGCCCCTCTCCAGAAGCTGTTTGAGGTGTCAAATATTTTTTGAGTGCATCTAGACAGACAGAGTAAATGTATTAAAACAAGTAATAAGTTTTTCCTTGCCACTGTTTGGCTTAAGGTTTTTCTCCAACTAGGGGAGTTTTTACCTGCCATTGTTTATGTAATAATTGCTCGGGGTTCATGTTCTGGGTATGGGTCTCTGGAAAGCGTCTAGAGACAACTCTGTTGTATTAGACGCTATATAAATAAAATTGAATTGAATTGAATAATAATAATAATAATTATAATAATAAAAAACTGCTGCAGTTTGCATTTTCATCACTTGGCTACTGATTTTCAGCACAATATCAAACGTGATAAGACAGTAGAACTATGCACCAGCAGCAGCAACTGTGTCAGTGGGCACACAGGTGTTATTATACTAGTGATGATGGTAAAGTAAATTTTCAACTCGACCAAACATAATAACTAGATGAAACTGAAATAAAATACCAAATCAGACTGGACATCCAGGCAGGCACAGATGATAACTGTGTAGAAAACTAATTAAAACTCATCACAAACATAAACAGCGCCGGTGTAGGGCGCATTTCACATTAAACAAGCTAGCAAGCTGCTATGTGCTAGCGAGCTACCACAAATAAAACGTCTCTCCACACAAAACGGCATAATTAAAAAAAAATGTTAGGCCTACAGGCTAATGTTACATTTATATTGCGACTTCCTCTTCTCCTCTTCTTTTCTTCTCTTTCGGTTCTGCCCACCCGAAGGCTTAGACGGCCTTTTCATCTCTTAAATAACAAAAAAATCACCTGTCTGTGACCTGACTGAGCCCAGCTCTGACTCTGAGGTGCGCCGCGCGCAATGCGCGCACCCGTCATGTGATTCAGCAGCTGCAGCACCACATTTTAGGAACGTCATTGTTTATTCATTTGTTAATATTTATTATTTTCAAAAGAGAACACACAAAGGAGGGCGACTGGTCATAGTATATTATTTTTATTTTTTATTTTTTTTATTTTTATTTTTTTTCCCTCGAGGCGCCATCTGCTGGAGGGGGCGCCTCGCGGCGCCCCCTCCAGCAGATGGCGCCCTAGGCGACCGCCTATATCGCCTATGCCTAGAGCCGGCTCTGCCCCCGAGCAATTATTACATAAACAATGGCAGGTAAAAACTCCCCTAGTGGGAGAAAAACCTTAAGCCAAACAGTGGCAAATAAAAAACTCCCTTTAGGAGGAAGAAACCTGGACCAGGACCTGGATCATAAGGGGGTAGAAACCTGGACCAGGACCTGGATCATAAGGAGAAACCTGGACCAGGACCTGGATCATAAGGGGGGACCCTCCTGCCGAGGGCCAGACTGGGGGTCGGGGACGGCAGCA
Source organism: Cololabis saira (assembly GCF_033807715.1). Classification (NCBI taxonomy): domain Eukaryota; kingdom Metazoa; phylum Chordata; class Actinopteri; order Beloniformes; family Belonidae; genus Cololabis; species Cololabis saira. The sequence continues at coordinate 3,878,538 of NC_084592.1, read as the reverse complement.
GCACAGCAGGCAGGTGGAAGCAACGGGATGATCGGGGGTGGGGACCGCAGGCCAGCATGCAGCTCCCGAAGCTCCGGCCCAATCAGCAAGTCCCAGGTTAGGTGCAGGGTCGGGGAAAGGTTGAGAAGGGGCAGGGCCAGGGAGAGGAGTTGAGGAGTGTGTTGTGTAACTCATGTCCATTTGAACTTGTCTTTGTTTTTTCTCTAACTGTGTACTTTTCCTGAGCTACATCTCTACGGAAGAGTATTAGCACCATGCAGGAGAAACAATATTGGAGAGGGGAAGATTTTTTTTTTATTGTGCACTTCGAGAAAAAAGTCGAAATGTCGAGATTAATGTTGAAATACAATTTCTAGATTGCACTTCACCACTTTACACCTGTTGTGAAAGGGTGAAAGAGCCAGGTTAAAAAAAAATCTGCTGCAGTCTGAGCACTCAATTCAGATTATGTGAATAAGCCTAATTGTATTTTTTTTTTTTTTTAATTTTCATTATTTATAGGCCTACATTTGAGTTTGTGAAGGATTAGTGTAATTTACACATGGGTTTCTTTATACACACTGCATTTCATGTATTTGTCTTATTCATTTATTTAATAAAGATACATGGCTGTGCATTAATGAGATGTTGTTTTTTTTTCTTCGCAGCGCCGGTGGGGGTGTGGGGGGGTTTGATGGACAGTTCGCCCAGGGCACAAAAGTGTCCAGGACCGCCCCTGCTTACATTCACTAATCCGTCCCGCTCCGCTGCTACTCGGCATTTCCCGGCCTGGTTCGTTACTGCTTCGTTCCTTTCCGGTCGGTTCAGCAGCCCCGTCTCTCCTCCCCCTCCTCCTCCTCCTCCTCCTCCCATCTCTCCTCCTCCTCCTCCTCCTCCTTCTTCCTCCTCTCCAAGCTCCGCGGTGACGCGCGGAGGTGGACCCTGAAGGCTGATTCATGGTTCCGCGTTACACCAACGCAGAGCGGGAGTAAAACACAGTAAAACTGTAGCTCTACAAAGGTAGAAAACCATTAGTGGGCATTTTTTGGTAAAGTAGCAAAAAATGACAAAACACCGGTGGGTTTTTTCCCCTCTTTATCGTATAATTCACAAAGTGTAATGCAATTCATGTCACGGGTAGTGTATTTTGAAGGATCAAATACTCAATATCCCATATTATCAATTTTACATCGTGCAAGAAATGATGGACGCGCCAATCAAACTTTGAAAATCGAGTGTGCGCATGCGCAGAACCACCAACTAGCATTTCCCGGCAGGGAGCGAGAATCGTCAGAACACCGGAGCTCCGGAGGGAGGCCCGGGAGAACTGGGAGAGAGAGGCGGTAAGGACGCCGCTCCGGCCGGGGGTCCGGGGTTCGGGAGGGGGCCGCAGGCTCCGCGGGCTCGGCCCGGAGGAGACAAAGAGATCATGGCGCCGCGGTGCGAGTAGCAGGATGGAGGGAGGGGAGAACCCCGTGCTGGTACAGCCATGTAGGGGCTGATTTATGGTTCTGCGTTAAATCGACGGCGTAGCCCATGGCGTAGGGGTGCGCGTCGCCGCGTACCCTACGCCGTTTGCTCTGCGTTTGTGTAACGCGGAACCATAAATCCGCCTTTATCAGAACCTACATTTGTTAAAGCCGCCCAGTAATGGTCTCTTTGCAGAAAGATGTGCGCTGTTAGCCGCAGTAAAAACACACTCATCTTCATTTATTTCCCCAACTTTCGCAGATTAGTATCAGTTATTCGGCTGTTCTGACCGGTTCCTAGTCTCCAGCTGGTGTTTTTGGGTGACATGTCTCGTGTTTGGGGGGTTGACCCCCCGGGGCCGGGGGGGGCGGGGCCCGGCCATGTGCGCGCCTGCCCGCCTGTCTGTCACCCGCAGCATCAGGGCTGTTTGAAAAGCAGAGGGAGAAATGAAGCCAATCACGGAACTGCGTTCAGTGAGATCACGGATCACTCCGTGACACACACGTCTCCGCCTTTCCCTGGCCACGGATCACACACCACACACCACACATGTGTCACAAACAGGTTTATACACAGGACGCAGATTCAGGTCTGTGAGGGACAGAGAGGTAGAGTAGCCAAAAATTGTACTCAAGTAAAAGTACTGTTACTTCAGAATAATATGACTCAAGTAGAAGTAAAAAGTATCCAAATAATTACTTGAGTAAAAGTAAAAAAGTACTGGTGAAAAAACTACTCAAGTACTGAGTAACTGTTGAGTAACGTCTGATTTATTTTTTTAACACAACCATTCAAACAGACAAAAGTACAAAATAATCATCTTCAGGTGAATTAAATCAATAAAATAATAAAATAAATTAAAATGAATAAAAAATAGCTTAAATTAAAATAATCTTAAAGTAAATGCAAGTGCTTTAATAAATAATAAAATAAATAAAATAACAGAATAAAAAAATAAATTAAGCACAAGTAGCACAAAATTTCCAGCCTTTGTACTTTTCTTTTTTAACCAGGCAGAACTAGAACAAACATGAACTCATAGAAACTCTGTGTGTGTTTGAGTCTGTGTAAATGTGACAAAACATGCAAAAACAAAAATTCTTCCCAAAGAATCACCCAGTGATGTCATGAGATTGACGCGTATGCGGATAAAAGGGATAAAAGAAAAGTAACAGCTCAACGTAGCCTAATGTAGCGGAGTAAGAGGAACAGTTTCTTCTTCACAAATCTACTCAAGTAAAAGTACAAAGATTCAAAACTACTCCTAAAAGTACAAAATTTCCCAAAACCTACTCAAGTAAATGTAACGGAGTAAATGTAACTCGTTAATACCCAGCTCTGCACACCACACACCACTAATGTGTCACAACCAGGCTTATAGATCTGTAAGGGAGTGGCTCTCTTCATTCTGGGATATTGTACAGTTGGAGCCACAGCACGTTTACATTATGCCAAAGCACAAAATATTATTTGTTGGTCGAATTTACTGAAGAAAATCAGTGCATTATTATAACCATCCTTCGTCAACTGTCTTTTGCTTATGGTTCTAGGTGTTTTTTTTATTTCGCTTGTATATTTAGAATACTCTGTATATACATTATATATACATTATGAGTACTCTTTGTTTATCCTCTAGTGGATACATATACTTTCTGTGGATATCATGGTGAATGATGGAGGAAATTAGTATTATGTGTCATTGGATTTATTAATGTTGATGGTTCTAAAGGTGCTGACACACCAACCCGACGTCGCCCGCTCTCTGCCGACTGCTGTGTCGGCTCGCGTCGCCTGTGTCGGGCTGTGTCGGTCTGTGTCGGGCTCACTAGACACACTGCAAATACGACACCCGACGGCGAACTAGCACATACGTTCTGCGCATGCGTGAGAGGTAATTCCCCTCCATACCAGCAGGCAGCGGTAGTCTGTATTCAGGGGCTCAAGGAGGAGGACAGCGCTTTTTTTTTCAAAGCTTTATTGAGAAGACACAAGTGCAATACTAAACAGACGACACAACCACCTGCAGCTCTGTAAAGAATTAAAATAAATGGCTGGCTGAAATAAATCATTTAGGAAGATAAATGTTGGTTTAATAGATGAAATCTAACAGTTGTAGCTACGCCTGTTAAGAAATTTGCTCCGAAAATGTCGGGATTTTCTGCCTGCCGGCTCAGGAGCTGATTTATGGTTCCGCGTTAAATCGACGCAGAGCCTACGGCGTAGGGTACGCCGTACCCTACGCCGTAGGGTACGGCGTAGGGTACGGCGTAGGGTACGGCGCGCGTCGCTGTGTAACCTACGCCGTAGGCTCTGCGTTGGTGTAACGCAGAACCATAAATCAGCCTTTATTCTGGCGCGGTTTGAAAAAGACAAGCGAGTGATTATATACATTCACTGAGTGAATAATATGAAAGTAAAATATTTATTTCTCGCTACAAATGTAATCAAAACGCATTTTTATGCGAATAAAATATTGATTTTATTCATAAGAAATGTCCGCCATGTTTTTTTTTTTTATTCAGTCCGCAAATGACGACGAAAAGCATTCTGGGAAATTATGGGAACAGCCAATCACAGAGTGAGCTGTTTAACCGACCCGCCGACGCCGATTCAACATGACGAATCGGCTGAAAAGCTCCCGACGGGCGGCCGACCTGTGGCGACGTGCGGGACACACCAGGGAAACTAGGCCGACAGAGGAGCACCGACGCTCACCGACGGCCCGACGGCCGATTATCGGCTTGGTGTGTCAGGGCCTTTAGAGATACTGGGATTCCTGGGTAATAAGGGGACGGGTTAGGGTCACCCCCCCAGTCTCGCGCTCAGCAGGCACGCCAATTTTTTCCAGTGTCCAGCCGCGGTACTGCAACAAAAAATCCCATGGGGCCCAGAAAGCTTTTTTCCCATAGACCGCAATAGTAAAAGAGAAGCCTCTAAAACTGTTCACAGGAACCTCCAGCTGTAATCACCGGCAATTACTAATCTTTGTATTCTATATTTTTAAGTCATGGACTTTATATCCGTCAAAAATGTTTTATAACGGCCAGAAAAGTCAAAGAAAAGTCTCTTTCTGGGCGTGACATCACTGATGACGTCACAGCCGTGTCCGTGCATTCCACGGATGTATTATATTAATATATATTATGTAATTATATTATATTAATACATTAATCATATATGTGATGCTATACATGTAATAATATACATGAATCAATATATTATATTAATACATATTATATTAATACTCGTTCTCATTGCCCCGGGGCATGATGGGAGGGCCCAGAGCATCATGGGAGGTGACTCAACTGCGCATGCTCTATGGGCCCGTGTACACGGAAGTAAACCAGGAAGTCCGAGATCTTTTCGGCGGATGCGCTGGCTGAGCAGAATGCATTGAAATGAATGGGTGGCCATTTTTGGCACAGTATCCAGTTATATAATACATCCATGGTTGGGGTAGTCATGATTTGTTTAGCTTCTGCTGTGTTTTGTTTTTGCTGTTTGTTTTTTGTTTTTTTCCCCCGTTTTATTATTGTTGTTGCAGTTCTTCTGTTTTGTTTTATTTTTATTTCTTGCGCGGCTCTTCTGGCCACACGCTGCGCCGACTCCGCGCTCCCAGCGCGACCGGGTTGCGGAGGAAAGTACCAGCCAGCCGAGCCCTAACAGTTTCCTCCCTTTGTTGAAATGTCCACATTGCAAGTATTGTCACCCTGTTGTCATCCTTTTTGGTAAAATGTAACCAAACTTTCGAGCGTTTATGCCACTTTGTCGCCATGTTTTCCTGCTGGGCACGAATGCGCACGTTGCGTAACTAGGCAACGTGCGTGGTGACGTCATTCGCGCCCACTGGAATCGATAAGGGAATCGTTTGCAAAAAAGGCAAACCATTCCAAGGAATTGAAACACTGGGAACCGGTTCTCGATTCCCATCCCTACCCAAAATACATTTGGAGATTATACTTGCAATTTTTGTTTTAATGTTGAGCAGTTGAGTTTTGGAGCTCACACTTCTCAGGATAATAATTTATAAAGTATCCCAACATATCCAGCTTTTTATGACTCCACAAAATGCACTTAGCCCTTTTTTCCTTTGACAGGACCCACTAGGATATAACTAGGATGTACAGATCCTGCAGACTGCATATCAGCAGATACCTACTGAATACCACCCATGTGTGGAAGAAGACCCAAACATCAGCCTTGACTTACTTTATTGACTTTGTAATATAATTTTAACACACTATCACATTGTGGGTTGTTAAATGCAGTTCGAAAGAGTAAAGTATGTGAACCCCTTGCAGTAAACTGGTTTCCTGGATAGTTCCTTCATAAAATGTGATCTGAATCTGCACCCAGGACCCAATCAATGGTCAAACCAGTGTCCTTAGCCTTATTGTGGAAACAACATAATTTGTTGCATCTTTGTTGAACACACACACCCATTAAACATTCAGAATGCTGGAGGAAAAAGTGTTCAACATTGTGATTCAAGTGAAGATCAGATCACTCTGTGAGTGATCCTCGCTCTTATCCTCCCGTGTCCAGTCAACCGTGTGCTGGGAAGACTTGAAGATCATTGAATCGCCAGCCACGTTACACACAGACATGGATACAGCTGTGTGTCACAGCAAGAAGGTTCCCGGTACGACTCCCTCCCAGGCCCGGCAGGGTCTTTCTGTGTGGAGTTTGCATGTTCTCCCCGTGCTTGCTTGTAGGGCTGTGCGATTAATCGATTTTAAATCTAAATCGGATTTATTAATCACAATCGATGTTAAAAAAAGGAAAATCGGAAAATTGATTTTCCTTTTTTGCAGCTGGCTGCATTACAGACAGAGCTCGTCTAGTCATCTTTGTTTGGTCAAGAACATTGTAAATGTTGTCACTTGACTAAACTCAAGGAGGATTTACAGTATCTTTCAATTGCACTTCATTCCCAATAGGGAAATTTGTTTGCTATTTTTCTTTAAAAATAAAGATAAAATATTTGAAACAATTTATTCCATTGTCTTTTGTAGTTTTACCAAAAAAATCGAAATCGAAAATCGGGTTTTCAGAGAAAAAAATCTGGATTTTATTTTTGTCCAAAATCGCCCAGCCCTACTTGCTTGGGTTCCCTCCGGGTACTCCGGCTTCCTCCCACAGTCCAGAAACATGCATAGTAGGTTAATGGGTGATTCTAAATGGCCCGTAGGTGTGAGTGTGAGTGGGTCTGGTTGTGTGTTTATATGTGGCCCTGTGATGGACTAACCCGTGCCTCTAACCTGAAAAAAATTAGTTGGGATAGGCTCCAGCAGACCCCCGTGACCCTGCAAAGGATAAAGCAGGTGTAGATAATGGATGGATTAACACAGAAAGCAAGTTCATTCTAAGGGGTTCACGTACCACTATAATGGTGGCTTCTGTAGTCTCTGCGTTTTAGTTTAGGTTACTTTTTTTTTTTTTTTTACTTTTTCTTGTTTTCTAGTCATAGGAGTTGAAACCATATCATCAGTTAAGCCAATGAAGATGGAGTCGGCAACGGAGGCTCAGCAGGCAGACGCTGCTGTGACTGACGCAGAGAGCCATCAGATCACCCCTGCACAAATCGCTACTCTGGCACAGGTAACAACATATTACTGCTGCACGTGGTGCAGTTTGACAAAAAAAACTAATGGCACTTTTCCACTAGTACCTACTCAGCACGCCTCGACTCGGTCGTCCTCGTTTGTTTTTAGACACCCGGATGAGAAATGGGCGGGTTGGAACGAAGCTGCTGTGACGTATTTGATTGTGTATCTAAAGGAAGAAGACAACAACACTAAAGATGTAGAACCTGGAGGAGATGATAGATGTGCTGCTGGGTCTGTGGCTTGTGTTTGATATCAAGTTAAAAAATGAGAGTGAAAGAAGCTTCAAGCGGCAACGTTTTTTCTTTGTTTGTTTGTCTTGGCTCTGATGAGAAATCAACTGAGAGCTGCGAGCGGCTATGAAGAGACAGAGCTCCTGGTAGATCTGGTCGTTCCTAGGCCTGGGACGATAACAAATTTTGCTGGACGATATATTGTCCCACAAATTATTGACGATAAAGGATATTATTGTCGACATTGTCGAGACCAAAATAAGCACTTATGTAATGTTAATATATCATAATAATGCAAGTACACCCTTTCAAATGTAATAATTAAACCTTTATTTGACATTGGAGAACTTTTAAATATGCAAAACAAATAAAACAAGCAAACGGGGGGTTGGAGCCTTCGTGCCCCCAAGTGCAGACCGTCGGGACGCCCGGTCGCGACGCCCGGTCGCGACGCAGAAACCGCCATCCCCCCCAAACAGCAGATCCAGCTCTTCCCCTCGCCGCGCCGGCGCGCCCGGCAATCGCCCGAGCACTGAGCCGCGGGCTGGAGGGAGAGAGACGGCCACCGCCCCTCTCCTCTCCACCCGCGCTCTCCTTTTTTTTTCGCCTACAACCTCAGATCAGACGAGACAACCCGCTGAATTTAAGCATATTACTAAGCGGAGGAAAAGAAAGTCTGCCCGGGGGATTCAACTCGGGGGATTCAACCCGAGGCTCCGCCTCCCCCCACAGATACAAAGAGTCTGAATGATTGACAAGATGGTTCACTCCGTTCATTTTTTTCCGCTAAGGAACAAACGCGCCCAGGTGCTAAGACCGATTCACAGAGTGAGCCCTCTTGTCATCCAGTGTGTTTGGAGGCCGGAGACGAGGAAAACAAATATGCGTGCATATGGCCATTTATCGAGGCCGGAAACATTATCGAGTCCATTTTCATTTATCGTGCGATTAATTGATTTATTTATTATCGTCCCAGGCCTAGTCGTTCCTTATCTCCGTCTAGATCCCTTTTTAATTCTCTCCTCAGCACCAGGTTTATGAACATCTGACCCTCAGAGTTGGATCACCAAACACGTTTGCGCTGCCATTGCCTTGCATTGCTTGAATAAAATCGCTGCGAGTCGTTCTCGCGCTGATCCCCACTTCCTGATTCAAACGTCTGACTCCAACCCCCCGACCAATCGGTGGCTTGTAGTGTGATGATGTCAGATACAGCCGACTCAGCAGCTTAGAACCTCGGCAGAATAGATACAGAAAAAGTATCTACTCTGCACGCCTCGGCCCGCCTCGGCCCGTAGTGGAGAAGCGCAAGACGTGGGCGAGTAGAAGCGCGCTGAGTAGGTACTAGTGGAAAAGTGCCATAAACATAATCAGTCCATGATGTCTGATAGGAAATAACACATGCATCTGCCTCTTAGCACACTAACTTAGCAACGGGCCCTACCGTAACGCTGGTACAGCTCCCTAACGGACAGACGGTTCAAGTCCACGGCGTCATCCAGGCAGCACAGCCTTCAGTCATCCAGTCCCCACAGGTCCAGACTGTACAGGTGAGAAACACACACATGCACTGACTCAAGTTTAACGTATTACTTTCTTTTTTTATATGTTTTTTTTTTGTTTGTTTTATTCCAGATTTCAACCATCGCAGAAAGTGAAGATTCTCAAGAGTCTGTAGACAGCGTGATTGACTCTCAGAAACGCAGAGAGATTTTGTCACGACGTCCATCGTACAGGTAATATATGTGACAATTCAGTTACTAAACAGCTAAATCATAAACTTAGTAAGTAGTTAGTCAATAGAATCAGACACTTTTTGACTCCATGAATTACCAATGATAAATAACAGATATGTGCACTTCAGTGTCGGCGCTATGGGCGGGCACCAGGGGGCAGTGCCCGCTTACTTCAGTCACTGTGCCCCCTCACTTTTCTTCTTTGGCGGTAAACAAATTTCCCGAAAGCGAACTATTGCGAAGGAGAGTTTGCAAACGAAAGAAAGGTGCGAATGTGAGCTGAGTGTGTCCTGTGTGTTTTCCTCTAACTCAGAGGGGGAACACTGAGTCTTTTTTAGACATTCTGTTAACATTTTCACTGTCAACTGCGGATTCTGTTGTTTTCCTCTTTGCAGCAAGTTTAAACAAATCCTCCTCCATTACACTATCCTCTTCTCCATCCAACACAGACTCAGCCATCCTGGTGGCAGTCTGTCCAGTCAGCCCCTTCAACAGAGCCTGACTTCTAGACTCTGCCATCTCGCTCTGTACAACGGTCGCTTCGCTCTGCGCAAAAACATGCGCCCCACTTTGCGCCTCGCCCGGCACCTCACCCGGCGCTGCATGCAGGCTGTCAGCTTTGACAGCTCTGCTGTTCCCCCGCTCTGTCGGGGCATGAACGGATCAACTTGATATATTGAAAACATGTATGTGACCTCGTTCTGTGTTACGAGTAAAACGTTTTCAGTCAAAGTAAAATGTGCGCTTCCTTGCATTATTTACACCTAAGTGATAAGTTATAACCCCTTTCACATGGATAGCGCAAAGCGCAGACCACCGCCGGCGATCTCATTCATTGTGTATGTGCTACCGCGGCGCAAAAGTGGACCGCTCTGCCCCCGAGCTCGGCGGCGCGCGCGAGAGCGCCTGCCGCGGTGTTTGCGCCGCACCTGCCTGCCCGAATTGAAAATTTTTTAATTTCACTGTGCCGCGCTGTGACGACATCTCGGCACGTCAAATAGGAGAGAAGAGAGGAAGTTGTGTCCAATAGGAGAGAAGGTGGTGGAGGCTGCGCCGACTCTGCGCCCTACCCGGCGGTGGGCGCGGCGCAAACCGCGCTCTATGTGAAAGCAGCTTATGAGTGAGTTGTGTGGGTTGCTGTGTGGATTATGTTCTCACTGCAAACAAACCGCTCCAGCTCTGGAATGGAAGCGAGCCGAGACCACCTCTCTTAAGATCTCGGCTCGCTTGTTTTGTCCCGCAAACGAGCGCGATTGCTGTGTTCACATGTACCAAACCAACCGATCTTTAGGGGGAAACACTCCCTGTTTCGGAACAACTGCTCCAAACGGGGCAGGTGTTAAAGCACCCTTAAACACAATTACGGATGTAGATTTTTATCCAAAGATGACAGTTTCATGAAAGCTAATGTACAAGCCCCATTTTTAGAGAAACTTTTAGAGAAAGTGAGACCGGAGCAGCAGATTAAATCCAGAGTATGTCCTTTTCTGTGTGTTGGGAAATTTGTGTGTTAGTGAAATCCAAAGCTGCCTGGGAGCAGGCAGCTTAAACATGGTACATTCAAATGAGTTGAAAACTTGACGCAGGCGGGACTTTCCACAAAAAAAGTCAAGCTTACGGTTGGTGGGGAGATCCTGAATGAGATTACTGTTGCTTGTGAGTTAAGCAGACCGAAGTTGACAATGGAGTTGTTTGAGTTTGACTGTATCATTAGGCGACTTGACTTGGCTGACTAATGCGGTATCATCAACATCAACAGGAGCGGCAGCAAGTCATGCCAGCATCCAATCAACCCAGAATATCTTAACAATTTGTACCAAAAAGAGCCATTGACCAGTTTTAAACAATCTCAGTACTAAATTGCAAAGATTATCTCTTTTTTTAATCTCGCAGTTGTCTGTCCTAACAGGAAAATCCTAAATGACCTTTCATCTGATGCGCCTGCTGTCGCCCGCATCGAGGAGGAAAAGGCTGAGGAGGACTCGTCTGCCGCAGCCACCGCCATCACCACGGTTACCGTCCCCACACCCATCTACCAGACCAGCAGCGGACAGTACAGTAAGTGATGCCTGACGCTGCAGGGCACCGTACATGAGTTAGAAACAAAGAATAAAATCAAATACCGTAGACTGACATAATGTGCCATAAGTAAAACCATAATATACAAGATATAAAACAAGTTAGAATTAGACAATGCAACTTTAGTGAGGTAGAAAAGAACAGTCTCAAACAAAGGAGGTAGATGATGAAAAGGAGGGGCCCCACGACAGAGCCCTGGGGCACACCTGAAGTGACAGGAGGAGACTAGAATGTGAAAAATTTAAGCTGAATGCAGTGTTTGTGCAAAGCAGACTGTCAACTCCAAGGCAATTCATTGTATTTGTGATATTACTGGCATTCAGCGTGGTTACATGCACATCTAAATCAAGCTATGGGCAACAATCTAGCCAAGGACTAAACTGGAGGTTCAGAGAAATCCAAGTATACATGCGCAAGAAGACAATGTCAGGCCGAGACTCAAAGCAGGACTCAGATGCAGAGATATTAGATAACAAAGGCTTTTATTGAATTCACCGGAGACCTCGGACTGAGTGACAAACAAAGGCCTATAAACAAAACTAGACACTCTACTCTGACTATAGAGAGAACAATAAACACTCCAAGAGGAGGGAAAAATAACTCATAAAAAGAAACACAAAACACTCCATATGGAGGAAAAACCTGCCTATATAAAATAATTTGGCTACAAACACAAATCACTCTTAAATAAATAAATAAATGAAATGAAATCCAACCAAGGACCGACTTTAACGTGTCTGAACGGTCCGACCATCGATCAAGCGGAGCGGCTTCGTCGCTTCAAAGTCACTAAAACATTTGACAGATTTTTGATGCAGTGTACCACATAAAATTCAATTCAATTCAATTTTATTTATATAGCGTCTAATACAACAGATGTTGTCTCTAGACGCTTTCCAGAGATCCAGAACATGAACATAAACATAAACAAACATAAACATAAACATAAATATAAACCCCCGAGCAATTATTATATAAACAATGGCAGGTAAAAACTCCCTTAGTGGGAGAAAAGCCTTAAGCCAAACAGTGGCAAGAAAAACTCCCCTTTAGGAGGAAGAAACCTTGAGCAGGACCAGGCTCATAAGGCCTGTACCAGGGAGTTAAGCTCCTGTGGCTAGAAACCCTCCTTTTCAAAGGAGCAACTTCATCTAAAGCTGAGTGCAACAGATCAGCAGTGTTACTAACAAGAAAATCAACATCAACATCAGAGGTAGAACCCAGGTCACTGGCCTCTATTGCTTCAGTAGAGGCTTCACTATTTTCCACTGTCGCAAGACGAGCAATGGTCTCCTTAAATTTAGCAATAGCTTCATCAGACAAACATCTGCTAAAATAATACCTCCTGCCCTGCACTTCAACATCAACAACATTCAATTCCAACGTTATTAAATAATGGTCGGATAAAAGGGAGTTAACAGGTGACACCAACAGACCATCAGTTTCAACACCGTAGGTGAGAACGAGATCGAGAGTATGACCAAAACAATGCGTCGGCCCGTCCACTTTTTGTGAGATACCCATTGATTCTAGAAGAGAATTGAAAGCTAATTTAAGATTATCGCTTTCAACATCCATATGAATATTAAAATCACCCACTATGATGAATTTATCTGTACTGATCAATAATCCAGAAAGGAAATCTGAAAATTCAGACAAAAACTCTAGATAAGCGCCAGCAGGGGGCCGATACACTACCACTAACACAACTGGCTTCTCTGATTTCCAGCTCGGAAATTTCAGACTAAGCGTGAGGCTTTCAAACGTATTATGATTGCACTTAGGTTCAATTTTTGTTTGGAGACTGGAGTTATAAATTGCTGCGACTCCTCCGCCCCGGCCTGTGTTTCTAGGAATGTGATGATTAAAGTAGCCGGGCGGAGTTGATTCATTCAAACTAACATACTCTTCATCCTGTAACCATGTTTCTGTTAAGCAGAAAAAAACTAAAACTGGTTCGAGGTCTGTAAACACAACAAAATTCATAAATAAGGCGCACCTGATTGTAGGGCGCAACGATTTTTGAGAGAATTCAAGTATTTTAAGTGCCTTACGCTAGTCAATTTTAATTATTTCCCTGTTATTTTCTATGTCTCCTCTTTCATCTTTTTCATCAATTTCATAGTTGCCATCACTCAGGGTGGGGCCATCCAGCTGGCCAATAACGGCACGGACGGGGTCCAGGGCCTGCAGACTCTGACCATGACCAACGCCGCGGCGGCCCAGCCCGGCCCCACCATCCTCCAGTACGCCCAGACCAGTGACGGACAGCAGATACTGGTCCCCAGTAACCAGGTGGTGGTCCAAGGTACGGGGGGAGTTCACTTCTTCATCAGAATTGTTTAATATTATGGCGCTTTTCCACTAGTACCTACTCAGCCCGACTCCACTCACCGTGCCCTTGTTTCTTTTCAACACCCAGATCACAAGTAGGAGGTTGGAGAGAAGCTGCTGTGACGTATTTACGAAAATAAGTTCCTGGGGGTAATAATTGATGATAAACTTAGCTGGAAATCACATATAAATAGTGTAAAATCAAAAATGTCTAAAACCCTAGCAATATTAAGTAAAACAAATTATATCTTCAGTCAAATAGCACAGTTTTTGATGTATAACTCACTCATAGTTCCATACATGACTTATTGTGTGGAGGTTTGGGGTAACACCTATAAAACAAATACAAACCCTATTTTCTCATTACAGAAAAGAGCCTTAAAGGGAAAGTTTGGTTTTTTACAACCTGGACCTTATTTCTGGCATTTTTTATGGTCGTATACTCACCCAGAAAAGTTTGGTGTCATTTGGAGTCGGAAGATATTAGGAGTTTTGTGCGAGCCGCTTCTCCATATAACGGTAGTGAACGGGGCACAGCGGGACACAGACGATGCAGCGTCTAAATAACACATGATTGCCGCGAAACTCGTTCATTTCTTTTATGAATCACTAGATCTGCTTCCAGGACCTGTTGTCTACATCCGGGGCTGTGTGTGTAACAAATAAATCAGTTTGTAAACAAGACCTCTGAACTCATGACGTCATCTCTGTGCGCGCATCCCGGTTTCGTAAAGGAAGCCTGTGGAAGCTGTATGTCGTCCAAACGGTCATTTTGTGCGAACATTGAGGAAATATGCACCAGCGAGGCATGGTGTACTTACTAGCAGTCACGTTAGCAAAGTCTAGCTGTACCCGTCCGGGTAACTCCTAATATCTTCAGAAGGACTCCAAATGACACCAAACTTTTCTGGGTGAGTATACGACCATAAAAAATGTCAGAAATAAGGTCCAGGTTGTAAAAAACCAAACTTTCCCTTTAAGGATAATTAATAGATCTGACTATTATGAACCAACAAATAACCTCTTTATTAAATATAATACTCGCAGAAAACTGTTTTATTTGCCTTTAAAGCCCAGCAGAAACTGCTTCCAAACTGCATTCAGGATTTGTTCCAAATTGAAGAAACCGCTATGATCTGAGGGGGAAACTCATGTTTGAGACGACGACAGCAAGAACTAATATTAAAAAGAGATGGACATCAATTAAGGCAAGAGAAATATGGAATAGTTGTGACAACGACCTAAAAATGTGCAGTTCTATCTACAAGTTTAAGAAAATGTTTCGACGTCTGACTCCAACCCCCCGACCAATCGGTGGCCTGTAGTGTGATGATGTCAGATACAGCCGACTCAGCAGCTTAGAACCTCGGCAGAATACTTACAGAAAAGTATCTACTCTGCACGTTAGACCCCTAGTGGGAAAGAACCAAACTGAGTGGAGGCGAGCCGGGCTGAGTAGGTACTAGTGGAAAAGTGCCATTATTTGCAACCAAATCCAGGTCATACAGAATGGTATTTTTCAGGAAACAAGTTAATAAAACATTTACTGGGATTATCCTAAATCCAATGCCGACTTTGTCCCTAGCTGCCTCTGGTGACGTGCAGGCGTACCAGATCCGAGCAGCCCCGGCCAGCAGCATGGCCCCCGGGGTGGTCATGGCCTCGTCCCCCGCCCTCCCCACCCAGGGGGCCACAGTAGAGGTCACCAGGAAGAGGGAGGTGCGCCTCATGAAGAACAGGTATGAAGAGAGGAGGAAATGGAAGTTTAGCATGTACAAATTCATTTTTAAAGGGAATACTCAAGATATTTTATTAAAAATTAAAATAAATCCTAGCTCAGGGGTCGGCAACCCGCGGCTCTAGAGGCGCATGTGGCTCTTTAGCACCGCCCTAGTGGCTCCTGGAGCTTTTTAAAAAAATGTTGACCTTTTTTTCTTCTTTTTTTTTCTTTCTTTTTTCTTTCTTTTTCCTTTCCTTTTTAATCTCGACATTTCGACTTTTTTCTCGAAATTTTGACTTTTTTCTCGAGATTGTACTTCAACATTAATCTTGACATTTCAACTTTTTTTTCTTCCTTTTTTTCTTCTTTTTTTTTCTTTTTGTCCTTTTTTCCTTCTTTTTTCTTCCTTTTTCCTTTCCTTTTTAATCTTGACATTTTGACTATTTCCTAAACATTTTGACTTTTTTCTCAAGATTTTGACTTTTTTCTCGACATTTCGACTTTTCTCTCAAAGTGCATAATGAAAAAAAAAAATCTTTCCCCAGTTATAACTAATATAGAAACATGCAGCATGTGTTGCCTTCATTCCAAGGCTGATACAAGACTTTTCATTTTTTGAGGCTCCAGACATATTTGTTTTTTGTGTTTTTCTAAAACATTTTGGGTTGCCGACCCCTGCAACTGCAGCAACTGACACAATGTCTCTTCCAAACCCTTCCCCTCAAAAAGCCAACCACCGTAAACAAAACTGTGTCTTCCTTCCCACAGAGAGGCAGCGCGGGAATGTCGCAGGAAGAAGAAGGAGTACGTTAAGTGTCTGGAGAACAGAGTGGCCGTCTTGGAGAACCAAAACAAGACGCTAATTGAGGAACTGAAAGCCCTTAAAGACCTTTATTGCCATAAATCGGAGTAGTTGCTCTGCCCAACAACAGAGCTGGGCCAAGTAGCATCTCTGTTTCCTTTAAATACTTTTAAAGACTGTTTGATTCTGCCTGCCTGGCCTTCCGGGCTTCCCAGGTTACCCAGGGCGGTTCTGCTTATGTTACCTTTTCTTCTGCCGGCTCTCTCGATAAATTACAAGATGAGAGTCAATTGAAAACAGACACACACACATATACAAGTATTTTGTTGTCATTCAGAATTAAGGGTAACCATTAGAAAGTGCCAACTAAGACTTGGTAGTCTAAACCAATAGTAATATTCCTGTAAAATAGGACTCACTGACTACGTTTACATGCAGTCAAAATCTGGGTTAAGGTCAATATTCCGGTTACTGAAACATTAGGAATAATCTGTTTCCATGCGTGAACAAACAGGGTTATCTACGGAAGAGTATTAGGGCCAGGCAGGAGAAAAATAAAAATAATATTTTACTTCGAGAGAAAAGTCAATGTCGAGAAATAAAGTCGAAATGTCAAGAAAAAATTCAGCGAATAAATTTGAAATGTTGAGAAAAAGGCAAAATTTTGACTTTATTCACAAAATGTCGACTTTATTCACGAAATCCCGACTTTATTCTCGAAATTGCAACTTTATTCATGAAATTTCAACTTTTTTCTTGAAATTGTATTTCAACATTAATCTTGAAATTTTGACTTTATTCTCGAAATTTCTACTTTATTCTCGAAATTTCAACTTTTTTCTCAAAATTTTATTTCAACATTAATCTCGACATTTCGACTTTATTCACGAAATTTTGACTTTTTTATCTTCCTCCTCTCAAATATTTTTTCTCCTGCATGGCCCTAATACTCTTCCGTAGTTTTCCCTGTTTACATGGTGATTAATCATTTATCTGGATCAAACCAGCGACGCAGGACAACGTCATGACGCAATTCCCGTCATTTCTGCTTCTTCTTCCTGTATCCAAATCCAAAACAACAACAACAACAGCAGCACGGAGGATAATCAACAGCCCAGTAGAAGTGGTTTTGTTTCTTGTCCCTGTAGTTCTCCCTTTTCAGCGTCTTCCAGCAGAGCTTGATCTGGTCTGGTGTTCCTACAAATCCTGCTTCGTGCAACTTTTCTCTCACCTTCTTGTAAATCTTCTATCCCGGTACTTTCTACCGTCTACAAATGCAGAAATGTTCATATCCTTCATTACATTTATGACGTAATTAGTCTCCTTGTAGCACCCTATAATGTAATAATTTCCTATAATGTAATAATTTCCTGAAAATGTAATAAAATTTACACTTAACTCAATCGAAAATGTAATAAAACCCAATAATGTAATAACTTCACCAATAATGTAATAATATATCCTGACTGATATTGTAATAACATTCTTACCAATAATGTAATACCTTATTACATTATTGGGAATTTATTACATGTTACTCAAAGTCTGCAATTTAACCCAATAATCATTCTGGTGTTTCAAATCCAGTGTATAAAACATTATTAGATACTTAAAACACAAAATGTAGAACTCTGGACTGAAAATGAACATATATATTATATTATTTGTCAAGTATTACATTATCAGTTTTGGAAAAAAAAAAGACCCACCTGAAAATGTAATAAATTCCCAATAATGTAATAAGGTATTACATTATCGGTAAGAATGTTATTACAATATCAGTCAGGATATTTTATTACATTATTGGTGAAGTTATTACATTATTGGGTTTTATTACATTTTCGATTGAGTTAAGTGCAAATTTTATTACATTTTCAGGAAATTATGACATTATAGGGTGCTACAATCCTCCTGGTCTTGGTTTCTCCGTGTTTATAAGAACTTCCTGGACTCAAAAGACCAGGATTCCTTGTGAACAGAACATGTGCAGAAAACACATTCCTGTTCCGTTTGATGGGGATATTCCGTTAGGTGTTTACATGACCCAATATTCAGGTTTTAAAAGGAGGAACCCAGGGGTCAAATTGGGGTTTTTAAAAACCTGAATATGAGCAAATTGGGGTTATTCAAAGGGGTTATTGGTGTTTACATGGCCGTGCAAACCCGGGTTATTGCTAATATTCCGGTTAGAAAAGGGTTATTGATGCATGGAAACGTAGTCAGTGTTTTACAGCAACATTCTGTAAACTGACATTATTGAATTGGTCCAGAATATTACAGAGGTCGTGTTATTCCACACATTTGTGTCTGCAAGCTTTCAACTTCTCATCATGGCTTTGGTTAACGCCCTCATCCGTTGGTGGAACGAAGCAAATACCGGTCCTTATTGTTGACATTGACTTAGGTCTAGTGATGTCAGGGAGGTGTAATCCTTAGATCTGCTTTCAACATCAACAAGAACAGACATGGCTTTCTTTTTGTTGTTGTAGCCAGTTCAAGCCCGTCTGGTGATTCACATTCATTGACATTTATCAGGAGTTGGGCTGCACAAGGTTTGCGTGTCGTAAAGATTTTCGTCATTTGTTGGCCTCATAAAACCCCAGTAAAGTGATTGTGTTTACTATGTAAGCAATAATGTTTCATGGAGGCCTCCCCGTTGGTTGCTGTGGTTACCTGCACCTTAATACACCCTGTGCTCTGGTTTACAACACGCTTAGACCGGACTAAACTTTCAACCTGATCTGAGATTGAACAGACACCCGCTGGATGTTTTCTGGAGCCATGCTGGAATTTTCCAGACATGCGGCTGATACGGTGGCCGAGACCCGCCATTGCTGAAAATAAAAGTAACGCTGCAGACAGAAACAAGCGCCGCTGCAAATAAAATAAACACTGCAAATATAAAGAAACCCCGCTGCAAATAAAATAAAAAAACGACGCAAATAAAAAAGCCACAACGGAAGTGAATTACCGGGGACTATTTTTGCCGATGCACCGGTGTTGCACATTACAAATTACACGTAGCGACGTTGAACTCTAACCTTTTCACTTATTTTCTCGTTCGTTGTTCTTCTTATTCCTCGCTCTTCTTATATCTTCCTTTTCACTTACGTCCTCTTCGTCTCCTTGTTCTCTCACATAAAAACACCGGTGCATCGGCAAAAACAGTCCCCGGTAATTCACTTCCGTTGGGGCTTTTTTATTTGCGTCGTTTTTTTTATTTGCAGCGGCGTTTATTTTATTTGCAGCAGCGTTTATTTTATTTGCAAAGCGTTTATTTTATTTGCAGCGTTTCTTTTATTTTCAGCAATGGCGGGTCTCGGCCACCGTAGGCTAAAGACTCCGATTGAAAAAGAACACGATTTACTTTTGATATGAAAATAATTGTTTTGATTTTGGATGTTTGCCTGATATACATTTGGTACAATTTATGGTACATTTCTCAGTACTATCTGGAAATACTTTACAATTGGTGCAACAATTAAGACCTCTAGAGCAGGAAAACTCATGGTGTGAACTAGTCTACAAAAGGTCACAACTATATGGGCGAAAACTAGTTACTTTTCTACAGTAAATGTTTTTAAAGATGCTACATACTGCCAGTCATGTAGGAAACACTGCAAAAACTCCAAATCTTACCAGGAATATTTGTCTTATTTCTAGTTAAAATGTCTAATTTTTAGTCAAAAAATCTCATTACACTTAAAACAAGTGTCATTACCAGAAAAATAACTTATTTGACAATTTTCACCTTTTTCAAGTAAATTTTCACTTAAAATAAGTAGTAAAATCTGCCAGTGGAACAAGATTTATCTTCTCATTACAAGCAAAAAAATCTTGTTGCACTGGCAGATTTTTCTACTTATTTTAAGTGAAAATCTACTTGAAACAGGTGAAAATTGTTGTTTTTCCCAGTGATGAGTCTTGTTTTAAGTGTAATGAGATTTTTTTTTGACTAAAAATGAGACATTTTAACTAGAAATAAGACAAATGTTCTTGTTAGATTTAGAGTTTTTGCAGTGAAGGGGCTGGATTCTGCATGCGCGTTGGTTAAGAGAGACGTCCCACTCGTTTATTCACTATGGCAAACCGTTTTTAACATTTAATGGCTAAATTTAACTATCCGGAATTAACATTGCAGATATCTACAACTGCATTTTGACTATAGTCATAATTACATTGTGACTAGTCCGAATTGTCATTCAAGATATCTACAACGTCATTTTGACTAGTCAAAACTACAATTAGAGATATCTGTAATTCAGTTTCACCTAGTCCAAACTGAATTACAGATACCAGCAATGACGTCACTGAAAACCTCATTTGACTCATCACACATCCTAAGTGACGATTGTAGATACTAATAATAATTATATTATATAATTATATAATTTGTGTCTGTAATTCAGTTTTGACTAGGCAGAATGAAGGTTAAGGATATCTCAAACGTCATTCTGACTAGTCATAATTCCAGTTCAAGATATCTATAACTTTGTTCTGATTAGTCAAAACTTAATTTAAGATTTCTAAAAAGGACGATGTAGATATCTTGAATGGAGGGGAATTAAAGATATGTTGAGTTGGAATTAAGAGTAGTCAGAATTGAATTGTAGACATCTGAAACTGGAATTACAGCTGGTCATAATTCAGTTGCAGATATCCGTCATTCACATTGCAGATATCTGCAACTGAATTGTAGATATCTGTAATTAGAAACCCCACACACACGACTGGCAAAAGTAACGTCATTTGTCCTCGGCAGAATGACATTGTGGAAATCTGAAATGACAATTGTGGACAGGAAGAATGTAATTGTAGATATCTGAAATGCTCTTTTTGACTAGGAATAATTGAACTGCAGATATCTGCAACACATATCCAGTCTAGCTGTTAAATATTAAAACGGCTTGCCATATATTCACTCGTATTGTTTTCCTTCCTTTCCTTCATCACGCTGTGTCGCAACCAAGGCAATATTTATCCAAACCAAATGATTTGATAGTGAAAATAAATGAATAACTTTTATACCTCATCTGTTTAATGAAAAATAATAATAAAACTATAGTTTGTAGAACTACC